>NC_066627.1:30096324-30399540 GCF_025201925.1 Gopherus flavomarginatus | reverse complement strand
TCCCACCCACAGCCCCGGCAGCCAGGCCGGAGCGGCATTTAAAGGGCTCCTCTGGGCTCCCCATGGTGGTGGGAGCCCGGAGGAGCCCTTTAAATGCCACCCTGACCCTGCTGCCGGAGCCGCGGGCAGGATATAAAGGGCTCGGGGATATAATTTTCAGTATACGCAGTTTTCGCTTTACGCGATAACCACAGAATGGAACCCCCGCGTATGATAAGACTTGCTTCTACGTTAGCTCCTTCTCAATACACAAATATAAGAAATATTCTTAGTATCAGAGATCTCTAAATTTCAGATTTTCAATGCGTATGGCAGCAAGTGAACCGACTCCTAAGAACTTTAACTTATCAGTTATACTGGAACAGGATATGCTGAAGGACCACTTCTCAGCAATATAGAATGGGCCCAGCCACTCACTCTTACTAACAGGAATTGCTTCTTTCTTATATGTTTTGGGCAACTAGAAATGCCACTATGTAATTATTTGCAATTGTACTTACAAAATGTCTAACTTGTACGACTAGTCAGCAAATGGGATTCCCTCCGCCCTGTGGAAAAATTTGAATTTTTAATAAAAAAAGTTAAAATAAAAATGGAATAGTTTGATTTGGAAACACTACTGCAGTGCACCCGATTCCCATTATCCTCCATAGGCCGGGATCCCTGATAGGACTGCGTCCTCCATGATGCACTATTGCTTCCCTCTTAGTGAGGGGAAGAGGTGTATCATGTGAGTGTCATGCCACAATCCATCATGGTAGATGAACTCCATCTGAGGACCCCAGCCCATTGAAGGGAACAGAGACATGAGGTAATTGAACTACATCTCCCAGGAAGCACTTTGGTGGTTTATCCAAATCAATGTGATTCAGTTTCTGGATGAAAACTGAAACATTTTTGCTGTATAGTTATTTGGTTTTGACATAAATTAATAGGTGTCTTCTTGACACAAAAAATGAGTGTGGAAAATATGGTTTGCCAAGTCAATAAAATAAAATAAAAAATTCTATCCAAACAGTGTAGCTGGAACATTTTCTAACTAACTAACTGCAGGACGAGTTGGTAAAAAACACTGCAATTTTTTGTTAATTATTTAGATGAATTCACAAAAAGATTCTGCTAGCTCCCTTTTGAACTCTGCAAGAACTCAAGAAAAAAAGATGCAGAACTAAAATAATTATATTATAACCACCACAGAATGTTTCCTAGTGTGCATTTGTTAAATACAGGGCACACAGCCTGAGAATGCTAATTAAAAAAATTAAAACGAACATTAAACTACAGATTTTACTTCAGTTTGGAAGGATAGAAGCTGCAGTATTGCAATTGCAAATCTTTTAGGAGAATAATAGTTTTGTGCTGTAAATACAAAGATTATGGGCTTCTGTACACAGGGAAATTGATCAGCATGGCTATAACAAGTAATTATTAGACTATAGCTATGCCAGCATAACTCTGGCATGTGAACACTATTCCAGAATAAAAGTGACTTTATTCTAGAATAATTACTGTGCTTTGGAAGCGGAGTAACTATTCCAGAATAAAGTTACTTTTATTCCTTAATTGAGATCCCACACAGAATTATTCAAGAAAAGCTATAGCAGAAATAATGTATTCCTCTATAGCTATGCCAGTCAGTTTCCCTGTGTAGACAAGCAAATCCATTTAAATTGCTGTTATAACAGATTGTTACAATTTAACCTCTTCCATGCCAAGTGATATACAAAGTTTTGTCCAAGGAATGAGTTTCTCCAGTCCAGTGTACCTGGTAGGCACATCTTGAAATTACATCCATATGAGTGGGACTTGTTCTGTTTGAACTTGCTGAAGACCACATGCTTGGCAGTAAAAAGGTTAAAGAGAGCAATGCAAGACTGCGTGTGTTATATTATAGTGATGCTATTGTATTATAAATAATGCTGGAGAATGCAATACATATGTTTAATATTGGGCTTGCTTATAAAGTAAGTTTCTCTTTCTCTGGTTTTAGAGAAGCATGCCTCCAGTAGTAATATGAAGTAAGGATCAGGCAGAAGTGCTTAGTCGAGAGCATTTGGAAGGAGTCACCCACGCACCTGTTAGTGTTGGGAAAATTCAGGGATGTTAGAACAGGAAACAATGAAAACATTTTGAGTCATCTGCTCTTTGTATCCCATGTCCTAAGGTTTAATAACTAAGGACAGAGGGGAATCTCAAAGGGTTAGGAACTCAGCTTTAGTTCATTTAAGGATTTTAAAAGTTTGGATGTTTATTTGAACCTCATCCAAAAGTATGTGACCCTTTTACAGCTGCAAAGCTGGTCTGGAAATACTTTCTGATGAGATTTTTTTGGCACTTCCACTTCTCATCACAGCTTTAAACCAAAATTGGAAACAAGTCTCTGAACCATAAAAAGTGTTCAAGTTGGTTCTCTGAAATGGATCAGGGCTACTGCCTTGCAGAGAATTTAATCCTTTAACAAGGTTATTTTTTTATTCCTATATCAAGGACACATCTAAGAGAACTTTGATATTCTGTAGAAGTTTTGGTACTTAAAACACTTCCTGTCCACACTGTGGTTAAACCAGATTAGCAACCAGGCTAAACTGTTTGTTGACAGCATGGTTCTAGAACATCATCATAACAGGGTTCTTAAGAAAGAAATCGCTCTCCACAAAGATCTGGGAAACAATGTTAGAAACAGGCTAGCTGCAACCATATTTAATCCATTAAAGATCCTCAGGAAACAGCCTCAAGACACTTCTGAGCATTTATACTTTTTTTTTTTTTCTCACAAGGCAGAGCCAGATTGAAGTAAAGGCAATATACCACTGCCACTCCAAGTGAAGGTGGAAGGTGAGGAGGAACCACAATAATGAAGCAGAACACAGATGTCCCCATGTTGTGTGCACAGGGCAACATGTTGCCTGATTCTAGTCCTGACTAAGGAGGCCATTTGTGAGCTTCTACAACCGAAAGATCTGGGTTTCACAGCACTTCTGCCATTTGAAATTGAAATACCAGAAGACCAGCTCTCCATAAATGGCTTCCAAAGGCTTTAAAAAGAAAAACACCTGTTAAAAACCCAGTACAATGGTCCACATCCCTGAGGTCTTGTTTAAAGACTCAGCAAAATAGAGTAAAAACAGAAGAACCACCTGAACATCTGGCCCAGACACCAGCCTTTCTCATACCCCTAACAAACTCTGTTAGCAAGTCCAACCACAGTTTGGATATGGCCTTTTAAAATAAATAAAATAAAATAAAATAGGCCCATTCCTTTAAGTGAGCTCCCTGTGGTTTTCTATCACTGAATCTCAGCACTGGATGGTGCAGCCTTATTGTGGCTGTTTTTCTTCCTAGGTGCAGTTTAATCAGCAATGCCCAGCTGAGATGTAATACACAGAATAGCAGCATCCGACTTCTGGGAGATGTTTGGTTTGCTAATTACCAAATATCATTTATAGTGTCTCCAACCAGAAGTCCTTTGCGGATTTTCAGAAGGAATGAGGTGGAGAATCTTAATTGTTAATAAAACTGGAAGCCACTTTCATATAGGAATGAACTGTGAGTAGCTAACCAAGCTCAAATATATGTAAAGGCTGCAGGTCAACAAAAAGGAGGGGGAAAGATTTTTCTTCAGGATAGAAATTGCTGGTTGTGGATGCCTCCTATGGTCTAATTTCATTGGTAGTATAAGTGAGAGTCTCCGTCACCAATAGCATTAATGAGAAGGCTGCTGTACACCTTAATAAGGAGCCTCGGTGCCACCCATTTATCATCTAACACTCATTCCAGCTCTCTTGCACAGAGTTTATACTCTCCTCAGTTTTGGTTTAAGTAAATCATTTAAGGAGAGAATGTTCTTGTTGTAAGCATCCACTTTAATGGCTCAGTCTTAGGATCCTAATGGATCCCTGACTGCACCTACTCATGTAGATAGTAACAAACAGCCCAGAGTCAGAGTTCCCAATTCTCATGAGTCTTGTGACACTATGGTGTGTCTTATAAGCCCCAGCTCCCAGATTCAGGCAGGTAAGTGAGAATCTCAGCTGTCATTTTAAAAGTTTCTTAGTTCGTCAAATTGCAGAGAAAAGACAAACACGTGGCCCGAGTGCACCCTACACACTCAAAAACCAGGAAGCAGATGAAAGGTTTATTTTAAGCTCATCTCATGACTCTTTGGGGCTTTACTCATGATTGTCAATAAGGTTTAGTGCTTTCTTCCATCTGTAGCTTTCCAGAGGACTGACTTTCTCTGAGATGTGGCCCTTACCAGTCATTCAGCTTTTTTCGCCTGCAGACTGCGTTACCATAATGGAATGGTCCTTGGAGACGGTAAGCTCCAGCTGGTGCAGGACATAGAACTGAACTCTGAGTGGGACTGGCCATAATGCACTCATAATACTCATTCTTGCCACTGGCTACCTGTTCAGTACCAGAAGAAATCTGAAGTGTTAATCCTAAGAGCCACATAAATGAAAGAACTCCCTCTCTCTCATGTTCCACTACAGCAGCTGAGATATATAAGTGCCAAGGCCAGTGTGTCTGAGGTAAGCAGCAGGGAATTCTTAGCACTGGGCCCTGCCACTAGAATCTGCTTCCCCTAGCTGCCCATCAAGGTCCAATTTGGTCAAATTTCAGGTCACAGTACAAACTTCTTTAAAGTCAAAGTATGTCTGATATTTTCTCACTTTTGTTTCTTGCAGTATAAAACAAAGAGGAAACTTATGTTAACAGGTAGCATTTACCTGCTTCAAAAACAAGCATTCCAAGGACAGCTGGGGAAAGTTATCAGTTTTGATCAGTCTGTGGCAATTAGTTAAAATTTTGACCAAAAGAAAAAAAAAGTCACCATTTCCTCCCCCCTCCTCTTTTTTTTTTTTAATTCATCTGATCCATGGATCAAGTGAATCCTAATCATTACTGCAACAAAAGCAATGCCAGGATGTAATAGAATAGAAATTTAAGATTCTGCCTTTTTAAAAATTAACGAGTGATTTTGGGTGCCCAAATTAAGGCATTGTGACAGGATAGGGCTTCTCCCCATTTTAACAAGCAATCACTGCCATGCTCAGACTCTTAAGTAAGTTTACGTATCCAAACATAAACCCATAACAGACAAAAACACAGTTCTTTAGCTCACCGTTTATCCTAGGCTTTCTTGGACTCTGCACGCAGGGCTCTCTATAATCCTGCTCCTTCCCAGTCCCAGCCAGCTCCCTTCTCACAGCTAACTCTCATTCAGACAGTTCAGCTCCCCTTCTGGGGCACCAGCCCAAGGCCTGCTTCTTGAGCACATACTGGTTTGTTCCAGGCACCCACTACTGGAATTAGCTTCACTCACCTATGGTTCCTCTCCCCAGTCTCAGCCTAGCCCAATTACTCCTCATCTTCCTGTGCTCTGATAGGCCTTGATAGCCACACAGGTGTATCCCTACTCCTTTTAATTAGCTCAGTTGGGCACACCTGCTCTGACACAGGGGCATTGGGCCTGGTCTACTCACAGGGACCAGCTACCTGTGACAGGTACCTTAAAGGAGCTTCCTTTTCCAAAGTTGGGTAGCTCTGCACTTGGAGAATCCAGCCCCTTTAAGATAGCTTAAGTTGGGTACCCAAAAGCGACTAGCCATTTTTGAAGATCTTGCTTATGGTTCCTAGGCACCTCCCTTTGGGGCACCTCTAAACAGGGAAGCTCCAGAGGGCAAGACATCTGAGTCAACAACATTTGGAATTTTTTTTGGGGGGGTGGGGGAAGAGAGAGACAAAAGAAAACTAGGGAGATGCTGGTCTGACTATCATTGGATCCACACACTGCCTCTTATTTCAGTTCACACTTTCCCTGAAAGGTTAATTAGTCGCTGTGCTCTGTGAACAGACAGTTTAGTTGACTGTACACTTGTTTTTCAGCCCTGCTTTGGCATAATGCTGCTGTTCTTATTCCTTTTTGTATTGTTCCCACACAGGAAGGCAGGAAAGTATGTTTCCAGGCTCCCAATATATGCTTGTTTTCCCTTATTGTTGTTCATTCTGTTTACACGGTCACTGTTTTTCTTCATCTTGTATGAAGAAATGTTGGCCTAGTAGAAGGAGAGAGATTTAAATGAATGGAAAAATAAAGGGCAGGCAGAGTCTGACTGAGCAAAACACAGACTTCATTCTCAGCACTGTTTACTTGCAGAGTCAACCTTTACCCTGCAATGTTCAAATCAGTTATAAATACAGTCCATATAAATCTGGAATAGGACCAAATGCCTCATGTAAAAATAGGACAAAAACATTAGCAAGTGACCAAGTAGATTTGGCTCACATCATCTAGTAACCTACTCCAAATACTAACTACCAAATTCTTCCAGCCTTGCTCCCACCTTATCCAGGAGTAACCCTGTTGCTTTCAACGGGACAACTCACAGAGTAAGGCATTACCACGACGGTGAGGACAAGCCTAATATGTGAAACTTTATATGTTGGGGAGGGGGTTCAGAGAAGGACCCAAAAATGAAACAGCTCTCTCTAAGTTATTGGACTAAAGTTACAAATTGAAACTACCCTCAGAATTTGCAAGAGCAGCCATTTGAAATGCTAGAACCCTCATATGTGCATGAAAACATCTATTGGCATAAAAGCAAACAAGCCTGTATGCACTCAGCTGTTTTTCATTCACAATATTTATCTGTGCACACAAATGTGTTTATGTGTGCAGTTATTGGGGGGTGGGGTTATTTGCACAAACTGAGGCAGTTAAAAATGTTGTGGGTGCAGTTGCAGAGGCCTGTTCGAAATGTGGATGCTTTAAGTCCTCAAATTTGGATTGAAAATCTACAGGCTCTCAAGATTCCTGGTTCCTTCTACTCCTAGATCAGTAAGGAGACAGCACAAGAACCATCTCTCTCACAGAAAAAATGGGAAGTTGTTGTATTTCTATCTGGAAGCACAAAGGGTTCAGGTTTGATCTGAGGTTTATGCAAAAGTTCCTATTGTCTCTGAACTGGTAAAACTCATCTCTACTGAACAAAGGAGTGCTTGGATTCCCAGTGTAGCCAAAGCAATGGGTGACTATTGCCATTTTCACTGGTACTAAATCCATGATTTACCTTCTCAGCCAGTTTAGTTTAGTCCTCTAAGTTAGGAAAAAACATCCTTTCCTGGAGGAATGGAAGTCCAAAACAAATTCCAGGCATTCACCCCATCTCCATCAGGGCCAGTGGCTTTCTTCTAAGGTTCTAAACACACTTCATCACTTCTCCACTTTCTGCAGGGAAAAGTGGAGGGGACCTTTGCCTTCTTGCCCCCACCAAGATCCCCAAAACAGACTCCAGCTTTCCCCTCCAGAGTTTTCCCTTTTCCAGCTTCTCAGCTCTTGCTGACTCCAACAGTCACTGCTGCAGCAGCATCTACCAGGACTTCTCCTCTTCCACTCCCTAGAGAGGACCCACAAAAGGTCTTGCCTGGTTTCTCCATAGTAGGAAAGGGGGATGCCTTTATACTCTTCCTCGTTCCCAGCATTCCTTGTAGTCGCAACCATCAATCTGAGATGACATTGAAAACAGGTCTGTGCTAGATCTGGGCCTGTCCTTAAAGGACCAGCACATCCTGGTACACATATAATTTCACCCCATCCTGCCCAAAAGCATTGCTACTGTGAACAATGTCCCAGCATTAGACCAAGCCAATTGGTCACCACAGTGATATTATTTCCAGAACTGCAAACATGTCAAAGCTCAGAATGTCATAAAAAACAACAGCTTTTCTCTATTTTGGGGACATCCAGAAAGACCCTGAAGCATCCTCTAAAAGTCCAGTAACTCAGCAGCCAAGAAAGGAGAGCACAGCAGGAAGCACAAAGAGAAAAATAGCCCTCAGAGCACATCATAACAAGTTGTTAAATATCACCATTCAAAATGTAAAAGATTAATTTCCAAGTGCTACAACAGGTCTCAGAACCCTATTAATAGAAATTAGAGGGAAATCTAATAAGGAATGACAGAGAGGAAGCTATCCTCTCCACTGCTCCCTGGGGAAGGTGAGCAGAGACTGAGAGATGACACTTTATCTCTTCTAATTCCCCTTGGTCCCATAATCGCAGCATTCATTCAGCAAATAATAATAATAAATATGGTCTGAAGTGACTCCAGCTATTTCAGCCTTGATAAATGGGTTGAAATAGTGGCAAACTCAGATACAGAGAGCATCTTTTCCATAAAATCTGATAGGGTATTAATAACATTAATGGAATACCATGCGGTCTTCTCTTTTTTTAGTTTTCATATTCTCCCTCAGTCCATTTCCCAGCCTCTTCAGACAGTCTTCTCCCTCCAATAATGCCAAATTCAGACTATTATGAACAAAGCTCTGTGTAAGCTCGAAAACTTGTCTCTTTCACCAATAGAAGCTGGTCCAATAAACGATATTACCTCACCCACCTTGTCTCTGTAATATCCTGGGACCAATGTGGCTACAACAACACTGCACACATAAATTCAGACTGTGTCAGCTTTCTACTGAAAATGCATTTTGAGAGTGAGTCAAATACATTTGACAGGATTTTATTCTTTTATTGAATTGTCAGCAGGGATCTTTCTGGCAGATGTAAGTTAGGATACAGCCTGAAGGTCACAGGTCCAAATCAAGTAGCTACAGTGCAGACTTCTTAACCCAACTCTGGCAGCACACCCCAGTCTTGATCAGGAATTTCTCTGTTCCTTAACACCTGAGTATACACTGCCAAGGGTACTAAGTAAATGCACTGGTCCCTTGCAATGCCAAGGACTAGGAAATGAGAAGTCTTTGCAATATTCCACTGTATCACCTGCTGTGTCACCTAGAAAGATTCTCTCCATATCCCTGCCCACAATTTAAGGACAAAAACAGACTCGCTCTCTGACTAGTTCACTCCAAGTGCATACATGTTAAGGATGCTCTGGGAGTTTAATCACTTCCAAAGGGTAGCTATAGTCAATATAATTGCCTAGATGTAGTCAATATAATTGCTGCTTCCTTACTTTGATATTGTATCTTAATGTGATCCTGCTCCCACTGGAACCAACATCAAAACTCCTATTGGTTTCCATGATACAAGATCAGACCATAATTAAAGGTTCATGGTAAGCTGGGACACAACACCACTTATCTCTTTTCATGTGGTCCTTTAGAGGTGTTTTCCAGGTGTCAAATTCTTGCAGACCAAAGGGAATTAAATGAACATGCTCCTCTCTGTACTTCTGCTTTCAGCTTTGGTTCCTGTAAAAGGCACTGGGTTTGCAAAGAGGATGGCTATATGATGAAAAGAGAAAAAAAAATGGTTCATTTTCCCAGCCTCAGACATGGACACAGGGAAGCAGCAGTCAAGTGTTTTATATCTCAGTGCTTCCCTTGCAGGAAAATAAACGGAAAGAAAAAATTATAGAGTAGCAGGGAAATGAAATGTTTGAACAGAAAATAATTTCCCTAACTTGTAGCCTGCGGGCATAACCTGTCATAACTCTGCATGAATTGAACAGTCAGGGAGTTCAAGTTTTCTGCAGCTTACCATAAACTAATATGCTCCGTCACATCATCCTCAGGAGACAAGCGTCTGAATGAGCCACTGTAGTTAGTATAACAAAGGTAATTCTACGGCTTAATATAATTAAGAGGAGCCATTAGGAGCCCAGTACAAGCCAGTGTGTTAAAAAAAAAAAGAAAACAAAAGAAAGGGACTTGGAAGTGGAGAGCAGCAGGAAAAGAGGAAAGATTTGCTTCAGATGGAGAACTGGATACTAATTTCTATCCTAAACTATTCCAGAGATTATGATCTAAAGGTTCAAAGTTACAAAGAGCTTATTTCCATGGTTACACCTTTGTATATCCAGAATAACTCCTATGGCTTCTGCCTAGGGGAGGGTATTTAACCCTTTAAGGTCTTCACGTGATGGTGGATCATCCTATGAAAGCTGTTACCTTGGGAAAAGCAGGGGACCATTCCAGGCTTCACATTGGTGGGACAGAATGGGAGTAACAGGAGCATTTAATCCCTTTCCTGTACAGAGAATCAGATTCTGTTCTCACAAGAGTGAATATACACTCACTATTTGGTTTTTGCTGGAGTTACTCTGGCTAACAGAGCAAACTTTGTCCCACAACATGCCAGTTAGTCACTGAATAGAACAGAGGCGGAAAAGATGGACGATTCCTGAAGATTGGGGCTTTTTCCTTTCCTCCTCAAGGGCACATGTAGAACTTGGAGTGGCTTCTCTTTTCCTGAAGTACCATCAAATATAGGGTAATCAACCATAATACAAGAGAACCTCAAAGGGGGAACATCCCCTTCTCTAAGCAGAACTCATGTGCTCCTGAACTGGGGAAGATGCTAGAACTCAAGTGGCCTACCAGAATTCAGACTAGGTTATGGACCATGACTGCTTTTAAAGAAAAAGAGGAATCAGACTACAAACAAGAGATATCAAGTGGCATAACACCTCAAAGTTCAGCCTTGGGATTTTTTGAGGGATGGAGCAAGGGCAGTGATGGCAGATTTCCTTCCCCTCACTGCAGAGGTAGCAGAACAGTGGGCAGTTGCTGGGTGCTATGTCCATATGCTCTCAGCGACACCAGCTGTTCCCTATGAAACAGCCTGTGTATAATTCTTACTGATCTGGCATCAGGCCCCACTTTTGCCTCAGTTTCCCCACTCTGGCCAACTCTTACACTTAATTTGACAAAGAATCTCATGTGTCAAATTATGCCCCTTCTTGGGGTCTACTTTATGAAATCATGACAGCTCCAATGTCAGCTTGAATCAAAACAAGTCTTTCCTCTGTTGTACAGTTTCTCCAGCCCCTTACCAAGCTTAACAATTCTTTCTCCAAACCCTGCCTGGAGTTTCCTCAAACCTCTTCCTCTTAAGGTTTCTGCTCATGTCCCTCACTGCAGGTAGGTCCAACCAGAACTTTTCATCTGGCTGATGTAGAGAACTCTTTGGTGAATCCTCTCTCAGCCTCCTGCAGAAGCCTCCTTAAAGATCATTTTCCACATTTAGCTGGGGCCTGAAGCCCTGATATGAAAGTTTTTCTTAGCTCTCTTTGAACACAGGAGCTCTGCTGGACCCACTCCAAACTCTGCTTCTCTGGGGAGGCCAGTCCTACGTCTTTCCTCCATTCTAGTCTTCCTCTCTGAGGCAACAGATTCCCTCTTTCAGGAAGCTCTGGTCCCAGCTACCATCATATGGTGCCTGGTTACCTGACCCAATCCCAAACCTGGAACTGGATAACAAGGTACAGGGGGGACTAAGCCCAAATCCCTTGAAGGGCCAGCCCAGTCTGTGACATAGCCCCTCATGTATGCTTACTTTCATCCCGCTCTCATCCACTATGCATTTTCACTCCTACATGTTGATCAAACACCTGCCCCCTGAGTGTCATGGGATGTTTTGGCCCTTTAAGGGGGTGGAGATCAGCCTCACATATGCCAGCTGGAGGGAATAATAGTACAAGAGTCATAACCAAGAACCAGGCCTGCTGGGAGATAAAAAGGAAGCCTGTAGTCATTCAGGAGGGAGACTCCAAGGAGAGCAGATCTGGGCATGAACCTATAGAAGGATAGGCCAGTGGTTAAAGCACTTAGGAGATTTGGGTTCAAGCTCTTCCTTGGTGACCTTGGGCAAGACACTTAGTCTCTCTGCTTAAGCATTTCCATTCTCCTATCTGTAAAATGGGGATAATATCACTTCCTTGCCTGACAGGGGTGTTGTAAGGAAACAAGTGTATGAGGTGCTCAAATCCTAAGGTAATGGAGGCCATATAGGCACCTTAGATGGAATGAGTGCGCCATTAAAGAATGGAAGATAAGCTTGGAAATGGGCAGTGAGGAGGCTCAGGAAGAACAGATGGGGCATATAGCCCAACTGTTTAGCCTTCCAGGACCAAGGACCAATAGTAAAGTATCTTTTGTTTAACTTTTTAGAAAACATTTAACACACACAACCCCCAATCATTTTTCAGGCAATTATTTTCTTTCACCAAAGATCTGGTCTATATGTATTTGGGGTTTTGTAGGAGAAACTCAGATACTGGGGGCCAGACAGATCAATCAGATACTCCAGTACTTTCAATTGCCCATGGAATTCTGGTAGGGGCACCTTTCCATCTCAACACGTCTCTAGAACACACAAACTAGCAAATCACTACACAATCTGGAGCCGCCTTGACTCAATTCCAGCTCTATCCAATTGCCCCATTTTCACAAAGAGACAACATGAGGGATGTGACCTGCTCAGTAGCAGGGCTTCTCCAAAGCACTCAGTCTGACCTCAGCGTAATGAACAGAATTAATATAGCAAAGCCTCTAACACGGTACCACTTCCCAGCAGCGCAACGACAGCCCCTAATTGATTAGTCCATAAAAATCTGTGCACTAGATTGAAAGGAGCTGCACTAATTCTCTTTTATGTTAAATTCTGTCTTTCTCCTTTATCGAATCCTTCGTCCAACGTCCCTTCTGCTGCCTATTGTGGGCTTGCTGTGGGCCTGTTTTCCTCTTGCCCAGATTAAGTACCTAATCAAAATCTTGTCTCCCTTAATGGCATAAAATTGAAAGATAGATATTGCACTTTACACAGCTGATTAAACACTAGAATGTGGCTAAATGCTTTACAGGGCTTGTTACATTAACTAACTCTGTCATCTGCCAGCTATCTTATAATTGCATATGCTCATGCTGCCACTGGTGAAGCCAAGGTAAGATTTCTTTTTCTTTCTATTCCCTCCTTCCACTCTACCTCTATTCCACAGTATGGCCCACCATGTGTGGTATCAGTGAGCAGCTGTAAGTTCCAGTAACTTGAGGAAAAATGGTCTAAAACTCCACCTATAGTTTTCTCTCCTCCTACGTTCATTCCTTGTCAATCACTGGCTCCCAAACAGTGATTTGTAACCACCTGAGTGGCTCATGTGATAGGAATGGATGGATAATAAGTGCCACAAGACCTTCAGAAAAGAGTAAGGCCTGCCTTCAGAACTACCCCAGTTGCTTATGGGCAGGAGCTCCCGTTCTAGCAGTCCCAGGGAAGCCCTGGTGGTAGAAATGAAAATTGTAAGGTGCTCCTACTATGGTGTTGAGGGCAGTACAAGAATGTATACAGAACAGAATAGGAGTGAAACTCCCACTGACTTGTCATGTAGACACTGTTATAAACACAACTGGGAACTCAGGAGCTTTTCCCAGGCCCCACACATTGTCCACCTGTGTTACTGTTTGAGGGAGAAAGCTCACAGGGTCTCTCCCACTTGACTCAGGCCATGGCTACACTAGAGAGTTGCAGCGCTGGTGAGGGGGTTACAGTGCTGCAACTTAGGATGTGGCCACACTTGCAAAGCACGGCCAGAGCTGCAACTCCCTGGTTGCAGCGCTGGCTGTACACCCGGTCGAGCCTCGGGTGTAGGGATTCCAGCGCTGGTAATCCAGCGCTGGTCAGCAAATGTGGACGCCCACCAGCGATTTTATTGACCTCCGTGGTATAAGGAGGTATCCCAGAATTCCTGTCCACAACAAACCGGAAGAAAGGGAGAGCTCGGAGTTCAGCCAAACTGCTTATTTAAAAAACAAACACAGCTCCTGTTTGCTGAGCGAGCAGAGGCAGGCAGGGGAATTACTTTGGAATGTTCACAGCTGTTTGCTTGAAGAAAGAAACAGCACTCTCACACGGCAGAGGGGGAGGGGGAAGTCCGTGTTGAGCAGTTGCTTATCTGGTCTGACGGGTATTTAGCAGTACATAATTTGCATTTAGTGAATGAGAGAGGAGTGGGGGAAGGGAGTTAGAACTTTTAAAATGATTGAAGGTAGGCACTGTGTGTCTTCCAGTCCTCAGAACTTGCAAGGCAGGGAGCTGAGAACAGTGTCAACTCCAAAAATCCATTCTGTCTGTCTCCTCCACGCTCCCTGTCACATTCCACCCCATCCTCCTCTTTTGAAAAGCACATTGCAGCCACTTGAATGCTGGGATAGCTGCCCACAATGCACCACTCCCAACAGCGCTGCAAGTGCTGCAAATGTGGCCACAGTGCAGCGCTGGTAGCTGTCAGTGTGGCCACACTGCAGCGCTGGCCCTACACAGCTGTACGAACACAGCTGTAACTACCAGCGCTGCAAAACTGTAAGTGTAGACATGGCCTCAGACTGTTACATCTCTGTCCCTGCATCAGATCAGAGTTCATTCTCTCTGCAAGGTGCTTGACAGCAATTATCACCCATTTACTACAACCAGAGCCAGTTTGGGTTCCCTTAACAAAAGAAAAGAAAAGAAAAGTAGTAAGTTACAAAAAGAGGAACATGCAAAGTTACACTAGGATCACTTGGTGATTGCCTGTTCTGTTCATTCCAAATGACTGGGGCTGTTAACTATGAAAACCACTAATTAGGCTCTATACTTTGTTAGGGAATATATTTGCGATGCCTGAAGGTATTACTTGGCAGAACAAACTATCTAAAAGCTGTCCTGTCTGTCCAGTAAGTTGTGAGAGTAAACAGGTTTGCTTTTTCATTCAGTGGAGAACATATTTGTATGTTCCCTAAAAGCCCCTTCTCTTTGTAACTGAGGAAATAGGCTACATGTTATACCTGTTGGAAGCAAGACCAGAATGGTAAAAACTGCTTTGAATCCAGTTCAGATAGCGAGTGCATGCTTCTTCCTACCCCCATCCTGTTAGAGGGAATCCATTTGCTGAGCAGTAAAATTAAACACCTTGTGCTTTTGGGGCCAGACTATCCTAAAACACTCTTCCTGTTTCAAAATACACCAAAAGTTACTTTCCAGAAGTACAGATTACTGCCAATGAGCAAATACAGAGGGGTCGCTTCGGCCACTGCCAACCCCCTTCCAAATTCTATCCCTTAGTGCACTAAAGCTGGACTCCAAAGAGACAACAAGGAGTCAAAGTGCTGCCTGGGAATTGTGCTCACAGCCACTAATGAAACTAGTGCTTAGTTTACCCCTAAACAGACCCAAAGGCCCAATTTTCTTCCCAGGGGATGACAGGCTAGTGAATGAAATACAAGTAACTTTTTCCATTTAAATGGTGTTAAATCAACAGTGACCAGAGAGACACTGCAGTCCCGATGACAATTAAAAATTGATTAATCATATTTCCATCCCAAAAGGACCCTGCTGTCATCCCAGGTTCCATTCTCCAGGCTCCATATAAAAACCCACATAAATGAGTTCATTATACTACTGTTAATGTTTTATAAAACCTTAATAGATGCTATTATGAAGTCTTTACTAAGTGCTTGTTATTAAAGATTCATAAAGGCACGATATATATTTTAATAAGGCAGGTTGTAAGATACAAAATTCAGCCATGAACTAAATATATCTAGGATCACAGCAAAGATTTAGTCTGAAATCGAGTCAGGATATCCATAGAAGAAAGGTGCGTTAGCTTTTCAGAATCCACCCATAGCTCCCTTCCACTCACACACATGAGCCATCTTTTCTGGGTAACTACCTCTGACAATGACAGGTCCCATTATTCCAGTACTTTATGTAAAAGTTAGTTTCTTGATTTAATTTAACATTGGCTCAGCTGTGCTGAAGGACCTTCCCTCTGCATGTCCTCTAGGGGTCTCTCTTCCCTTTCTGACAAGATACAGAATGTTTGCAGTGTTGGTCCCAGGATATTGGAGAGACAAGGTAGATGAGATAATATCTTTTATTAGACCAACTGCTGATGGCAGAAGGTACAAGATTTCAAGCTACACAGAAGTAGGTCCAATAAAAGATATTACCTTACTTACCTTGTCTGTCTCAAGGTACAGAATGACTTACAGCTAGCCAGTGACATTGCTAGATGCATTTCAGAGGAGATTAATGCTCCTTCCTGTTCAAGACAGGGAGATCTGGATTGCTTATTTATGCACTGTTTTCTCATTTCTAAATTTTGGGTTGAAATCATGGATTATGACAGATAATAAGCAAAAGTAAGTGACAGTCTTATCCTAATTCTTAGTGGACATTTGGCCATATCTGTATTCATTTCACAATCGCACAATCCAACACAAATTGCCAAACCTTTCTTAGTAGAGGCCTAAGACTAGAACCGATGGCAGGTCAGAAATTAAGTGGATTGACAGAGTTACAGGGGAAAGGAACTTCATTTTCACCAGACCTGGTTAAAGCCAACACCATCAGTCCCTCATTTCCGTGATCATCAGATTCATGCAGTAAATATATTAACATTTTTCCTTTTTCCTGTGCTGTGATCTTTGCCGAGTTTCTATAGGTGCTAGAACTAGGGCTGCACCCGCACCCCCTGGCTGGAAGTGGTTTCCATCATATACAGGATTTCATTTAGCGAAGAACTGGGAGGAGCCAGGAAAGAACAGAAAACTCAAGCAAGAGATTAGAATCTGTGGAAGTTCCTCTATCTAAGGGCATCATTCCAGAAAAAATTGGAGGCTGGGGAGAAGAAGGCAGCAAATTGTGTCAGCATATGGAACATGATATATGATTACATTATAGCCTGCGCATTTGAGGGGTGGAGCAAAAAATGGAGCATATAGATTTATGAAAAGTCAGGAGGAACAAATTAAGGCTTGGGAGGTGGGGGACAACTGGCCCCCTTGCCTATAGCAACTGACACGCCTGCCGCCATCTGTGTAAGATGAGAAGGTAATGACGTTTTTAAATATCCCAGTCAGGAACTGATCCAACTGAAAGACAAGCTGCAGCCCACTTCATCTTCCCCCTATAGATTTCTTTTGTATGTGCAAAAACAAAAGCAGGAGGAAGACAAACATTGACTCCCTGTGGCTGCAAAGAGCCTTCTTTACAACACACTGCAACAAATAAGAGAGTTTGCCGCTGCTAGCCCTCTGCCAACTCTTATCTAACTCCCGCGTTCTCCTCACTTACCCTCCAATCCCCATTCCACTCTTCCCGAGGGGTTGTGGAATTCAGTATACGTGAGAAAAGGTATTTTTCCCCTTTAAACTGTGCCAAACTAACAGTGACCTGAATCAGCCCTCACAGTCGTGACAACAATTAATAATCAATGAATCATTATCCTCCTCTAAACAGAATTCCATGCTCTTTCCAAGCTTCTCTCTGGGGGCTTTATGTATATATATAAAAAAATGCATGTGTAAAAATTATTGAATAAAGGAGCAATCCCTGTAGAAATTCTTCTCCTAAGAACCTGCAGGGGTAGATCATTAGGCACTAGTATTACTAGTTCAGTAAGATCTAGTTTCAAAAAGTCCTGCCACAGATATCAACAGATGCCAGAGAGGCATTTAGAGTGATATGAAAGCCTGGAGCCAAACAAAAAACCTGCTTCCCTGCCACTAGTGATGGCATGTATAGTTTGGATGGTACTTCTTTCAATTTCACCCATGATTATGCGATATGTGGGGAAGGGAAGTCAAGCCCTGCCATGTATAGGTGAGGTTTTCAAAAGTGTTCAACTCCCATTGGAGTTGACGAGAACAAAGTAGAGCTGGAGAAAACATTTCAGGCAAAACCTTTTTCAATGAAAAAATGCAGATTTGAAGACACCAGAACATTTTGTAAATTTATGCGGGGGGGGGGGGGCTCCAAATTGGGAAAAGTGGGAGGGAAACCCCAAAATTCTAAAAACACCAAAATGTCTCATTTTGACATTTTTCTATACAAAATATTTTATTTTTTCAGAATGAAATTTAGTTTTTGTTTCAAAACGGCCATTAACTGCATTTAAAGTACTAAATATTTTTTTCCTAACTTTTTGGACTTGCCAGCCAAATGAAAAATCCATTATTCAGACATTAAAAGGCTTGATCTCTGCTGGTAGCTGCCTTGCAGGGGATGGGGGAATTGGCACAAAAGGGCAGAAGTGATGGTGGTATGGGGTTTGGTTTGGCAAAGTCACAACCATGTGTGTTTTGGATCTGGATCTCATTTTTCCCTAGGCCGCCAAAGCTAAGACGGTAGGAAAGTATATTGCATTTCTTGGTAGAGAAGAGAGAGGAGTCCCAGGGCCGATGAGAGGGGGGGGAAGCCGGTACAAACTACCAGGTCCTGGCAGTTCAGAAGGGGGCCCGGGTCCTGGCTTCCCTGGCTTCGTTGGCCCTGTTTAGCCGGTCTACCCTTGCAAGGGGATCCGAAAATTTTTTCACCAGGGCCCAAACCCACTCTCGGTGGCCCTGGAGAGAACTCCATTATAATGATCATGATGAGTGCTTTTATTGAGGCTGCTGAGTATATACAATCCAGAGTGTCCCTTGGCTCTCTAGTTCTCAGACTAACAGAACTCTATGCTGTTCAGTGTTACCCTGACAGGGGACTCCAATTCTCCTTTCACACCAGCTCTACATCATCATCATACCACCAACTTCAATGATATTATTACTTCTACTTTACACTTGCTGGAGTACTAGCTTCAGCATAGTCCTGGAAAGCAGGGCCGGTTCCAGCTTTTTTGCCCCCCCAAGCGGCGAAGGAAAAAAAAAAAAGACTCGAGCGGTGGCACTTTGGCGGCAGCTCTACCATGCTGCTTCATTCTTCGGCAGCAATTCGGCAGCGGGTCCTTCCCTCTGCCGGCTCTGCTGGAAAGGACTATGATACAGCAGAAACTGCTAATAAATGGCTCTGGTTTAGCCTATCTGCTATAATTCAGCAGACTGAAAACTAAGGAATGGAGTAGTTTTGCAAAACCTCACATTATTCTGTGGGTTCAGAGGGTGTTCTGATCCAGGTTAGGTTTTCTTCAAGCCACCAAAGTTCTGAACAGTTTTCACAAAAGGTTCTGATTCTGGCCAATTGATAAGCACTGATCAGGACCGAAGGCCCAAGGATGGAAAGCATTAAAGGAGATAAAAAAAGAAGCTGCCCATAACAAATACTTTCCCTCTTATTACAGCAGAGAGGTTGTGCTTGCAGGCACAGCTTGGGTCTTGTTTTTAGATGCAGAGAATAGTAAAATAGATGCAGCGTGTATGAATTATTAAAAACTGCACATATTCTCCCCCCCCCCCCGCAGCTTCTTGCTTAATCCTTGTTCATTGTTGGAGGTTCTGGGGATGATTGACACTTAACATGGCTCTGCCCTGCTCCTTTACCCACTGCATGCCTGACATAGAGGGAAAAAAAACACACACACAAGCATATGCAGATTTCAAATGTTTCAATCTATTTGATTTCCCCTCCCTCCCCACCTCCCCTGAACCAAGCTCCTTGCAAACTACAAGAAAGGCGAAACCTTGCCATCTGGCAAAATGTCAAACTAATATCACTTCGTTTGTTGCACGATTAAAAAACTCTTTGTGCTTTTTAAGTAACAGATATTGGGAATTAACACACAAGGAAAAAACCTCAGCGTTACCAGTGGGTTTTGTACTAATTTTTCCTATGCAGGGGAAAATGGTGCAGGGGTCTGTAGAGAGGCATTACCCCCTCTCCTAAGAAATGTAACTGTATAGAACTGCAATTCAAAGGTGTCTGAGGAATATCAACTTATCCCTCCCCAATAAAACTGATCTCCAAAGAATGTAAGCTGGCAATGTGAACAGCTCTGTTATTCCCTGGACATTTACAGCATTAGCTGTGATCTTACACAGCCTCAAATTCTCATGTTGAACAACAAAATCTAGGCAGGATTTAGCATTGTTCTCTCTTACAATGAGTATGTGGAATTGGCTCTCTTACCCTAAATGAATTGAATACAAATTAAAATATGACAGGCACCAATAGCAAAGCTTATTAAATAAGAAATATGCCTTCATCCTTCAGAAAGTGATGGTCAAATCTCAAAAGATGAGGGGTTTGAGGTCAGTTTAGAGAAGCATTCTGAAGACTGGAAGATTATCTGATGTTGATTCTCACACTTTGACATCTAAAATGTTTAGCTGGTTGAAATATAACGTAATAAGAACGCAGATGCCTGGTTTACACTAGCACTCCCACCATTCCCCAGTGGACCTAAGATGGCAATAGTGCAATGCTGAGAAATTTCCACACACAAAAAAGGATAATGTTGACTATTCAGTTGTGTTATTTGTGGGGGGGGAGGGGAATATCTGCCTTATACTGCTCAAAGCCAGCAGACAGATTCGGAACTAAAGTCCATCGAACTTAGTGGAAAGACTATCATTATCTACGATGTGCTTTTAAATCAGACCCTTATAGACTCATAGAAATGTAGAGCTAGAAAGGACCTTGAGAAGTCATCCAATCCAGCCCCCTGCACTAAGGTAGGACCAACTAAACTGATAGGCATAATTTGATTTCTAGATTTGTGGGGGCAGCTCCAGTCAAGCCAATGATGCTGCACGGGGGGGGAGGCATAGGTGAAGGGCAAATTCCACGCCTGTCCAAGGTATGCAGTTTGGAGGGACAACACCCCCCTGCATCCCCCAAACTACGTCCATGAATATACCTAGACTATACCTGACATCTGTGTATCCAACCTGTTCTTAAAAACTTCCAGTGATGGGGATTCTATAATCTCCTTGGAAGCCTATTTCAGACTTCCTTACCCTTATAGTTAGAAAGTTTTTCCTAATAGCTAGCCTAAATTTCCCTTGGTGCAGATTAAGCCCATTACTTCTTGTTCTACCTTTAGTGGACATGGAGAACAATTGGACATGGTCCTCTTTATAATAGCCCTAGCATATCTGAAGACTTAACAGCCCCATCCCAGTCTTCTTTTCTCAAGACTAAACATGCCCAACTTTTTTTACCTGTCCTCATGGGTCAGGTTTTCTAAATCTTTTATCATTTGTGTTGCTCTCCTCTGGGCTTTCTCCCATTGGTCCACATCTTTCCTAAAGTGCAGTGCTCAGAACTGAACACAGTTCTCCAGCTGAGGCCTCACCAGTGCTAAATAGAGCAGGACAATTACCTCCTGTATCTTACATACAACATTCCTATTAATACAGCCCAGGATGATTTTAGCCATTTTCACAACTTGTCCGTGTGCTCAAGTGGTAAAATGTTGTGTTTCTGGTCCCAAGTTCAAACACCCTGCTGTTCGGCCATGGTGGGGGGTGCTATATAGACAAAATCTTAGAAAAACTAACTCAGGCCCAGCAAACCAGATCCTAGTTCATCTGATGCAAGTTATATTTCCTTTTTAAGCCTGGACCTTTTTAACAGGGATTTCTCCTATAACTCTCTCTTAAATAAAGCCCTTTGAACCACATTATATTTACCTTTGTGGTATCTATAATTCTCAATAAGCATGTCAAACTATTAATTTTCACTCTGAATTGTCACCTATGAAAAAAATGAGATTCTGACAAATTCTGCAAAATCAAAATCACTAATTCAACCAGCAAAGTATCAAAATTCCTTTAATCAAAAATGGCTCTTAGGCCTTAACCCTGCACTGTGATCCATGCAGGTGGACCAGCTGCACTTGTGTGGAGCCCCAATTAAGCCAACAGTCTCTACACAAGTGAGGTAGTCAGCCTGCAGGGATCACAATACCTGAGTGGGGCTTTGTTGCCAAAGCAGTGTCATTTTATTTCAAGTGGTAAGTGTGCCATGAAGTTGCCCAGGCAGCATTTTCATTCAAATGTTGCCTTTTGTTTTCCTGGGGGGGAAGCAAGAGGAGAATGGCAAAACCATCAAAACAATTTGCTTTTCATGAAGAGTGGCAAAGAGAAAAAAAATTGCAGCAGGTGCAAGAATTTTGACAGCTCTAATTTTCACCATGCAGAGGACTCTAGTTAAGGGCCCACAATGATACTTAGTATCTGTTCCAAATATAAATACATTAAAAAACTTAGAATGGGGATAGAGAGAGACAGTTTTCCAATGGATTTCATAGATTTTGCTGACTGTTCCACCCCTGGCCTGGAGCACCAATTACAGAAATATTACAGAGGCTCCGCTCTGTAGCCCTGGCCTAGAGGGAGCATGCGAGTCACTCGGTGGGGATGCTGAAAGTAGCTCTGCTCAGCATTAGATGTTGTGAGGGGATTGAGCTTGTTCAGTGCACATGGAGTCTTTGGATATTTTAGCTACTAAGATCTAAGAAGACTCTACTGAGCATGTACAAATGGAGATTTTTCAAAGGCTTATAACTTGGCCAATGTTTAAGCAGATTTTCAAAAGAACCACAAATGGCATATCTGATACAAAAGCCACCCTCCTGGCACATTACAATTTCCTGCTCCACAGCATGCGGGTGCTAGAGAATTTCAAAGACAAAGGTGACTTTTTAAAAAACATTGCAAAATAAAAATTTAGGTGGAAGGTTTTGGCTGAAATTTTCCAAAACAATTTAGGCAGAGGCAGAGAAGCGATGGGGAAATTTCAGTCCAAATGGTTTACATTTGGCAATGTTATAAACAACTGAGAACAGTGTCTTACAATGGAAAAGTAAAGATCACTGATTAAAAATGTATAAACCTATTGCTTCCCACCCAATGCAATCAGTCATGCTGTTTGAAGTTTCTTTAATGGCAAAATGCACTTTTGCCCTCCCAGAACCTGAGTAGGTGGGCTTTATATGAGTTAAGCAGGAGAGTTGCAGAAAGTGAAATATAACTGCCAAACCCATGGCTAGAGCATGCATTTGCATCACAAGCTACTGGAATCATCCTACAGGCTGTGAAAACAGCTGCAGTCCCCTTACATAGGGAGTTCAGAGCAATGGATCTTCATGACTATGGACCATGTGGCTCTTACCTCTAGCTACTCTGGTGGTGAACAATGAGTTAAGAGGTCTTCATACATAGTCACTCTAGAAGTGGTCTCAAACACAGCACCACCACAAGCATTGTGCAGAACTGAAAGCATTAAGTGGGACCTCCATACTGAGTTTAATTTCACTCTAGGTGCTTAATAATGCAGAATACATCAGTCCTGGAGGAAGTCATAGGAAATGAAGACTTATGCAGCCTTGTATTTTACAGTGTGATGTCATGAATTGCCGTGGTACAATGTATCAAATCAAGAATAATATATTTTTACAGGACATTATGTCAAGCTGAAATGTTTAAAGAGAATTCCATTTACTCCATAGCAGTAAAGCATTTTCAGATGTCAGATTTATTATTTTATCAGAAGAACAAAGAACTTCTTCACTTATTCTTGCCCGTAGGAATAATACACTTCCTTCACCTCCTTGATAGCTTTCTTTCTTCTGTAATCTAGATATTCCCTCAAATCTCTCTGCCACCTGCTTTCTCCATCCTCCTGCAGCCAGAAATCTTCCATTTTCCCTACAATGATCTTCTCTCCAATTATCATCATCATCCCTGGCTTTTACATAGCACTTTTCATCAGTAGATCTTAAAGCACTTTACAAAGGAAGCCAGTTTTAGAACTGAAAGAATAACTGATTTTTTTTTAATCAGTGGCCCAACTGAAAAATAAAATAAAAATTTTAAAAAATCGTTTCAGGTCAAACCAAAATTCAATTTTTTTGTTTAATTTTGTTCCATTTTCAGGAGGATAACCTTTTTTTCTAAATGAACATATCCAGCTAAATTTCAAAACAAAAATGTCAATTCAAAACCAAAAGTCAAATTGTTTTATTTAAAAAATATCAAACCATTCTGATTTTTTTTAATTCATTTTTTATTCACTCAAAACTGTTCATCAAATTCAACCTGAGTTGGCTAGTAGTTTTGCCAAAACCTGCATTTTTCAGTGAATAAACTATTTGATCAAAAAAATTCTCCCACTTCTAGTCAGTTTCATTATCCCCATTTTACAAAGGAGGAAATGGAGGCACAGAGAGGTGACATGACTTGCCCAAGGTCATACATCTGGCCAAAGGCAGAGCTGGGGATAGACCCAGACATGCCAAACCCGTGGAAAAAACGCAGAAAATGGGCTTGTTTTTGGCTTAATTGGCTCATAAGTTGCTTGTTGGCTAGTTTTAGGCTTGTAGCTTGTTGCTTCATTTTTTTGATCAGCTTCTGGCAAGCAAGGAAAATGGGGGGCCACCAAGGGGGAGAGAGTCAGGAGTGCACAGCGGGACCACCACAGTCCCAGACTGCACAGCAGGGAGATCTAGTCACATAGAGTGTTGGGGTTCTTAGGGATTGGCTTGTTTTGGCCTTGTTTTGAAATGGGATTAGCTTGATTTTTGGTTTATTTACCGCATGAAAGTTGGCAACTGTGGACAGAACCAACATCTCCTGAGTCGCGGTCCAGTGCTCTATCTATTAGTCTTCTACAGCCTTCCTCACCATAATGTTTAAGGACATATCTACACCATCCTGCAGATCAGACTAAAGGGGTGTGAACAGCAGTGCACACCAAAGTGCTGCACTGTAATGCCCACATGGACTCTGTGGGCACAAATTAAAAGGTTCCTAGTTTGTATTAATGTAGGACTGTTGAAGAGTTGTGCCTGCAGTGTCCACATGGGGGACATACAGGGCAGCACTTTGGTGTACACTACTATTCACAGCCCTTCTTAATTCAATCCGTGGGGCAGTGTAAACATGCCCTAATATTCCTATTGGTTAAAATGTCTGTTTGTTGCAGAATACACAAATGCAGCATATCAGAAATTTAAAGGTGTTTGTCTCACATCCAATAAAACTTTAGTCAGGTGAATAGTCTCATTGAAGTCAATGGGGCTATTTACTTAAGTAAGGATTTGCAGGGTAGGGTCTTTATTTTATATATGATCAATGAAAGTCTGTCTGTATTAAAAGAAGAACATAGTTTCAATGTTTGGGATTCTCAGCGTGATTTGCCAAATTTTAAACTATGGTTGTTCCATCTGAAGAGATACTTGCCCTAAACAAGCAGCGGCCCAAGTTTGAGAACCACTGCAATAAAAGATATTACCTTACCCACCTTTTCTCTTTAGAAATTTAATTTATAGTAAAAAAAAGAACGAGTATAAAAAGTTCAAAATCAAAACAAAGTGTTTCAATTGACCCAATACAAAATTGTTCATAATTTCAGATCACAGAAATTTGAGATTTTGACTTTTTTGTCCCAATTCAGGACAGGAATTTTTTTCAAAAATCTCAAAAATTGTCATGAGATGGAAAATTAATTTCCTGCCCAGCTCCAAGAAATTCACTCCAAGATGACGCCAGCACTAATGCCTGTGCAGTACATGAACCAGAGATTAAAATGGTACATGGGGTCAAGTGCAGGTTTTGTACAGAGGGCTGAATTTCACTGGAAATATGGTGTACACACATGCACACAAAAACTATGTTAAAAGATCATTAAGGTTGAAAATTTAAGCCCCAAAAAATTTGGAAATGCCAGAATTAAGGCTTCCATTGCAACCTTAAGCTGGCCTCTTGCGCATATGAATTATGATGTAGTGTTTAATTACAGGTCCACATACTATCTTTTCCAAAGGGAAAAAAATTGATGTCAATGGATCTATGAGAACTTACGCCAGGTAAAGATCCTCTCTTTAGACTATTTCAGTCTCTCGGGCTGCTGTTACTCCTTTACCTTGTACAAGAAATAAATTCACATAGAAAAGAAACAGTTATTCTCAACTTAAAAAGACAAGCCATTTTAGCTAGCTATGAGGTATCTGGCAGCCTGGCTGAAGTCTAATACAACACCATAGGTGTGAGGTCTGATTGCTGCTTTTACTACAAGCAAGTTATATCACCTCTCATAAATGTTAGACACAGCTCACAAAACCAGAATGCTTCAGCAGATAAAGAGTGTTATTTTTTCCCAGCCAGTTGAAGTAAAGTGTTTGAGTTACAGACTGATTTTCCTTTGTGGTCTCTTTTCTAAAACACAACTGAAGTCCCCCAGAGCCATTTCATTCCATTGATAAAATGGACAGTACATGGATCAGATACTTACCTACCTGGTAGAAAAACAAATATAACTAAAGCTACAAAATTCAGCATATGTCTGCTAACTTCACACATCACATACAGGTGATCTATGGTTAGTTATTGGCATACAGTAGTTTCTATTATTTAAATTAGCTGCATAGTGTCTTAGAGACATTCAGTTTTAATTTATGCATAAATTTCACAAGAAAGCTGAACAATCCTAGGTTTTGAGAATTCTTTTACTGTAGCTACCCCATCACTAAAAAGGAGATGGGCCTTGAGAGCCACTGTATCACTTGCTAGAATGAGAAGGATTTGTATTAATTTACATTGTGACCAATTTGTGAGTCAGTTTGAATGATTTGTTGCTGGTATTAAAAAAAAAATTCAAATTTAGCCCGTTATTCTGGTTCACAAGTTATTTGTGACCTGATCCCACTTTCTCTGATCTATTTGTTATTTATAAAGATTCTCAGGATTGCGTCGATGAATCACCTGCAGGCCATGGGATGTTTGAGAGCAGTCTGCATCAGCTATTTACTATCCCTCATATTTGTGATGTATGTTTTCACAGGAGCCAGCGAACAGAGCTGCTAACAGGGGAGTTTCAGTGGGAGTGCTGTTGGAGGAGCAGGTTTTTGTAGTTTGTGGATTGTATTGTGGAGTTTGTGTGTGAGTGAGTGAGTGAGTGTGTGTGCAGGCTGCGAGGGGCTGTGTGCTGGGAGCGAGGCTGAGCCCTGAGTTGGGGGCGGGGCTTACCTGATTAGGGGTCCTATATAAGGAGCCAGGCACTCAGGCAGCGGCACAGGAGCCAGCGAACAGAGCGGCTAACAGGGGAGTTTCAGTGGGAGTTTCCAGGGGGAGGTTACAGGGGAGACCAAGGCAGAGAAACCAGGAAGCCAGACAAGAGAAGAGGCAGGGGTCTGCCAGCAGCCCAGCGCTTGTTGGTGGCCTGTGGTGCGGTGTGAGGCGTGGATTGCCAGGCACAGAGTTGGAAGGGTATGATTGAGGCAGAGGCAGCAGGTAGAGACACACTGAGGATGACCGGATGCGATAGCTGTGGCACGTACATGGTCCTGGAGGGGGCACCTGAAAGGAGTTTCGTCTGCATGAAGTGCCGCCTGATAGAGCTGCTGGAAGAAAAGATAAGAGGACTGGAGATGCAGGTGAAAACTCTGGCTGAGTTTAGAAGGGGGTTCGAGCAGATGATGGAACACGGACATGATGAGGCACAGGGGATAAGCTCAGACGGGCGGATAGAAGCAGGACCAAAGGACTCTGAGGAGGGGCTGCTGGTTGAGGAAAGTGGACGGTGGAAGCATGTGACTAGGAGAACCAGGCAGAGGAAAAGACGGGCCAGCGATGGAGAAACAGAACTCAGGAACAGGTTTGCTGAGTTGGAAAATGAAAATGGAGCACAGCGGGCTGCTGAAGGAGAGAGGGCAAGGAAAAAGAGACGAGCAGCTAGTCCTGCAGAAGGAGGGGAGGAGTCAATGGAAGTGACACCAAGTATGAGCCCAAGGAGGATTGTAAGGGCAAATACAAATCGAGAGGAATTGCGGCCAGCTGGTGTGGGGGATAGACCGGAGAATCACACTGTCGCCAGGAAAAGGCAAGTCTACATGATTGGAGACTCTATACTGAGAAGAATAGACAGGCCTGTAACTAGACCTGATCGGGAGAACAGAAGGGTGTGCTGTCTGCCAGGGGCTAAGATACAGGATGTGGACCTGAGGCTGAATAGGATCCTAGCGGGAGCGGGAAAGAATCCGTTGATTGTCCTTCATGTGGGAACGAATGATACGGCTAGTTACTCGCTGGACTGTATCAAGGAGGACTATGCCAGACTGGGGAAGACGCTCAAAGAAATCGAGGCTCAGGTGATCTTCAGTGGGATTCTGCCGGTTCCTAGAGCAGGGCGAGGAAGGAGTGACAAGATTATGGCGATCAACAGATGGCTCAGGCATTGGTGTTATAAGGAGGGCTTTGGGATGTACGGTCATTGGGAAGCGTTTACGGATAGACGACTGTTCGCTCAGGATGGACTTCATCTAAGTAAGGAGGGAAATAGAATTCTAGGATGGAGGCTCGCCGACCTCATCAAGAGAGCTTAAAACTAGGAAGTTGGGGGAGATGGTTGGGAGATGTTCAGGAGATCTCCACGCCGGAATATAACCTGGAGAGGGAAGTAAACAAAGTGAGAGGGGATACCCTTGCGGACCAAAGAATTGATCCAAGGAGGAATAGTGGAGTAGAAACCAGAGTAACGGGTGATGATGGTGGTAGAAGGTCTGTGCATGACGGGGGAAAGAATGTCACTGACGCCAAACGCCAAAAATTAAAATGTCTATACACTAATGCGAGGAGCCTAGGTAACAAGATGGAGGAACTGGAGCTACTGGTGCAGGAAATGAAACCGGATATTATAGGGATAACCGAAACCTGGTGGAATAGTACTCATGACTGGAGTACAGGTATTGAAGGCTATGTGCTGTTTAGAAAAGACAGGAAGAAAGGCAAAGGTGGTGGAGTAGCCTTGTACATCAATGATGAGATTAATTGTAATGAAATAAGAAGCGATGGAATGGATAAGACAGAGTCTGTCTGGGCAAAAATCACACTGGGTAAAAAAGCAACTAGAGCTTCCCCTGAGATAGTGCTTGGGGTGTGCTATAGACCGCCAGGATCTGATTGGGATATGGATAGAGACCTCTTTAATGTCTTTAATGAAGTAAACACAAAGGGGATATGTGTGATTATGGGAGACTTCAACTTCCCGGATATAGACTGGAGGACGAGTGCTTGCAAGAATAATAGGGGTCAGATTTTTCTGGATGTGATAGCGGATGGATTTCTTCATCAAGTAGTTGAAGTACTTACAAGAGAGGATGCCATTTTAGATTTGGTTTTGGTGAGCAGTGAGGACCTCGTAGAAGAAATGGTGGTAGGGGATAACCTTGGTTCGAGTGATCATGAGCTGATTCAGTTCAAACTAGATGGAAGGATAAACAAATGTAGATCTGGGATTAGGGTTTTCGACTTCTCAAGGGCTAATTTTAAAGAGATAAGGAAATTAGTTAGGGAAGTGGATTGGACGGAGGAACTTGTGGATTTAAATGCAAAGGAGGCCTGGAATTACTTTAAGTCACAGCTGCGGAAATTGTTGGAAGCCTGCATCCCAAGAAAGGGGAAAAAAACCATGGGCAGGAGTTGTAGGCCAAGCTGGATGAGCAAGCAACTCAGAGAGGGGATTAGAAAAAAGCAGAAAGCTTACAGGGAGTGGAAGAAAGGCAGGATTAGCAAGGGAAGCTACCTTGGTGAGGTCAGAACATGTAGGAATAAAGTGAGGAAGGCTAAAAGCCGCATTGAACTGGACCTTGCAAAGGGAATCAAAACCAATAATAAAAGGTTCTACAGCCACATAAATAAGAAGAAAACAAAGAAAGAAGAAGTGGGGCTGCTATACACTGAGGATGGAATGGAGGTTAAAGATAACCTAGGCATGGCCCAATATCTAAATAAGTACTTTGCCTCAGTTTTTAATAAGACTAGTGAGGAGTTTAGCGATGATGGAGGGATGATAAACGGGAATGTGGATATGGAGGTGGATATTACCGCAACTGAGGTAGAGGCCAAACTTGAACAGCTTAATGGGACAAAATCGGAGGGCCCGGACAATCTCCATCCGAGGATATTAAAGGAACTGGTGCGTGAAATTGCGAGCCCGTTAGCGAGAATTTTTAAGCAATCGATAAACTTGGGGGTTGTGCCGTACGACTGGAGGATTGCTAACGTAGTTCCTATTTTTAAGAAAGGGAATAAAAGTGATCCGGGTAATTATAGGCCTGTTAGCTTGACGTCTGTAGTATGTAAGGTCTTGGAAAAAATTTTAAGGGAGAAAGTAGTTAAGGACATAGAGGTCAATGGTAATTGGGACGAATTGCAACATGGATTTACTAAAGGTAGATCGTGCCAAACCAATCTGATCTCCTTCTTCGAGAAGGTGACGGATTACTTAGATAAAGGAAATGCGGTAGATATAATTTACCTAGATTTCAGTAAGGCGTTTGACACGGTTCCACATGGGGAACTGTTAGTTAAATTGGAAAAGATGGAGATGAATATGAAAGTTGTAAGGTGGATAAGGAACTGGTTAAAGGGGAGACTCCAGCGGGTCGTATTGAAGGGTGAACTGTCAGGCTGGAAGGAGGTCACTAGTGGAGTCCCTCAAGGATCGGTTTTGGGACCGATCTTATTTAACCTTTTTATTACTGACCTTGGCACAAAGAGCGGAAATGTGCTAATAAAGTTTGCGGATGACACAAAGCTGGAGGGTATTGCTAACACGGAGAAGGACAGGGATACTATTCAGGAAGATCTGGACCACCTTGTAAACTGGACTAATAGTAATAGGATGAAATACAATAGTGAAAAGTGCAAGGTCATGCACTTAGGGATTAATAATAAGAATTTTAGATATACGTTGGGGACGCATCAGTTGGAAGCGACAGAGGAGGAGAAGGACCTTGGGGTATTGGTTGATAACAGGATGACTATGAGCCGCCAATGTGATACGGCTGTTAAAAAAGCAAATGCGATTTTAGGATGCATTAGGCGAGGTATTTCCAGCAAGGATAAGGAGGTGTTAGTACCGTTATATAAGGCGCTGGTGAGACCCCATCTGGAATATTGTGTGCAGCTCTGGTGTCCCATGTTCAAGGAGGATGAATTCAAACTGGAACAGGCCCAGAGACGGGCTACTAGGATGATCAGAGGAATGGAAAACCTGCCTTATGAAAGGAGACTCAAAGAGCTTGGCTTGTTTAGCCTGGCCAAAAGAAGGCTGCGGGGGGATATGCTTGCTCTATATAAATATATCAAGGGGGTTAACGTTAGGGAGGGAGAGGAATTATTTAAGTTTAGTACTAATGTAGGCACGAGGACGAATGGGTACAAACTGGATATAAGGAAGTTTAGACTTGAAATTAGACGAAGGTTTCTAACCATTAGGGGAGTGAAGTTCTGGAACAGCCTTCCGAGGGAAGTAGTGGGGGCAAAGGACTTTTCTGGCTTTAAGACTAAGCTTGATAAGTATATGGAGGGGATGTTATGATAGGATAGTTTATTTTGGGCAATTGATCTTGGATTATCACCAGATAAGTCTGCTCAATGGTCTGCGGGGAGATGTTGGATGGGATGGGAACTGACTTACTGCAGAGAATTCCTTCTTGGGTACTGGCTGGTGAGTCTTGCCCACATGCTCAGGGTTTAGCTGATCGCCATATTTGGGGTCGGGAAGGAATTTTCCTCCAGGGCGGATTGGCAGGGGCCCTGGAGGTTTTTCGCCTTCCCCTGCAGCGTGGGGCATGGGTCGCTTGCTGGTGGATTCTCTGCAGCTTGAGGTCTTCAAACCAATTTTGAGGATTTCAATGACTCAGTCCTGGGTTAGGGGTTGTTATAAAAGTGGATGGGTAGGGTTCTGTGGCCTGCCTTGTGCAGGAGATCAGACTAGATGATCATATTGGTCCCTTCTGACCTATGAGTCTATGAGTCATGGCATTGTTCTTCCATGGACTGCATGACTGGTTCTTTTTCAACAGGACAATTACAAACAGCAAATGGTGAACACAAAAGATGCTTATGTTTGTGCCTGAATATTCCTTACTTGCATTTGAAAGCAGAACAAGTATTACCCTAGCATGTGTCTGGACAAAATCCCACTACTAGCTCATCAGGGTGGGAACCATGGCCTAAATGTTCAAAATCAGCTACCGATTTTGGGTGCCTCAATTCTTGGCCCAACTTGAGATCCCCTGAGGACACTTCAGACACTCTTGAGTGTCTACCCTATAAAAAACAGACCTCTCTAAGATGACTGAAATTGGGCATCCAAAAAATTAGGCACTCAAAATCTCTGGTCACTTAACTGTCTGGTCCCATTTCATTTTATACCCTTTTACAGCTCCTAGCAAAATGTCATCCTGATGCTAATTCTGGAGGCCTTCACAACACAAATAATATTAATTTGTAAAGAGCAAATAAAGAAGGGCACAATCAATCAAACTGAACAACCTTTTGGAGTTTCAGCGAATGTCTGCAAATCTTTTACAAGTACTCTCGACCAGATCTAATCATTTATTTAAAAAGAGTCTCTAACAGAATAGTCTGCCCTGGAGGGTGAAAGCATGTCTCAGCATGGATTCATTTAAGAGGGAGGCATAAATTATCAGGTTCAGCATTACTTAAACTCAGTGCTGCCCTTTGCTTATTTTATATAAACACTTAACTGAAATGTATGTAGTAATCTGACTGCGCAATACTTCACTTCCATTTTAGCTTATGGTTCTAAGTGAAATAAATTTGCCAGTTTCTGTTAGCAGTGAGATAATCTGAGAAGAGGTTGGAGCTCACCTGGGAATGGTACCCAACAGCCTGGATAGTTATGCAAAGCATCTCTGAGCTATCAGACTCTGGAGCCTGAAAACAAGCACAGGAAACACTACGTGAATGGCCATTTTTGCTTGTATTTTTGACCTTTTCAGTTCTGGTCCTGGGCAGAAAATTGTATGTAGATTCATCTACTGCCCTTATCACGATAGATGGGCTTCATGTTGCATAATGCACTACTGGAACTACGAGGCTCTCAGAATCTGTTACATGATGTTTATTCTCTTTTATCCTCTCCCCTGAGGGAGAAATTGTGCATGCAGTGTAGAGAAGGCAGGTCAGAGAAAAGCATCTTGCACTTGGAGTGGAAAGAGATGATTTTTGTGAGGGTCCGTATTTCTTGGTGGAATTTATTCCATGGTCTTGAACCAGCTCCCTGAGAAATCTGTCTTCTGCACAGACTAAGCTTTACCTTTATGACAGAAAGTTCCCATTCTGTCTAAGAACAGTTCTCAACCATAGTCTTTGTCCCATAGTTCTAAGAGATCTTAAAGGACCGTGATCTTGAACTTGACTTGAGCCAACTTGGAGAGATTGCAAAAGCCTGCATTGCTGAGATGTGCTGCAATGTTATGGACTACTTGGAGTTTTCTAATGGCTGATGGCTTCATGCCCAGATCTATTACATTGCCGTAGTATGGATGGGAGATGACAAAGGTGACTTTGCTTGAGTTATGCACAACCGCCAGAATGGGATGTAGTCTCCTAGCCAGCTAGACATGGTGGAAATAGTTACTTACAGGAGCTGCTAGGTGAGGGCTTAATTTCTGCAAGGAATCTTGGAGCACCCCTAAGCCATGTCTTTGCTCAGAAAAAATGTGTTTTTACCTTGGGTGTGCAATATTTCTTGATGAGTGAATGCATTAAACTCAGGGAAGGCCACCTGCTATTTATTACCATGTACAAGAGGAGTGGATCCATGTAGTGTGAGAAGCCTTCCTTAATGTGCATGATCTTTTCACTGAAGGAGAAGGATAGCTCTTCACAGCACTTGGTGCTGAGTTCTGCTGTGGGCTGAAGTCATTCAGGATTGATGAAGCAGTTTACTACCCTGGATAGCTTCTAGGGATGGGATTTGGCAGTTTTAGTGGAGGCTGACAGGAAGGGTCTCCTGGTCTGCAATACATCTCAGCAAAGGCTTGGATGTGAAAATGCATGAGAATATTTCAGCACAATGACAGTTCTTCAGTTCAAGTTTTGCCAACCATGCTCTAAGCCAGCCAACTTTACCCCTTGCTGTCAAACTGTTTGGAACATATTTTCCATGTCGATTTTGCCTACTCACTTTCAAAAGTCATCAACCCCCCCTCTTTTGGCTAGGTTGTGCACTTAATTGTACAGTGCTTAGCACTGTGAGGTCCTGATTCTAATTGCAGCCTCAGGATGCAACTACAGAACAAATGCCCATAGATCACAAGGGTTCTCTGTGGGAGAACGAGAGGAAATCTGAATCTGTGTCTCAGGGTGGCCTTTATGCAGCGGAACAGCCAAGCAAGATACAGACAGAAAAAATTGCTTTTCCTAAAGCCGTTCCCAAATCTAGGGCTGGCTTCCTCATCCACATAATGTTGCAGTTTTCTGCTGGATCACTCAGGTGAATAAGGGTCTCTGGACTCAAACCCTAGGAATCAGTAACTAACGCTACAGAAATGCCTAAGGACCTGATCCCACTCACATTGAAATCAATGTGAGTTTTGCGGTTTACTTGATTAGACGTGGGATCAGGCCCTAATTCTAAGATAAGGAATTAATCAGAATGGGGTCAGAATTCTCTCTTCCCTCCATCTTCTGCAGTATCACAGGCAAATGAAATAGGAGAAAGTTAAAATCAGAGACTCAAGTTTGCAACAGTCACTTTAAAAAACCTGCATGCTTTACAAGTTACAAGTAAACACACTCATACCGAGTTCTGTTTCTAATTCAATCTTGCATCGCTCCACCTGCTGAAAAGCAATGGGAGACTATACAGGGTTGTTGAAAGATAGCAATCTGCTTGACATGGGGAATATACAAGTTTAATTAAACACCACTAGACCTAATGATGCATAAATGAATCTACCCTGAATGTATGAAGAAAAAAAAACTAGATCCAAATCAGAACATAGAGTGGAGTCTCCAGAACAATGAGGACATTTGGGTCCGAAATCACAACTAGGACCAACATCTATAATGAGTTAAATCCAAATATAAACTAAGCTCAAATTTGGATCCAAACTCAGGCCCAACTATATTAATAAGAACATTCCATTCACGTGCACCATCACCATTAACTGTTTTCTGTTTACTGCTGATAAAATTTACAGATGACACAAAGATTGGCTGAGTAGTAAACAATTATGAGAACAGTGCAGTCATATAGAGCAATATGAATCTCTTGGTAGCCTGGACCCATTCATACAAAGTATGTTTTAATACAGACAAATGCAAAGTTATACATCTAGGAACAAGGAATGTAGCCCATACCTAAAAAGTTGGGGACTGTATCTGTGAAAGCAGTGACTCTGAAAAGAATGTAGGGGTCATAGGGCACAAGCAAATGAACATGAGCTTCCGGTGTGATGCTACAGGAAAAGGACTAATGAGATCTATGGATGTATAAACAGGGGTGTAGCAAGTAGGAGTAGTGAGGTGATTTTACCTCTGTGTACAGTGGTAAGACCAATAATGGAATACAGTGTACGGTCCTTCCTGAGACTGATAATGGAATACTGTGTACAATTCTGGTGTCCACATTTTAAAAAGAATGTTGAGCCACAAAAATGATTCAAGGACCGGAGAAAATGTCTTATAGTTAGAGGCTCAATCTGTTCATTTTATCAAAAGGAAGATTGAGGTGTGAGTTGATTACAGTGTCTAAGCACCTTCATGGAAAGTGAATACCGAGTACTAAATGGCTCTTTAATCTACTAGAGAAAAGCATAACGAGAACCAATGGCTGGAAGCTGAAGCCAACCAAATTCAAATTACAAATGAAAATGGGTGCCCTAGCAGCCAAGGTGATTATTCGCTGGAACAAACCACCGAGGAAAGTGGTGGATTCTTCATCTCTTGATGTCTTCAACTCAAGGTTAGATGTCTTTCTGGAAGATATGTTTTGGCTAAACACAGGTTATGCTTTAGTCAAAGCAGTTACTGGAATCAATACAGGGGTAACTAGATGAGATTCAATGGCCTGTGATATACAGGAGGTCAGGCTAGATTATCTAATCATCTCTTCTGGGACTTCTGAAGACTTTGAGAAAGTAACTCCCCCTGTCGCCGCCTTCCCCCCCTCCCAAAAAAATCCCACCATTCTGATTTTCCTAACTACATTCCATCACAGCTAGAATGTACAGGGTTGACAAGGAGCTCTATGAAAGAATGAGTGAGAAATCTGAATCCAGGTTTGGGGCTGGCCTGTATACTGAGGCATAACCAAGCACCGATGCATATTTTGCTTCTTTTTTAAATTGAATGTAGCAATCATGCAAAGTGCCTGATTGACAGCATTGGGAAATGGATGTGGGGGAGGAAGGGTTATGCACGGAAATAGTCTGAAACCATGCAGTACCTCATCTTGACAATATGCCTGGTGGGTCACCTCCGTAGGCAAGAATGGAGTTCCTCCATCATATCCTCTCTTTCCTTGGCCTCTTGACAAACTATCTACAAGGTGGGAAATTGTAACAGCATGAGGAGAATTTTATAATATATACAACACTCTCTCATGAAGAACTAGATAGAGAGGCCAGCAGCTCATTTCACACAGTCATCAGTTGGCAACTCCCTCTCATTATGGACTTGGACTGGATTCACAGCAGTGACATAGAAGTGAAGGTTGAATTGCCCATTCCCAGCCCCTTGATCCACACATTCCTCCCATGCCACGTTCTGCTTTCATGGGCATACTGGCCAGTTTGTGCATCAACTGCTACAATAAGACTTTTCCCCTTGCAACTTCCTTGTAGGATCATAAATGTTCACCTTCAAACAGAAGAAGTCAATTCACCTACATTAGTATTATTTAGAGATTTCAGCTTCCTTTCCTTTACACATATGCCCCTGTGAATGAAAATCAGCATGAATGAAGCCAGCTTTGCCTGCACTTGCACCATAGATATGCACAAACCCCAGGAATCCAGGCCTTAATTTGATCTGAAAACCCCCACAGCCAATGCATTTTAAAGACACAACCACAAAGCCAATCAATAGAGACCATTCAGATACTTGCTGTCAGTGGCTAAAAGAAAATGGATACCGAGAAAGCCATAACTATGATAAATTTAGGCGCTGCTTCTCTCTGACTAATGTAGGCACTAAAACACTCCATGAATATCCTGCTTTGAAATGTGTCATATTTCTGAGAGGCCAATCAATCTCAGGTTCTCTGTAGACCACATTAAAATACATTTGTCACTGTAAGTTTATGAAATATTGATGGTGTTTTTTAGGGGGGTGCTAGAAGGTGGAGAGGTGGCTCAAAAAGCAGGAGGGGAGCTACTTTAATGAATTATCTTTAGGCTGGAAGAAGAAACAAATGCAGAAGCTTATTGTGAATGAGGGTGAAAAACAGCAAACAGAGAATTGCTTACTGAAAGAAAACGCTTGTTGGATTAATGGAAAATAAAGATCATGTGGGTGAATAGGTTATAGAGACATTAGTATTCTAGGTCATTGGTTTGACCTGGATTTATAATTTTATTAATCTCTAATTTTCAAAACTCTGGATTTTTTTAAAAATCCCAAACTCTGTGAAATTTCCAATTTTCACTTTGTGAATGCTATTTTCTGTGATACATTAGTGCCAGCTGAGATCAAGGCCCCATTGTTCTAAGCACTGTATATATTAGTAAAACAATTCCTACCCCAAAGACGTTACAATCTCAGATAAAGAGAAGGAAAAAAAGTAGTAGTATCCACAAGGTACAGGGCAGGAACTAAGGCACAACAAGTAAATGACTTGCCCAAAATCATTAAGAAAGTCTGAAGCAGAGATAGATGAACCTAAGGTATTTTAGCCAGTCCAGCGTCTTCAATACAAGACCATCTTTCCTTTCCATAGCCCTGATCCACAAACAGTGATCTTTGTACCTAACTTTACACACACTAGTAGTCCAACTGAAGCCAGGCCAAGTACATAAGGTCTGCTACTATTATCACATAGCCCAGTACAGCCTGTTGTGGGTCAGGTGCTTGAAGGCTTAACAGAGAACCACTCACAATAGTGAGGGGTATGCCAGATGACCATTGGATTTGAAATTAATATCCACAAGAGAGTAATTCCACCTAGTGGCTGCTGTCTTGCAACTAGTTCTTGGCTGAGCAAAAACTAAGGGAGAAAACCCTGAACCAAATCTGCTGTGGAGAAAATGTCAGGTGGTTGGCATTGGAATTCAGGTCTGACCTCTGGCATCTCTGTAAATATTCTGGCTTCCAAGCAGCTTGATCTCCAAGGCTTTGGGCCCAACAGGGGGTCTTTGATCCTAAGACAAGTCTCTGCTGCCTTATTTTTTCTGTCTATGCATACACACTGGAAGTTCCGGTACCATGGTAGCCCTCTTCAAACACGCTTGTTGGAATGCGAGGAAGATGTACACTGATATGTCAAACAATCCAGAGAAAGCCACTGGCCTTAGAAAGACTGCCATAATTGACAGAGCTAGAGAAGATTGACATCTACATAACCACTCACTCAGAAACCAGACTAGCATCTACAGGCTCTTGTGTGAGATGCATTACACCTTCTTCCAGAATAGAAAAAGCAAATAAGACCACCACAAGCACTGAGTGGGTTTTGCAGTCAAACTCTTTAGCACACACAGTCAAATGTCCTGTTGTATGTCCTGCACTTAGGACAGAAGAATCCCATGCACTGCTACAGACTAGCCACCGAATGGCTAGGTAGCAGTTCTGTAGAAAAGGACCTAGGGGTTACAGTGGATGAGAAGCTGGATATGAGTCAACAGTGTGCCTTTGTTGCCAAGAAGGCTAACAGCATTTTGGACTGTATAAGTAGGGGCATTGCCAGCAGATCAAGGGACATGATCATTTCCCTCTATTTGGCATTGATGAGGCCTCATCTGGAGTACTGTGTCCAGTTTTGGGCCCCATACAACAAGGAGGATGTGGAAAAATTGGAAAGAGTCCAGCGGAGGGCAACAAAAATGATTAGAGGGCTGGAGCACATGACTTATGAGGTGAAACTGTGGGAACTGGGATTGTTTAGTCTGCAGAAGAGAAGAATGAGGGAGGATTTGATAGCTGCTTTCAACTACCTGAAAGGAGGATCCAAAGAGGAAGGATCTAGACTGTTCTCAGTGGTACCAAATGACAGAACAAGGAGTAATGGTCTCAGGTTGCAGTGGGGGAGGTTTAGGTTGGATATTAGGGAAAAAAATTTCACTAGGAGGGTGGTGAAGCACTGCACTGGGTTACCTAGGGAGGTAGTGGAATCTCCTTCTGTCATAAACAGATAGCTAAGGGTTAATGTCTCTTTCACCTGAAGCACCTGACCAGAGGACCAATCAGGAAACCGGATTTTTTCAACTTTGGGTGGAGGGAATTTTGTGTCTGAGTCTTTTGTCTGTCTGCCTGCTTTCTCTGAGCTTTGGAGAAGTAGTTTCTACTTTCTAGTCTTCTGTTTCTAAGTGTAAGGACAAAGAGATCAGATAGTAAGTTATATGGTTTCTTTTCTTTGGTATTTGCATGAATATAAGTGCTGGAGTGCTTTGATTTGTATTCTTTTTTAATAAGGCTGTTTATTCAATATTCTTTTAAGCAATCGACCCTGTATTTTATCACCTGAATACAGAGAGACCATTTGTATGTATTTTTCTTTCTTTTTATATAAAGCTTTCTTTTAAGACCTGTTGGAGTTTTTTCTTTACTTCAGGGAAATTGAGTCTGTACTCACCAGAGAATTGGTGGGAGGAAGAAATCAGGGGGCGATCTGTGTGTTGGATTTGCTAGCCTGATTTTGCATTCCCTCTGGGGGAAGAGGAAAATACTTTTTGTTTCCAGGACTGGGAACAGAGAGGGGGAGTCACTCTGTGTAGTTTCACAGAGCTTGTGTCTGTGTATCTCTCCAGGAGCACCTGGAGGGGGGAAGGGAAAAAGGATTATTTCCCTTTGTTGTGAGACTCAAGGGATTTGGGTCTTGGGGTCCCCAGCGAAGGTTTTTCAGGGGGACCAGAGTGCCCCAAAACACTCTAATTTTTTGGGTGGTGGCAGCAAGTACCAGGTCCAAGCTGGTAGCTAAGCTTGGAGGTTTTCATGCTAACCCCCATATTTTGGACGCTAAGGTCCAAATCTGGGACTAAGGTTATGACACCTTCCTTAAAGGTTTTTAAGGTCAGGCTTGACAAAGCCCTGGCTGGGATGATTTAGTTGGGGATCGGTCCTGCTTTGAGCAGGGGGTTGGAGTAGATGACCTCCTGAGGTCCCTTCCAACCCTGATATTCTATGATCCTATGATTCTATGTAACATCAATGACAATATCTACCACAGGTGACTTTACCAACATTATCAGTACATATGCCCCAACACTTTCCTCCATCATTTTATTAGCAACTTGACAGTGTCATCAGTAAGCTACCATTGAGTGAGCAACTATCTGCTGGGAGACTTCAGTGCCACAGTCTGCTCAGATCATGAGATGTGGTTGCTATGCATTGGCCACCATGGAGTGGGACAAATGAACAATGGGCAAAGACTACTACTGGAGCTCTTCACTCACCGAGAACTGTGCATTGTCAAGACATACTTCTAAGGTGGTCACCACCAGAAAGTCTTGTGGAGTCACCTCTCATCCAGGCAATGGCACCAACTGGATTTAATAGTCACTCACAGAAAACACCTACAGGATGTTCTCCATACTAACAGTTTTCACAGTGCAGAGTAACACAGATCTTGCAGTTCTTTGCTGAAAAATAAGGCTTTCACGACAGATATTCCATCATACCAAACAAAGCTGTTGCCCATGCATTAACATCAACCACACAGAAGGCCAAGCAAAGTGTCTCCAATTCACTAGGAATCTCAGGACACTTTGGTGTCAACTACACCTCCCCTGAATGCTGATGCATTCATTCAAAAATGAATATCCATACAGCTATAATCTTAGCTTTTGGTATAAAGACCATATACGATAACAACTGGTTGCAGCACACTCTGAAAAAATACTTCCAGTTATTGAAGCAAAATGCACAGCATCTCTCCACCACAACATGAACCCCTCTCCTGACTGATGTGCCAGCTAACCTCAGAGTGTCCAAGAATACACTGCAATCAACTGCAAAGCAATGTGCTCAATCTCTGAGAATGGAGATCTAAGAGGTATGGATGATGGAATCAAGAAAGCAGTAGGTCCTCCAGCCAAGAAGATTGCCCCACTCAAATCTCTTAGCGGAGACATCATCATTGACAGAAGCAAACAGATACAACTCTAGGTGGATCACAAACTCTGTTGGCATGAAACCACTGTTTCTGAAGCAGCGCAAAGTATAATCCCTAAATTCCAGTCTATCATAGAGCTAGATATAGAAACATCTTTAATTAAGCTTGAAAAAGTAAATCATTTCCTTAGTAAGAGGAATGGCTACAGGAAAAGATGGAATTCCAGCTGAAGTGCTGAAACAAAGAGGATGGATGTGTTTAAACATCTGCACAATGTCTCATTTGCCTGGTGGAGGGAAGGTCAGGTAAGGATGCCAACATCATAATGTTGCATAAAAAAAAGATTGGAGAGATTGCAACATCTACAGAGGAATGTCTCTCATTAATGTTGCTACCAAGGCATTTGCATGGGTCATTCTTAAGACACCAAGTTCTTGCCAAACATATATATCCAGAGAGTCGGTGTGACTTCCATGCCAATAGATCAACTATCGACATGGTCTTCACACTAAGGTGACTACAAGAAAAGTGTTAAGAACAAGGAAAATCTCTCTACGTGGTCTTCCTAGGATATTATAGGATCAAAGAAAACTAGTTCTTTTCTATCTCAGATAGGCCGATCTAGTCCACCTCCCTGAAACACAAGGTTATTTCCTGAAGTATACTTTTTGTCCAATCTGGTTTTAAATGTCTCAGGCATTGGGGCCTCCATTACTTCCCTATGGAGACTATTCCACAGGCTAGTGAGTCTCATTGCCAGCAGCTTTTTCTTGATGTTCAGACTAAATTTTCCCTTTCTTAATTTAATTCAGTTATTCTGAGTTACCACACCCCTGGTATCGACCTAAAAAAAATAAATTCTTGCCATGCTCATCAGAAGCCAAGAACAGCCAAAGAAACAATATGTAATAACCATAGTTTATCAGAATGGTTCTCAACTTTTTCCATATTTGGGCCAAACCCAGAGCCATACCCATGAGCAATATGGGGAAGGGCTGGGTGGTCATGATCCCCTAACTTTAGGCTTAAATTAATAACTTTGCTAGACACTAAAAATCATGGTCACTGGATTTATGGCTTATTATAACATGTAATGAACCAATAAACCTCCTCCCCATGCCACCCCATCCCCACTGTTCCCTCCCACCTCTTTCTTTCCTCTTATGACTAGAAGAGTCTTAACAGGCCACTTCACCTTGAATTGTCCCTTGAAATATGTATTAACTACTTATGCTAAACAATCTGTTCCACCTTGTATTTAACAGCGACACTCTGAGTAAGTTTCCCAGACCTGAAGAGCTCTGTGTAAGCTCAAAAGCTTCTCTCTGAAGTTGATCCAATAAAAGATATTACCTCACCCACTTTGTCTCTCTAATATCCTGGGAGCAACACAACACTGTACAGTCTATGTACAGACAGGACTCGCAATTTGGCTTTCACCCAATGGTCTTCACCCCTTTGGAAACTGTTCTCCCTGGAAGGCAGCAAGGAACCTGGGCTTTTATTTGATCTATCACTGGTTCATGTTGGCTTTTACTTGGCCTTTCCTTGTTTTGCTTTACTATATATCTCAGATCACAATGGTGGCAGCAGTATTTGTGTGCAGTAGTAGATACTATAACAAGGCCTGCTCCTGCCATCTTTATTCAGGCCAAAGTCCCACTAAAGTAACTGGGAGTTATGTCTGATCAATGACTGAAGGCATTAATTTTCAGACGTGATTACTGACGTGGGGTGCCTAACTTAAGACACCTCATAACGGCCTGATTTCCAAAGAGTGCTGAATGCCCACCATCTGAAAATCAGACCCCTTTATGGAGGATCAAGCTGGGCACCCAAGCATAGAGTCACCCCAAATCATTAGCTACTTTTAAAAATTTAGGCTGATGTGAAATATCGGAGGATATTTTTCAAAAGTAAGTGTTGCATTCATTTGCACGACAACTCACAGCAGAACTCTGATTCTAAGAGTTCAGATGGCAGAAGTACACCATGTGCCCTGTGTGCCCAACAAACCTGGTTGGGAAATGGAAGGAAGCTAGCAATAAAAAACGTTCTTGGAAATTTTATTTTCCTTTAAATTTTCTGAACAGCAGGGCTGTCCTAAACAGCAGAAATTCCCAATATGTCAATAATTTGGAAGTAGCTCTTGTCAAGTTATTTGTCAAGTCATTTTTAAAGAAATACAAAACTGCAAAATGCTCAGAAGCAATTTGCAAACAGAAAAAAAAAAACCTGAATATGCGGCTAAACCACTGTGAAGTATTCATCCAGCCCTAACTGCAATGCTGAAATTATGACTAGGTTCAGACTGACCAAAACACACAATACTAAGTTGCAGCACAGTTTTGAAAAGATTGGCTGAGCCTAATGAATGAACTGTTCTCTGACAACTAAAGGTATTCCGCTTCCCTTCTTAAGGCTAAGAAGCCATCATGCAGCATAATCTGAATGACTGACACCAAAATTGTTGTGTGTAATACATTAACATTAACATGTCTAGTCCTACTGGCCAGAATGTTCCAACAGCATAGGCACCAAAATCCATATTTAAGCAACAAATCAGAGGCCTGTTTTTCAGAAGAATCAATTGACTCTTCTGACTTCAATGAGTCTGGTGGATGCTCAACTCCTGTGGGGGACAAAAATGAAATAAAACCACATTATAGTGCTTAAATATGGCACCCAAGTCTGAGAATTCTGCCATTAGCTCCTACCCCATCTACCAATTTCTAAAATGTGGATAACAATACTTACCCTTCATGTCGGATTGGGTTAAGCTTAATTAATGGCTGAAATAGCTTTGAGAGCATTGACTGAAATGCTTTAAAATGGTACATGAAAAGTATTTATTAATTGTTATTTTGATCTTTTAATCTTTTTGTCCTTATCTGACAGGTTCCAAGACAGTGCTATATACTAAGCCATGTGCTCAGCCTCACCGTAAACTGACTATTATGTGAGAGCAGAGGAGACATAAGAATCTTTTGACAGACCAATGACCATTTCAATATTAACTAAGATGCTGCACGTGCCTTTACCAGGGAGTGTCTGTCCAACGGAAATTGTCCGGTCCAATATCAGTGTCATCTTGAGTGACAAAGGGGAAGAAAAGGTCATTTATAAAACAATTAGAAGCAACGTTTCAGCCTTGGAGGTCTTCCTCAGGGCATGATGAATCTAGGACACAGCAAAACTAAATGACATCCTGTTCTTCTATAGCCTAAGGAAGGCCCTATGGCCAAAAATGCCTTCTCTAATCTCATTTGCTACTTTTGACAAACAAATTGACCCTTCCCCTGTTAATTATTTGTTTTGCAGCTTGCAACATGTTGATGCAGCACCAAGTTTATCCCTTCATTCTTAGGGGCCATGCACACACTTATAAGTTCATTTGGCCCACCTCCAAATCCTGCACCTTCCGTTGTTTTCTGACCTGCATGACTTTGAAATACTCCCTTTGCGAGAAGCATGAAGCTTGCTGGCTCAGTTCTTTACTGCCTCTCACCCTGGGCACACATTTACATTCCTGAGAGGTGAGTACAACGTGTGTGTGAAATGCCAGCACTCTGCCTCAGTAGCCCTTTATGCCCACTTTACTCAAACTAAGTCTGGAGAATAAGGCCCAACAACTGAAGGTTGTCACAAGTAAGGAGAAAAAGAAGGGCTTTTGCAGCATAAGTTTACTGCAGTCCAGAAATGTCTACAGGAACTGTAGGCAGATAATATGATGTGCATGTCTTATGAATGGGACCCTTGTGGCTTCCTGTCAGAACTGAATCTGAAGTGATGACAGGACATTTGCAAATAGTCCTTCCTGGGACACTGAAGGACTTTCATAAGGAATCACCTCAAAGATTGGACACCAGGGGCCTTCAGTAAAGAGTCCTTCCAAGAAAGCTGAAGGTTTTTGGTAACTTTTTTAAATGGTTATATAAGAGGCCCATGTCATTTACTGAGTGGCAATATATTATTACTTCTATTATGGAGGTACCTAGTGGCCCAAATTAATATCTGGCAAAATGGGACTATGATCCCGTATAAACATATAGGAAAGGACTGGGCTCTCTCAAAGAGGTTATACTCTAATTTATGGGAAGTCTTGCTCCAACTAGCAATGTTACCAAGGGGCAGCATGTGGATTTAGATTCTGCCTTGAGGAAATGTTCAGATTTGGGGTTTTGGTGCAGAGGGCAGAGAGTGCACTCCTGCATGGGAATGAGCTGCACTGCAGAGGTTATAGCATATGTTTTTCTTTCTCCCCACATCAGCTCAGATCAATCAGCTATGATCTGCCCTAGTCCCACCTCTTCTTGCTCCTTTTAGCTAGTCTAATACCACTAAAGATATTGTTCTTCCAGTCCTTGCACTCAGGATTCATGACAAGGTAGAAGATTCCTTGGGCCCTTCCTTACCTCCTTTGTGCACCTAGATTGGGCCAGCCATCACATGCTTTTAAGCAGACAAGCAAAACAGTAGTGTCACCTTTTCCTCTTTCAAACTCCTCCACAGTTGGGCCCATCATTTAACTCACATGCAGGAAGCCACTTGCTCATCTGTTTCCTTGCGATACGTCTTGGTGTGAAAATGAGTGAAGGATAATCTCATTCCTGGTTCTATCACCAACTTCACCGTGGTCCTGGGTGAGTCACAAACTTTATATCTCCGCTTCCCCATCTGTGAAGGGAGTGTTATATTTGCTTCCTTCACAGGGAAGGGGGAAAGTCTGAGTAAATTCATTGGTGTTTGCAAAGTGCTTTGAGATCCTTGACTGACAGACCCCAGAGAACTGCATTATATTCACAATTAAAGGGACAGTCATTCCTTGGGTGGATACTAGTTGTGCTGTGTCAGGCTGTGGTCAAAGTAGTTTGAAATGGAATGGGGAGTTCTCAGCACACAAACAAAGGGGAAAAGGGGCAGTAGTGAGGGAGTGTTGTTTGTTTAAGCCAGGAAGAGGGGATGCAGTTGTCACTTTGCTTTTTATAAGAGGGGCTGCACTCTCCACCCCCCATATACATATTCTGCCTTATTGTAATGGCTGGTGTCTTGGTATCGGCCCCAGAAATGCCACTGCTGCTTATTTTAAATACCCAATAATTTTGACAGCTCTCATTTTCCTTATTTTCCAGAATGTTCAAGGAACCATTGCTCCAGATGAGCTCTGAAAGAAACATTAGGGTTTAAGACAAAAAACATTTAATCTAAGGCACCAAGAAGAAGAAAATTTGAGGTGGATGTTAATCAAACTTATGCCGTCTGATCAGAATCCAATCCAGCCCATGCTGCATGAGGCAGAGTTTTGAACAGGGATCTAACAGCAGTAGCTGTATCTACTGCAGAGAGCTTCAGGTCATAAGACATTTCCAACTGGCCTCATAAAGGAGACAGTGCTCTCTTAAAATGGCATCATAGCTCCCATTTCAAAATCGAACTCATGCCTGATTTGATAGTAAACACAAAATGTGTTTCCTTTAATTGAAACTTTGTACATGAAAGGGGTATTAAGTTAGACAGTGATGCTGCAGAGAAGCAGTGCTAGAAATTACCCTTGGGCTGATCCTTCCTAGCCTGCCATTAGTTGCTGTTGCACTTAATTGTTGGTGAAGGCAACTTAGTGCTTGATCACATTACTTTCACATTAAACCCTTCCTTCAACACAGGATCTTTGTTACAAGCAGATCTTTCAGATGTACTTGCCCAAACATGAAGTTTCTTAGGCAGTGGGAGCTTTACAAAGTGTAGGAAGTTATAAACGTTGCTAGAACTCTTGAATTCATGCTGCACTGCAGGACTCATACCAGAAGGGAGTTGTGAGGCTTGCTGTACATGATAACTGTATTTTGTGGTGGGGAGAGGGAGAATTAAGCACCTTTGCAATGAAGATCTTAGATCTCTCTGACTGACGTGGATACTTGTATCTATTTTGCTGACAAGCCGAAATGCAATGAGCCAGCTTTAACTCTGGTGGAACTCAGCTAAGCTGCATTTTGCTCAGATATACTAAGTGATTCAGCCAAAGTCACTCTGTGAGTCCGTGGCAGATATAGGAGTAGAACTCAGGAAAAGTGATTTCCTCTCATCAGTGTGTTCTTATCTCTGAATATCCCTGCCTCCTACACAGACTCAAAAGTCATTTGCTCCCACTGCTGCCAATCATAATTAAGATGCTTAAAAGTTCACTCCTTTATTTAGTATATTCTTGTATTATCTGGACCCAGTGTCTAGTAATAATATTTGTCATCATTAATATGCTGGAAATAATCCAAGTGATATGATCTTCCGACATTCCTTGAAATTTTAACACACTGAGCCAAACTCATCCCCGGTCTAATGTTTAATGAAGTGACACCAGGGTTGAATTTGGCCTGCTAAGCAATAGCCATTGATCTGATATAATCAATAAGCTTATGTTTATAGTGTGGCTAATTGTATTTATTACACCCTTTCAGAAACCAACCAGTTATCTTTGTACAGTTCCAAACTGTGTGTTTTAGAGATGGGTCACGTCATTCTGCCCATCACTCTGGATCTTACCGCTTAAGAGCTGACTACGGGTAAACCTTTAAAAAGCACTTAAGTTACTTAGGAGCCTAAGGGTATGTCTGCACTAGAAACACTATATCTGCAGTTACATTGCTGTAGCATAGACACTACAGGAAAAGAAGGGGCATTTTCACAACTGTAGTAAATCCGCCCTCCCGAGAAGCTGGAGCTAAGTTGACAAAAAATTCATCTGTTGACCTAGCTGCATTTACAAAGGGAGTTCAGTCGACCTAACTATGTCACACAGGGTATGATATTTTTCACAGTCCTAAGCCACATAGCTTGGTCTATCTGAGTTTTAGTATAGAACAAGCCAAGTCTCGTTGGCCTTCAGTGAAATATAGGTTCTTAAATCACTTTTGAAAATTGAATTTAGGTGCTCTTGAAAATTTTATCCCAGATGTATATCAGAAATCCTTCAGTCTAGTGGGCTGAGCATAGTGTTAGGAGCCAGGCACTCCTGAATTCTTATTCTGGCTCTTCCCTTGGTTGTTATGAGACATTAAGCAACACATTTTAAGGTTGAGGCATCAAGGCCGATTAGCAATGTCATGGCTAATTCTTTCAAACCTTCAATCTTAATCATTTTGCTTCAATTTCCTCTTCTGTAAGATGAAAATAAGTGATTCCCTACCACCTCACAAGTCTCATTCACTAATGTTTGTATAGCACTTTAAGATATAAAGCCCTATATAAGTGCATACTTTAAATCCACTTAATCTCACTCTTCTCTCTTGCAGGAAATACAACAAATGTCTCTCTCAGGGCTGGCTCCAGGTTTTCTGCTGCCCCAAGCGTCAGAAAAAGAAAAAAAAAAAGCCGATCGGCAGCACTTTGGCGGCAGCTCAATCGCACCGCTCCATTCTTCGGCAGCAGTTCAGCAGCGAGTCCTTCACTCCCTCTCTTCCTCTTTGGTGGCACTTTGGTGGCAGCTCAAAGAGGAAGAGAGAGACTGAGGGACCCACCACCGAATTCTCGCTGAAGACCCGGATGTGCCGCCCCTTTGTATTGGCCGCCTCAAGCACCTGCTCTCTTCGCTGGTGCCTGGAGCAGGCCCTGGTCTTTCTAACTCTTGACACTGTATTCATTGTGGGGGTGGGGGGAAAATCTTCATGATCACCCTCTGACGGTGTATCAGCTTGTATACAAAAGCATGCGGAGTGATAGCCTTTAAAGTTTTATCCTAGTTAAATTTAATGCAGATGCATCCATATAAATAACTGGTTCTTTTTGAGTAAGTGATATACTTCAATAACATGCTGCAGTGAGTTCCATAGGTCACTGATAATTATGTTACATAACTAGTTCCTTTTATTGGTTTTTAAAAATGTAAAAACAAGGCCAAAAAGCCCTATTTGGATTTCTAAACATCACATCTTGTAGAGCTTTGAATGGCAAAATCTCAGTCAAACACAACCCATTATTCCTGGTTTGCCTACCTTTACCTGAGGCAGCCTTGGATTTCCTTATGCATATAGTCTTAACAAGGAAAGGGCAGGTAGGTCAGATGAAATCAAGGAGAAGGAACTGCTGAAGCTGTCACTAAGGTCCCCATAAATATTCTCTATGGACCTCATTACACATTTGAGCAAACATTACCTTCACTCACACAGCTAAATTTCCTGTTTGCTTGGCTGATCAATTTCTCATCAAATTTTAATGTGGGGTTCAGGCTGTCTGTGGCGTTTTAATTAGGCCTAAGATTGCACAGTATTGGTGGCAAAGCTAAGAACCATCTAAATCCCCTCCACCTATATATTAAAAGAGAAGTGGGGGCAGGGAGGAGTGAAGAGGCCAAGCACTAATTAGCTCTTGTTACTAGGTTCACTCTGCTCTCTAGTGGTCACATCACAAAGAGACTACAGTATGCAAAGAGCCTATGGAAAATGAAGTTTAAAAAAAAATTAATCAAACTTCCCCATCCAAACACAAGACAAATGTGTGAATTCCATGCAGGATTGTCCCTGTGGCTGCAGTTTAAATGCAGTCTCTTTCGGAGACTTGCCTTGCCTTTTTTTTCCCCCTGGTATTTGCTTGCTGCTTTTAGTGGCACTCCTGGTTTTGGCACAACAGAGAAAATTAATAGTGATCAGAGGGCTTTCCTCGATTCAAATGCATTCAGCTCTGATCAGCTTGAATGGTTGTGAAATATGCTGCAAAGTGTAAGTGTACACTTTATTCATGACAAATTGGGAGTGGAGGGGTCACAAATGGGAGGAGGGATAACTCAGTGGTTTGAGCATTGGCCTGTTAAACCCAGCATTGTGAGTTCAGCCCTTGAGGGGGCCATTTAGGGATCTGGAGAGGAAAAAAAAACTGTCAGGAACAGTACTAACAAAGGCAGCGGACTGGACTCAATGACCATTCAAGGTCCCTTCCAGTTCTATGAGATAGATATATCTCCATATATATATTTTTTATCCTCATGCATTGCCCATGAACAAGTATTTTGACCCACAGTTGTTTACTGGTGAGTCTTAGTTCTCTAAATATCTCCTTTCCCATCATAGATAAGATTTTCATCTAGCTGACTTTATAACTAACATGCATTGCCCTCTGCAAAAATGAAGACAAACTGCCATTTTTCTACTATATTTTTATGGGTAAGACCAATAGGATAAACATGCTAGTGTTCGGGATCGGTAGCTCTATTACTCTACCCCCTTGATGTGAGCAAGGTATGTAAAACTGCACCACTGCATATATATTCTTCATTAAGTACTTGCCCCAAAACCCATTTGAAAGACTGAGACTTCAGTGGGCTTTGAATTAAGACAAGTCACTGCACCTATGATAACTGAACTCCCTGAAAAGGAGCCTGTACATAATCAAGCACTCATATTACCGAGCGATGAGTGAGAGATAGAGCAATGGACAGGGCTGGTGCAACCATTTAGGCAAACTAGGGGGCCGCCTAGGGCGCCTAGGGGTTGGGGGCACCTAAAAGCCTGCTCAGGCAAGGAGGTGGAGTGGAGGTGAGTTGAGCACACAGCCCCCGCGCTGTCTCCTCCAATCGGTGCCGCACACGTGGGAGGGGAGGAGAATTAGAGCAGCGCCGGTGTGCTCAGCAGAGGAGGTGGAGCCTAGGTGAGCTGGGCGGGCTCCCAAGGCAGGGTTAGCTGCCGTGGTGGGGGGTCTCCCCAGGCGAGGTTAGCTGCCATGGCAGGATGGGGGGGGGAGTGTCCCCAGGCAATGTTAGCTGCTGTGGAGGGGGGGGTCTCCCCGGGGCAGTTAGCTGCCGCAGAGGGGGGTAGCTGCTGTGGAGGGGGGCTCCCCAGGTAGGGGGCTGGGTTAGCTGCCACGGGGGCGGGGGGTTAGCTGGGTGAGGGGGTGATGCAAGGTGGAAGTTTCACCTAGGGCGCGAAACTTCCTGGCACTGGCCCTGGCAATGGATCACACAGAAATTTTCCCATGTAAAGACAGCAATTCTCTGCAATTATCAAAGGCAATGCTGCAAGAAGATGAAGTCGCCTGTTTTACATTAGCCATAGATTGTAACACCCCCTGCCCATCCACGCACACAAAGTATGAGATTTTCAAAGTAGACAAGGCTATTTAACCACACAACTGCAATTAAAATGAAGAATTGTGTGTCTGAACCCCTTAGTCTGGTTCAGATTTGAAACATATTTAATCTCTGTATATTCATTGGGTCACTTGCAGGTTTAAACTAATGTAAATGGCAGATTCTCTGTACCTAAGTCTTTACATCATGATTTGAGGATTTCAGTAACTCAGCCACAGGTTAGGGGGTCTATTACAGGAGTGGGTGGGTGAGGTTCGATGGCTTGCAATGTGCAAAAGGTCAGACTAGATGATCACAATGGTCCCTTCTGGCCTTAAAGTCTCTGTGTCTAGGAATGAAGAGTGAAATCAAGGGAATTCATCATTCCTTTTGCAGAATGGATGGGCACTATTTTTAAATGTTACTCAGTCTACGGCAAAAGGCTGATTCAAAGCAATATACACATTTAACACAGCCATTTATTTCACCTCCACGGAGGGTGAACCTCAAATTACATCTGATGCTGTTGGTTGATCTGATCACACACTTTTTAGGTGTACTGCATAATAGGAACACCTGCAACTCTGTCTACCTACAAGAAGGGAGGTAGGACTGTAGCATATCACATCGTATTGGATGTACTATACCCAAGTCAGCAAAGCCTACAGGATAAATCCCAGCATTTTACTCGGTGCCCCTAAATTTTGAAGCACTATAAGGAGGTTTAGTTGTATAGCTCCCATTAATGAACAGTAGTGGTGAGGCTACAATCTCAGCCAGAAAGGGATTTTCAGATACCAAAGTCTTTGCCTACGTTAGATGCTAAGTGGTGTGTAGAGTTTAATAAACCTCCTTATTTTCCTGGCATAGCCAGGGCCTACCAGAATTTGATCCACAAACAAAGCTGCTTCTTCTCAGTCCTCTGGAAGGGAACATTCTTCAACTCTCCAGATATTGTCCCCAGTGAAACCTGACTTCTCAAACATAGAAGGAGAAGGAGTACAAGAGGAGTAGTGTGAACATGGCTGCAGGGATTTCATTTACAAATTCAAATGAGTAGACATGAGAGGTTTCTTGTACAAAGGCCCAGTTCTAGTTCTTTCCCACAGTTCTGATCTCTTGCATTGGTTACAGGCTATGGTAAATGGCAGCATACCCCACCCTTCTACCTAGCTGGGCAATAATTTAGCTGTATTTTGTTTTCTACTCATAAAAAGCACTCAGGGTTTTTTAAAACTATGGTAAATTAATACAAATACATTAAAGCATGTACTTGTCTGGGACACTAGATAAGAGTGCCTATCGCAGGTTCTACTAAGAAGATCCCACACATCTCCTTGTCAGCATCCTTCATCTCAAAACAGTTTCCAGACTGACAGCTGAACTCTGCCCCCGGTTGGCTTACAAACCGCTCCCTTTGCGGTGAACAGCAGCCACATGCACACGTGAGAATGGAATCTGGGCCTAGACTTGTACACTTCACTCACAACTGAAATGGAGCTTTGGGGCTGAATGCAGCAGCTATTCTACATTAACACTAGACAACAGTTTAAGACAAAAAGTGAATTACAGTACAAAATCCAGTCGGAACTGCTTACGCAGAATGTTTATTCAGTCATGGATACGGGAAGACACTCTTCTCATGAGTTGTTTAAGGGTCTTAGAATGGTCTCTGGTATTACAATACCCCAGGTAACGGACCACAAGTGTCACACAACTGTAAGAATCAGAAATGGGAAATAAATATTATGATAGTCACTGTTATCCAGTCATTATTGTCACAAATTCACAACATGCATCCTCAAGCAACTGCTTCCTTCAGCACAGAGTTCAAAATGACTACAGAACTATGCAGGTTAGGCCAGCAAGGGAGTACCCAAGCTCATCCCCAGGTACCCAGCATGTACATTAGGCTGGAGTACATGTCACTCACCCCAGGCAGCCTTTATTTCCAAGGGGTTTCAACTGTCAAGAGTTCTCCCTGAATCAATGTTATCAATGCCACTTGTAATTTTACAAACTTCAAAGGGTTAAGACAGCAAGCACACTTATCGACTGAGGCTTCTTGGTGGGATCAGTAAAGCATGACTGATTAGAGCCCCATTCTAAAGAGCCCGGCTTTGTGGGGCTGGAATAAATAGGAGCCTGTCAATAACTCAGATCCAGGCATATTGACAAAGTTTACAGCCTCAATAGGCAATTAACACTTTACAGTGGATATTACCCAGTGGCCTTCCCATGTTTTACTGCACCTTTTCTGCCGTTAGCTGCAATATTGAAGGCTTGGAATAAAAATGATATTGGACAAATTGCACCTTTGTTCAGCTGCACATGAAATTCTTTAATATCTAGGAGAAATCATAGTTTCTTCCTCTTTTATTCTCTCTCACACACACCCTCATCTCATGTTCTCTATTATTATGTATTAGTGAGCCTGAGAAATTCCTTTTACTAAGTAATTTGAACTATTACATACTAAAACTCCCCAGGGGAATCCCTAAAGAATGATGGACACAGCAACCCCAAACTTTTCTCCTACCACATGAACAGTCACATAAGTTCCAAATGAATGCCTTATTTGCAAATATAATCATGAAAATGTAGGGCTGGAAGATACCTTAATAGGTCTTCTAGTCCACCCCACCCCACACTGAGGAAGGACCATATTTACACCGTCCCTGACAAGTGTTTTTCCAACCTGTTATAAAAAATCTCCTGTAACAGGAATTCCACAGACTCCTTGGTAACTATTCCATTTCTTAACTATGGTTATACTTGGCAAGTTTTTCTTAATATCTAATCCGATTTTCCCTTACTGCAGATTAAGCCGATTACTTCTGGTCCAACTTTGTGCGGACACTGAGAACATCTGATCATCATCTTCTTTATAACAGCCCATAACATATTTGAAGACACTTATCAGGTTTCCTCCTCAGTGTTTTTTTTCTCAAGACTAAATATCGCCTTTTTTTTTTTTTTTTACACTTTTCCTCACAGGTTAAGGTTTTCTAAACAATTTAAAATTTTTGCTGCTGATGCCTGGACTGTCTCCAGTTTATCCACCTCTCTCTTCAAGTGCAGTGCTGAAAACTGGACACAACTCCAGCAGATGCCTGAGTAGAGCAGAATAATTACCTCCCACCTCTCAGATACAACACTCCTGCTGATAAACCCCAGAATCATATTTGCCTTTTTCACAACTGTATCATATTTTTCATGCATATTCAATTTATGAGCCACTATAACCCCCAGATCCTTTTCAGTAATACTACTGCCAAGCCAGTTATTCCCCATTTTGTTGTTGTACATTTGACTTTTCCTTCCTAAGTGTAGTATTTTGCCCTTGTCTTTATTGAATTCCATCTTGTTGATTGCAGATTAATTCTCCTATTTTTATCAAGGTTATTTTGAATTCCAATCCTGTCCTCCAAAGTGCTTGCAACCCCTTCCTGTTTGGTATCATCTCTCCACTTCATTATCCAAGTCATCAATTAAAATGTTGACTAGTACCAGACCCAGGATAGACACCTGAAGGAGTGTACTAGATATGTCTTCCCAGTTTGAGAGTGAACCATTGAAAACTATTCTGAGTATGATTTTTCAATCAGTTGTGCACCCACTGTTAGTTATTTCATCTAGACCATATTTCCCTAGTATGCTTATGAGAATGTCACATGGGACCGTGTCAAAAGCTTTACTAACATCAAGATAAATAAAGTCTACAGCTTCCCTGTTATCCATTAGGTCAGTAATCCTGTCAAATGAGGAAATTAGATAGATTTGTCAAGAACAAATCATGCCAAACCAACGTTGGCTATAACTTCTCACCTTATTATTCTTTAGGTGTTTACAAACTGATGGTTTAAAAATTTGTTCCAATATCTTTCCAAGTATTGAATTTAGGCTGCCTGGTCTATAATTTCCTGGGTTCTTTTTGTTCCCCTTTTCTAAGATAGGGAATATGTTTGCCCTTCTCCAGTCCTCCATGAGTTCTTGAAGATAATCATGAATGGCCCCAAGTTTACTTCAGCTAGATCCATAAGTACCCTAGAGTGAATTTCATCAGGCCCTGTCAACTTGAATACATCTAAATATTCTTTAACCAGTTGCTCCCCTCTTGTTACTAGTTTTGTTAAGCATCTGGTCACAATTAACCATTTTAGTGAAGACTGAAGCAAAATAGGCATTAAACACTTTAGCCTTTGAGACATTACCCTTGTGTTATCTGCCTAATGTGCCAGTTTGACAGATAACCAAAAGTCAACCATGATCACCTAAAGAAAGGATAGCTGAAGTGTGAGCCACATACAGCATGTAACAGCTTCAGTACAGAAGGAAAGTCCATGTACCATTCAGATCAAGATGGACTATTGCATCAGCAGCCTCGACAGTTAACATCCCCCTGTTGAAACACAAAACCAACTACAATATGGTCAATTTTTGTGATTTTTTTTAAAGTAATTTAGTGTTGGTGAAATTATGCCACCTAGACAGCTTTGGAGACCAAGAAATAAATTCATCATGATCTTATGGTCCTTTTGCACCAGCTACATCAGCACAAAAGGACTGAGAAGCCACCATAAAGGAATGCTCCCAGTGCAGTGAGCCTCTGCCAGATAAAGAGACATCTGCCTCTCCATTAATTGCTAAAAATGTCCCAAAGGAGAGGGCTGCTGAAGCAAAGTTTGCAACAACATTTGGCCAAAACTGTCTATAAACAATTGTTCTTTCTTGTATTATTGAGTGGGGGGGACATTTACTTAAGATTACAACACAAAAATTAACAAAGAGGTTAATAGGAGATAAAGATACTCATCAGCTGGAAGAGGGACCTACAACAAACAGCAGCCAATTGCAAAATGGCAATTTTGGGGCTTCAGCTGTTTGCCTCTGCCAAATTTAAAGGGCCAGCAACAGAAAGGCACATGGGGGGAAAGGTTCCTATAAAAGAGCATCTCTACAGTAAGGAGGTTTAGTAGGGATAGGATAGCTGTATCCGAGGAAGTGCTATGTAGGGAAGAGGTTGTTTAGAGTGGTAACTATTGTTATGTAAGAATATGAGCTGTGGTTGTACAGACCAAAGCTCATTCTCACTTTTGGTAGCTAGTCTGCAGCACTAGCTGCAACTTTACAGCAGGCTCTCACTGCTGTGTTGTTCAATATTTTACTAAAAATATAAAATTTTCAAATAAATGCTCCTGTTGCTTTATTGCAAAGAACAGCCCAAAGGCTGCTCCTTCAGTCAGTATACCACACCATATCACAGTCCTGCTCTGTTATACTCCCACAGTTATCAGTTTTCTTTTTATAGATATTGTATTTAAGAGCCAAGAAGAAAGTTCTGTAGTGAGACTGCAGGATTCCTTAAGGGCTATGTAAAAAGGAAAAAGTGGGAGGGGGCTATTTTTTTAATAATACACAAAGGTGCAGGTTCTGAATTAAAGAGAAAAATTCTGAGCATTGATTCTTAAATACAAAGGGCTCAGACTTAATAGCACAAAGATTGGTGGTGCCATCAAGTGCAAGACATGGATTTCCCACAGGCACCATGTATAGCAAGAAAGAGAAATCATTTTCTCTATATTTTGAGGAGTATTCCCATTCTTTATCTGCAGATCAAGGATTATATGACTGTGTGGATGATAGGGAATTGATCTGCATGTTATCCATTGCCCAGTAGCTAAAGACCTGTGTGGAATTACTCAAACAACCTGGACATCAATCCAATTTGAGTTACCTCAGCAGAAGTATTAAAGTCAGGTGAACTATTTAGGAATTATACTCATATGTATTCAGCACCCTCTACTCTTTTTTGGTGAGTGAAATATTAAACTGATTTTAATTTCTTTCAAATGAAGTAATTCTTTAGTACTTGCAGCATGTCAGGCTATGAGCGGTGCACTAACTGTTCATTTTGACTTTTGATTCTATTCATATTGTGTGATTTAGCATTAAGTCACAGGCTATTGATTTTGCTCCCTGGATGGATGATGAACACTTTGAACAAGAGAATAACACTTCCAGATTGATTTTTAATCTGTCTATGCATTCACCAAGGTCCCCATTCCCATGTTACCCCTTTTTAGCCTGAGCAGTCAGCCAATAGTCAGGGCCTCGTTGGTTGTTTCCACTGGGAGCAGTTGATGGAGTTTGGTATTTCTTTGATGCCATTCTGTTTATTCACAGAGAATGTTCATAAAGTCCTGCTTCCCCAAACACAACAGAAAACAATCTTCTTGTTAATAACTCCAAGCCTCTTTCCAGCCAACACTCTGCCCAAGAAGTATTCTCTTAGCTTTCTCTCATGGTCACTCTACAAGTGCTTCTTTTGCTGTCTCCTTGGCTTTCTGCTTTTCTCATACACACATGTACCCCTGTAATCAAATCAATCCCCAATCCCTGTGTTTGTATTCAGTCTAGTCTTTGGGAGATGGCTTCCATTGTTTCAGTTAATCACTAAACAAAGGGACATTTAATTGTTTCTCATGTAACAGCTTCAGTGAGGTTTGTGATCACCCATAGATCAAAGATAAACTTACTGGGGACTACCCAACCTACAGCATAACAACTGTAATATTTGACACACACACCCCTTATAGACACGAATAAACGTATCTTCAGAACACTCCTGTGATGTAGGAAAATGGTGTTATCCTTATTTTACAGAAGAATGTAAGCAAAAGGATTAATGACCAGATTTCCATAGGAGTTCAAAGCCAGTGGATGCACCTATATGGAGTAGACATTTTCAAAATGGATCAGCAGCTCCCACTATTCTCAGTTTAGACAATGTGGGCCACAGTCTGCTTAGTGGAAAGCTTTGGACACGTATAACAGAGGGAGTTATAAGACAGGGTCCCTACCTATGCAAAAACTGGGGCTACAATTTTCCAGAATGTCTATGTGAGTTCGGACCTTTTCCTATGGTCCCATTTTTCAAAAATTATTTAGGCGCTTAACACCCAGACCCACCAATTATTTCAATGGAGGTAAGGAGCCTAAATACCTTTGAGGACCTGGGTCTTAAGTACTTAAGTCTCATTCAAAGTCTTTGGGACTTATGCTCCTAAATGTCTAAATCACTTTGAAAATTGGACATAAAGTCCTATGTCCAGTAGGTCCTTTTGTAAATGTTACCCTAACTTTTTGCAGGATATCTGCCTAGGTAGTAGTATAGTGCTGACAGAGGAATTACTACTCCTGCATTCAGCTAGTACTCCTCATTATCATAAGCATCCATCTCACACAAAGAAATTGATTAAATAGAACGTGGGAAGGATTTGGAGACCATGGGCTGGATCTATGTGAGCTAAAGGTGTTTTTTCTGTGCCATGCATTTGTATTTCTCTTAAAAGATGTGTAACCCTTCTGCCCATCAGAGTTGGCAGCAACAAGGGCTGGGTTCAGTATCTAGGGCTTCTGTTTCAATGACACTATGCAAAACCGGCTTGAGCCCCCACCCAGTGACCTGGGACAATTACATACCACCCTCCTGGGTGTCTCTAAGAGGCAATACTTCCCCTCTCGCAAGCACAGAATCTGAGTGTAGCAAAAGCCTTTTAATAAAGGAGGGAAACATTGCGGTATTATGTTGGGGAAACATCACAAACAGTATTCATAACAGAAACCATGAGCAAAAGACCCACCCCCAAGTAAGTTTGGCAGTGTCCTTTTCCCCTCAGGGTCTTAAGTCCAGCAACAGTCACCCCCACCCACAGTTTCTGTCCTTGGTCAGTGCAGCCCCCAGAGTTCAGAAGTTCATCTGCAGAGTTTACCTCCCAGCCTGGGTAGAAGTGGGGGGAAGTATGAGAGGCAGCTTACGTGCTTCACTGCTCAGGTCGATTGCCATGCCTCTCCGCAGGGTTCTGCTACAGTCTTCACCACCAGCTACTCCTCTCCACCAGGCATCCTCTGGCTGCTCCTACCCGCCAGCCACATTTCTCCGCCAGCCATGCTGCTAGTCACTCCTTTCCACCAGCCATCCTGCTAGCTGCTCACCAATGTGTCTTCAGCCCCCTCCCTACTTAACACAGCTCTCAGTGGTTCAGCTGTTAGTAGGGGGACCCCAGTGCTGGCACACTCTGAACTACTTGCCCAAAGTAGGTCTAATGCTTAGACCTAAGAATCAGGGATTTCAGCTCTGCAGCATGTAAAAGGACTCCTAATGAAGTCAAAATTAGCTCTGTTACTACACCATGGAGAAAAAAGGGGTCAAAGTGGTGTTTAGGGCCCTCAGAAGGGGCCCACACTATCAGCTACCCATACCTGTCCCCAGCCTCTCTCAGTTCACTGGGCTCTGGAACCCATGTCCCTTGTCTAGCAAGTGCTACTTAGTTGAGAGCAAGTCTCTTCATTATAAAATTCCAAGTACAGTTCTACTGTTCTTGATTCCATAACCAGGATAACAACATTTTATTACTCCTGCCCCAATAACAAAGAGACAGGGGGTCGCACAGCAGCCAAAGTGACCATTTGGGCAACCAGTCTCTTCATGCTAGGCGAGGTGGGTGTGCCCATGCAAATGAGATCAGCCCCTGAAGTCCTTTTCCACAACTCACCACCAGATGTGAGGGTAGAGCTCATTCTGACTCTGCTTACAGATGGAAATGGTGTGGTATCTTTTTCACCCTTTTGGTGTGGCCAGGAAAGGGATAGAGGCCTACTCTGGGAAACATAAATAAACGTGGTAGAGAGAAATAGATGGGACTGGGAGTTGTTTGCAAGGGAGTAAAAATAAATCTTAAATCACCTTTGCAAAAAGAAACAGACAAATCAGCAGAGTTGTAAACGGGAAACTTCCCTTTCAAGGATTCCTGCATGAGGCTACTTCCAAAAAAAAGAAAAAGCACTTCCCTGGAGGGTATCTACCAAGATGTGGAGAAGCACTTGATACAGAGACAAAGTACAACCTCATACCAGATGAGTACTAGCAGAGAATAATTGCTTTAAAAAACAAAAACACCCTGCCTTTACTGATTGTTCTGGAGCTGCAATCTGAGGCTGACGTGGAGTCCTTCACAAAAGGAAACAAATAAAAGCAGCATATAACACATCTAAACAAACCCTTGATTTTTCAAGTATACACAGTCCCCGCATGCCATGGACCTGGTTACATGAAATCATGGAGGGCACAGACACTGCAGCCCTGGCTCAAGCTAAGTGGTCCCCAGCACCAGTCAAGGAATAAAATAAACCTCAACCTCATTAAAGACAGCAGGCGCTGACCCTGAATAACCGTAGAGGCTAGAGATGAAAGAGACAGAAGGCCTAGCACATCTACCAAAGTAAAAACCTAACCAAGGGAATTTGCAAGACACAGACCATATCTGTACTAGGTTTGTCTGAATGTTGTTTCTCTTTGCAGAGGACAAGAGAAGACCCTATCTCATTTCTAAAGCCAGGCAACCTGATTTGGCACTCTTAGCTTTGCCCCTTGTGCAGCATTCTATCAGGGGAATAAGAACATAGGAACGGCCATACTGGGTCAGACCAAAGGTCTGTCCAGCCCAGTATCCTGTCTACAGACAGTGGCCAATGCCAGGTGCCCCAGAGGGAGTGAACCTAAGAGGTAATGACCAATACATCTGGCAGCTCTTTTGATCTGTAGTCCTGTGGTTTCCTTTACAGTGTGGCAGAGCACGTGGCTCCCAGTACATCTGTCTAATTAATGTGAGGGGAAGATAAGAACAACAACAAAATGACCCCCCTCCCTCAAAAAATAGCAGCAGCTTAATAGAAGGCCTCGGTGAAAAAAAATCTCTGCAGCGTAAGGTTAAGTTCTGGCTTTTGCCTCCAGAAATGCACTGAGGGCACAGTGGTTGCAAGAGAAGCAGTGGTATGCTCACTGACTAATGCCCCTTATATCTGTTGTAGAAAGGTGCAATCCATGCTCCCAACTGTGCCTGCCTCTCTGGCTCCAGCAAGGAGCCAGTGGTTGAGCAAGGCCCTGGCCATGACTCCAGCCCAGTTAGCTTTGGGGTAGGGAATGACTGTGGGTAAGCGAATCATCCTCTACCCATTCCCACCCCTAAGGAAACACAGTCTAGGCCCTATATAGGTGCACAAAGGAGGTGGAGGGGAAAGGACTCCTTTCATGCCCTCTTGCCTATTAACACTAACCCCAACCCATCCCCATTGCACATTGTTATCCAGAAAATTCATAGGAAAGGCAAACACAAAACTAAATCGAGTTGATCTGAGATGGAACAAGCCAACAGAGTCATGACATAAGCTCAGAAACTACGCAAATGAGTGTGGTTCAATGAATAGGGCACTGGCATGGGAGGCAAGAGATGTGGGTTCTGGCTCTGCTATGTGTCGTTGGGAAAGTCAATTCATCTCTCCAGCCTTCTGTTTTCCTATTGTGCCTCTCTAGGTTGCAAGCTCCTCAGGGCAGGGCTTCCTTTACTATGTGTTTATGCAGGACCTAGCACAATGGGGCCCTGATCTCAGCTGGGGCCTCTAAGCACACATAAATAAGACTAATCTGTCTACTTGCATCCAGGACAGGGAACCATTCAAATGTCCTTTTGCCAGTCATAGGCATAAACTTTTTTGAACTCCCCATTCACGACAGTCTGCCACACAGACCAGTTTGCCATGTGGATGTTTGTATTTGGGTAACTGGTGTTTGGGGTAATCAGGACAAATTTCCTATGCAAGTGGCAGCAGGTGGCAAAGCAATAGCTAGTGGAATGTGTCACAAGGAATGGAGCAGGGAAACAGAGTTGCTGGTGATAAAGAGCAGCAGTAGACACATCAGTGACAAGTCAAAAGCTGGAGACGAACTCTGTTGACGCTGACCTAGGATTCCCACAGGCAAGAGTCTATGCTGGTCATTAACCCCAGAAAGTAATTTTCAGTGATTCCAGAGGGCAAGGCCACCTCTGGCTAATGATACCAGAGGGCAGGGGCGACTGAAGCTAGTGAACAGCTTATAGAATTCCATCCACCACAGATCATGACCCTTTGCAATAGCAGCAACAAATAAAAGGGAAAAACAAAGCATGCCCTTTACTAATAATTAAAGGGGGGGAGGCTCAAATTCAACAAAGGAAACCTTTAGTCCAGTATAAAATATCAGACTCCAGGCTCAATAAAGGCCTTTAACCATGGAAGAGGTGTGTCAATCTTTCTATTTCCCCCTATTTCTTGAGCCACTCATTGAAGGTCAGAGGTAGGGGAAAACTTCTGTGGCTTATGTCCTTAACCAGCCCCAGTTAGCCCAGACACTTCTTCATGTCATCCTCCTTCATGGGGGGTTCATTTGTATTTGCACAGACGTTTGAGTGTCATTTCACTGCACTTAATGGACACTTAACCGATTATTTTTTGGTAACACTTTATTTCAGATTTCCCATCATTATGAATTCATTTAGCATGGAAAGCAATAGCCCCACTCCTAATGAATTCATCTGATATTAACATGGCTTTCACAAGTGTGTCCATAGGTGCTCAGATGCAATTTAGCATTAGTTAAGCGAGAGTTAATGGACACTAAAAGTGCCACTTATTTTCTAAGTGGTCCATTAAAAAAAAGGAAGGCAAAAGCCTGCCAGCAGATTTTTTTCATAAGATAATGTGAGGATTTATTCTTTGCATGTAAAATTCACTGGAGACCATGGGTGGCTTTTAAGAAGTGGCAGGGTAGGTGGGTATTACAGAGAGACTGTGTGACGCAAGGGAGACATTTCACTGAAGGCAGAAAACATTGGGCAAGCAGCCCCAAAGAAGGAAGGCATCTGGGAATAAAATAAATACCAGCACCTTTGAAGGAAGAGAGAAAAGGGGAGGGGGAGAAGAGAAATTAGGTGCCTGAAGGAAAGCAATTGAGTCAAAGAAGGTGAGAGATGGAAGGTACCTAGGAAACACAAGGAGTGGGGGGGGAAGGATCCAGTTTGACTGAAGGGTAGCAATGAATAGGACCAGCCCTGCTTCTTAACGTGGATGGGGCTGAATAGAGGTCACCTACCCCCTCCTGAACATCAGTAAGAAATGCTATTGTTTGGCACTTCCCTCATTCAACTAATACATTATCCTTTAGTAATGACCTAGCCTCAAAACTCTGTTGTAATTTGAGAGCATAATGGATCATTAATAATGATTATGGAGATATCTAGATACAAGAATTTAATAGGGTTACTTGACCCAAAAGCAGTACTCCCTGGATTGGCTATACTGGGCCAGAAATGCAACTGAGGTTGACGAGGGCATGATGAGAACTTGGGAGAGCCAAGAAACAGTTGCCAATGTTGCCGGGTTGCCCCTTAAAGATTAACAGAAGCACCAAACTTTGACCCAGCTGATACTCACTAAGCGGTCTGCAGTTCTGTGAAGCCCTCCTTGGGAGGCAGCTGACAGCCTGCCAACCCAAATCACAAAGAGGAAGACTCCACAGAGCGGCTAAGTCTCTTCAATGTGTATAGTCAGACACAGAACCTTCTGCAAGAGAGGAGACAAAGGCCATCTCTCTTTCTTCAATAAGGATAATTAATCTGCTGGTTAGCACGGAGGCTAGGAGATAAAAAGAGTGAGAGTGGCTAAGAAGGGATTTGCCTCCATTACTAAAGTTTAAAAAAAATGTAGCTGGGCAAATAGCTATCTGCTGTACACAGCTGCCCTGGCTCCAGATGAGAGTTACTTCTGTTGAGAGGTTCCTGCCCAGGGCCCCATGTAGTTGCTTGCTCCGTTGATACTTTTTTTCTCAATAAGGTGGATTTTGGGATCCTCCACAGAGAGCAGGGGATACACTCTGGAGCAGATGACATTAGCACTTCTAAGAAAGAAGAGTGAGGGTAGCATCCCTTTTGTGCATCAGAGAACAAGTACTGCAGAGCCAATATTAGAGAAAGCCATTTATTTGCATTAAGGTAGCACCCATGGGCTCCAACCAAGATGAGGATGCTATTGCGCTGGGCATTGTACACACACACAGTAAGAGACAGTCCTGGCCCTGAAGAGCTTACAGTTTGTATAGATCAGGGGTGGCCAACCTGAGCTTGAGAAGGAGCCAGAATTTACCAATTTGCATTGCCGACGAGTCACAGTAATACGTCAGCAGCTGCTCATCAGCTCCTCCTTGCCCCGCTTCCAGCGCTTCCCACCCACCGGCAGCCCCGCTAATCAGCACCTCCCCCAGTAACAGCCCTACTGTTTTCGCCGCCCCAAGCAGCACACCGAGTTGCTTCCATGGACGGCGGGGGCAGTCTGTGCGCTGTTCAGCTGGAAGACAGAAGCTGTGCCGCCACGGACAGCTGAACATAGAAGGCATGCGCATTTCCGCCACGGCAGCAGTTCGGCCGCAGCTTCTGTCTTCAGCCAGAAGACAGAAGCTGTGCCGCCACGGACAGCTGAACATAGAAGCTGCCGCCGAATTGCTGCAGCTGCGGAAACACACATGCCGCCCTAATGGCACATGGACTGCCCCCGCAATCCACGGTGGCAATTTGGTGCGCTGCTTGGGGGCAAAAACACACGGACTGCCCCCCCTTGCAGATTGCCGCCCCAAGCACCTGCTTGGGATGCTGGTGCCTGGAGCAGGCCCTGGCCTCCCCCTCCCTCACAATCACAATCAGAATCACATGTTTCATAGCATGAAGGAGGCTCTGGCGAGGAGGAGCAAGGGCATGGCCGGCTCAGGGGAGGGGGAAAGAAGGAGTGGAGTTGGGGCAGGGCCTGTGTCAGAGCCAGGGGTTGAGCAGTGAGCATCCCCCGGCACATTGGAAAGTTGGCGCCTATAGCTCCAGCCCCCGAGTCGATGCCTATACAAGAAGCTGCATATTAACTTCTGAAGAGCTACATGTGGCTCCAGAGCCACAGGTTGGCCACCCCTGGTATTGACAAAGCCAACTAGGAGTGGGAAGTGTTATCATCTCTGTTTTACAGACTGGGAACAGACATACAGAGACCAAGTGACTTGGTCACCAAAGGGAAGATGGGCAAAAGCTAAGCACAAACCTGCTGCGGGTAGGGGGAATGACCAAGAACACAATGGGGAAGAAGTGCAGGACCCAGGGAAGATTAAAGAAGTCCAAAGGACTGATCTGCTACCCTCAGCTACCATCTTATATTGAGAGGAGTTCCCTTGGCTCCCACCTTGAGTGAGTTTGAGCAGGATGCCAGGTTAGGAACACTAGGCAACCCACCTTGGCAAGAAAAGAAAATACGAACACAGTGAGCATTTAAAGAAACTAAATTAAAGGGTTTGACCCACCACTGCAATCTCCTGTCTCACCTGAGGGGGTGGGAGCAAACAATGGTAGCTTTACACCACCCTTTCTACCCCCTTAGTCTGAGGCTTGCCAGGAACTATCCCAGCCTCAGAACTGCTCTCTGCTATGCTTGGCTACCACAAGTTTTTCCCAACAATCAGATCTGTTGCCCACAGAGTATTCTGGTCGTGCCCACTCTTCCTTGGGAATACCCTTATTGTGGGGACCAAAGGAGTGACTATGCTGGATCCACAGCAGCCACGAATTCTCTCATGCTATAGGAATCCTGATGGAACAGGATAAATCATCGGGGCCAAGGAATCTAAATCACTCATAGTTACAAAGGAATTGGTCCAAAGTTCTTATCAGCTGGGTATACTTCTCTCTGCAGTGAAGCTGTTTTACAAATTTGGAAGTGCAGCCATGAGACTTGGCAGAAATTTGTTCACCAGAGTTAAAATAACCCACTGAGTTAGTGCAACAGCTGCCCAGATGTAACACTTGTACTCATATAAGCAGTGATACTTTACTATAGTTATACTTATGATTCCAAGCTCCACTTAGTCCCAAAGTGGATTGTTTTTACTGACCTAATCAGCAGAGAAAATTCACCATAGGGCCACTTGATTTGCCATCAGTAGACTTCAGAGATAACATAAATTGTGAGTAGGTCACAATCAGAGTTATTGCTTTAGTCTGGTTGCAGAATCAAAGACAGCACAGTATCAACTTATAGTCAGATGCTTTTCTCCACAAGGATAAGGAGACAAGGCAATGCATTCTCTTTTCAAATGAAAATTTGAATTCTGCAGAAACTGTATCAGCATCACTCTGAGGATCAATGAATCATCATAATCCAACTCTTGCACCTAACTTCTTCAGCAAGAGGCATGTGCCAGGGATTTACACAAATTTCAGTGGTATGTAGATCCAGGGTTTTGGTTCAGTCCATATTAAAATCTAAAAGCCTTTGGGCCCCAATCTACTCTGGGATCTGCTAGCAGAGACCCCTACATTCACATGAGCTCCCACTGACATCAATGAAACTATGTGCTAACAGATCCTCATGCAGGAGCAAGGCTTTATTTTGTACAGCATTCCTCAAAAGCCAACTACAGCCTGCTTCCATTTGGCTGTGAGACACATGCCATGCTGGCACAATGTTTTTGCAACACTTCCAGCGCTGAAAGAGTTAAGCCATATAGCTCAAATGGAGCCCAAAATACCACCTAGCTCTTTTACAGCATTTTTCATCAGTCAATTTCAAAGCAGTCTACGAAGGAGGTGAGCATCATTCTCCCCATTTTACAGATGGGGAAAGTGAAGCATAGGGAGGTAAAGTGTGTTGCCTCAGGTCACCCAGCATACCAGTGGCTCTACCAGGAACAGAGTCCAGCCCATCTGCATCCTAGTCCAGTGCTTTGTCCACTTGTCCTAATGACAGCTAGGCAGTGTGGCCAACAGGCACAAGCAACCTAGAAAGCACTGCAAGTATCTTGAAAGTGTCTTACTTCAGAGATGATGATGGAGCACTAAACATTGCTGCAAGGCAAGCAGAGTGACAGCACTGAAACTCCTGACACAGAACAGCTTTCACAACCAGATAACACTTTCCATGTTTCCAAATTCACATTGTCAACAGTGTTTCCAGGCCTTGAACTTAGCTGAAGTAATCAGGAGTTATTGGCAGTAAACAGCTGGCAGATTGTTGGATGGAGGTTTTGTTTTGTTTCTCCTCTTATGAGTGGTGGAAGAATCTTTAGTGCCGAAAACCCACAGCTGTAGATGCTGTCAATTCCTTTCTCTACCCAAGGTGCAGTCTTCCAAATGTGATGCAAAACTAATGTCCTTAATCCTTCTGTTCATCTCACAGTACCCATACCTCTGTTTGAGGGTGATCAGTTTACTTCCGGTTACCTACATTCTTGTGCAGTTTTAGTGTCCTCAATTTTATCGTTCACAATTATTTACGTCAGAAATGCAGACTCATGAAAATGAAATGATTGTAAACATATTCTCTAACAGGATGAATCCCACCCACAGCATTTAAATTTTTCTCGCATTAAAGTTTTTCTCATGTCCCTCATCCTGTGACTATATCACACTCTGTGACCTATATTTGAGTCCTGGAAGGTTGAGTGATATCCACAGCATTATTTAAGAGCATCAGAGCATTAGCCTCATGGACCCTCTCTGACCTTAGCCACCATCTGAATTTGCACAGGTTTTGATCCAGGTCGCATCTGAACTTCAAGGCTTGTACTCATCTCCAGTTACAATACAGTATAAATAATTAAATCTCTTACCCAAATACCCTCGATGCTTTAATTGGATACAGTAGTCTCATTCACTTCCCATCCATACTCTTATATAGCGTTACTGGTACCACGACAGCAGTTATCACTTCCCACCCTAGAGAACATTTTGCAAAGTGTTCCATCTATCATTATGTATCATGCATAGTTTATGTACCTGTACACTTTAGTCTGCCATAAAGTGACAAGAAAGAAGCTGTGTGTGTTGCATGCAGGTGCAATGATTTATTTTACCAAGTGGTGAGATGTTGTGGAATGTGAGACAAAGATTAAAATATAAATAAAAAGATTTAATCAATGTTCAAATTCTCTGCGCAAAATAAGCATAATTAAGTGCAATTGACAGAGAAACCAGAAATCAGCCATTCTAAGGGTACAGGACACGTTTGATAAATTACAACACTACTGTGTACATACACTACATTTCCTCTGAGGTCCCAAAGATTATTTAGTTAAACTTTGGGAGGAAAATTTTCATTATCCTCTTTAGAGGTGGGGAACTGAGGCAGAGAGAAGTTAAATGACTTGCCTAAAGTAATAATTAGGGGAAAAGTTGGGATTAGAACCCAGGAATCCTGACTTTCAAACCACTACTCTGAGCGCTGGGTGATACTCCATCTCCTTGAGTACCTTTACAATGATTTCTCATAATTTTTTACCTTCTGTTTAAAAATGGATCTCTAAAAATAATATCAGAGGGGTAGCCGTGTTAGTCTGATTCATTAACCTGCACATCCACCAATGTAATATACGCCATCATATGCCAGCAATGCCCTTCTGCTATGTACATCGGCCAAACTGGACAGTCTCTACGGAAAAGGATAAATGGACACAAATCAGACATTAGGAATGGCAATATACAAAAACCTGTAGGAGAGCACTTCAACCTCCCTGGCCACACTATAGCAGACCTTAAGGTGGCCATCCTGCAGCAAAAAAACTTCAGGACCAGACTTCAAAGAGAAACTGCTGAGCTTCAGTTCATCTGCAAATTTGACACCATCAGCTCAGGATTGAACAAAGACTGTGAATGGCTTGCCAACTACAGAACCAGTTTCTCCTCTCTTGGTTTTCACACCTCAACTGCTAGAACAGGGCTTCATCCTCCCTGATTGAACTGACCTCGTTATCTCTAGCTTGCTAGCATATATATACCTGCCCCTGGAAATTTCCACCACATGCATCTGAAGAAGTGGGTATTCATCCACGAAAGCTCATGCTCCAAAACGTCTGTTAGTCTATAAGGTGCCACAGGATTCTTTGCTGCTTCTAAAAATAATAGGCACTAAAATAGAATGTAAGAAAAAATTCATGATCCCATGTAGAGTCTGTATCACATAACTCTTCATTGGAATGTATGACTGATTTTGAAATATTTTCTTTATTGAAACTTGAGATGATATTTATTGTGATTACAAAGAGAATAAACCAACACCACTAATGACATAAGCACCCAAACGTCAGAAGGATCAGGAGCCCAATGGACTAAGCCCCTCCCCTTTAAAAAAAACTCGGTACACTGATGTTCAAATGCTCATTAATTCTTTTTAACTCTTCATTCCAGATTCTGAAATTAAACTCAACAGGTATAGAAATCCTGCTTGAGTTTCATGTAAATGCCAGTCCAGATACTAAAGCTCTTTGCTCTTTAAACCCTGGTTAATTCAGTCTTCTCATTATAGCCTGTTTGCGCATTGACGATTTTTATGTGTGGTCTCTGATTAAAGGATGACCTGAATAGGAGTTTTGCTATTAACTTCAGTTTATACATGATCAAGCCCCTGCTTCCTATTCTCAGAACCAAATACTGCACTGACTTACAATCCCATTACTTGAAGCAATCATTTAAGGTCAGTTGTAGGGGAGATCAATGGGACTGAATGGAATATATGCCAGTTCAGAATTGCTCCTACTCATGGGAGAAAATTGCAGTTTTTCAGATAGCATGGTAACTACTGCCAAATGATGATTAATAGTGACCAATAAAAGCCCCTGAAATTAGGGTCAATATTTAACAGCTAACATTTGTTTTAACTAAAAGTTGCCCATGGTCTAATCCCTGGGCCCTGACCCAGTTTTGTCATGAGTTTCCACTAGTCAATATCAAAGCAGTGTTAGGTAGAATCATATTTTGGCCCCAGTATGCTACTCCAGTGGCACAAGAGGACCATGGCTGCAGCGGATAGAATGCTGTCAGTGATGACCGATGTAGGACTGATGTGCAGAGTCCTCAACGTAGCGGCGTGTTGAGCACAAGAGGGGATGAAGCCAGAGAAACCTGACCTCCAATAACTCGGGAGAGCAGAGCAGCCTGTAGGTAGCCATGTAACACTACTGAAGACAGACCCTTCCTGAGGCTGCTCTAACTTATGCTAGCTCTGGAAGCAGCCCAGAATCCAGGTCTCAAGAGATCTAGCATGGAATTAGGCCCTTTATGTTTTTATCATAGAAGTCAGAGATGGACGATGACCCAATGGGTATTTTCTATCTCCCTGGAGTCAGGATCTCATTGTTCATGATCATTTATAGTATATTTACTGGTTTTCTGACGATACAGTAAACCAGGGTTGCAGTAAACCATGGTTATTCGCTTAAGAGATGAGTTAGCTTCTTTTCTTTTGTAGGTTTAACTTTAAGTGAACAATCACAACTTACACATACCAAACGCAAGTAACCACATAATCTTATTACTGAAGGACCTGTCCTCCTTCATCCTATCCCCGCTGTTGTCTGCTGCTCTCACTTACTGTGCCATATCTAAACTCAGATGCTTTTTGAGGTAGCCACAGGGCTGCTCTAAAGTTGCCTCAGGGACAGATTTTCTCTCTCTCTCTCTCTCTCTCTCTCTCTCTCTCTCTCTCTCTCTCTCTCTCACACACACACACACACACACAGAGCGCCCAAAAAAATCAAGAGAGTGGAATCCATCCAAGTCCCTTCGCCATCTCCAGGTGCCTTATACACAGCTTCCGTACACCTGCGGATCTAGCTCATTGCATTTCTAAGGTAACACAGAAGTGGAGCAGTCTCCAATTTGGGAATTTGTTGTGGGGGGGAAGGAGAGAGCAGGAAATGAGTGGGTTAAAGTCAGCCCATTTGTCTTCATTTTCACACATCTTTGCGGTCTAATTAACAACACATTCTGTACATAGACAGCAGTAGTTTGTGAATCGGATTATGTTTAACAAATAAAAGTCTGGCTGCCTAGCAGAAAATAAGAAAGGATCCTGGAACATGCAGTGGGCAATGAAGTTATTGAAGAGAACTGTATTCATTAGGCACAATAAAACACAGCAAGGCATGTATTCCTGGACAGACTCTGTATGCCCGTGTAGCAAGGCGGTGTGGTTTCCCGCCGTCCCTCTCCAGACACCAAAGTGGACAGAGCCAGTGAATCCTGCACCCACTCCCCAGAGGTCAAGGCGCAGGACAGAAAGTATAAAAACCCAACCCCAGAGCTCACTAGAAGAACAGCCGCCGGAGAGGCCAGATGCCAGTGGCCTAGCTCGATGGTCAATGCCTGATGCCGACCAGAGCCCGGAAGATCTGTCAAGCCTACCCCTCATCAGTTACGCAGAGGAACTACCAAGCCTACCCCTTGCCAGTTACCCAGAGGAGCTACTAAGCCTACCTGTCGCCAGTTACCCTGAGGAGCCCATGGTGCTTGACCCCTTCCTTGGAGAACACCATCTGGACCCAGGCACCTCTAGATGGGGGTTAGGAAATAGCCCGGGGGCAGCCGACCCTAGTTTGGCTGCAGCACACCCAGAGCCAATGTCAGTCTGTTGCAGCCAGGATCCCCACTGACACAACAGCAGGCCTTCTGCTGCTGCTTGGGCCCCCAGCTGAGATGCAGTGGAGTGGGTGGGCCTGTGTTGCCCCTGCCACCCAACTTGTGAGTAGCAGTCTCCCCCTCTCACAGGCCCTTCGGAGCCAGGAGCCTGGGCCTGCCGTTTACCTGTTTGCTCAGCCCCTGCCTAAGGGCCTGAGCCATTGACTCTTTGCTGTCCCACCCCAACCCAGGGCCAGGGCCTGCTTGTTATATAACATGTGCTCAGCTCCTGTCTAAGGACCTGAGCCAGTGACTCACCATTGCCCACCGACCGGGTGTGAATAACTGTTATGTTTTGCCTCTACTGTTGCTGCGGCGAGAGACTCCCGCAGCCAGGCTAATTCCTCGTCACAACTGAAAGGAAGTAGCAAGGCACTGTGGTTCCCCACTACCCCAGAGAGGGCAAGCCCCAGTGAAACCCCTCTACAGCCCTACACAATATCGGACATTCTTGGGCTAATATTGTCATGCTGCATGTTCTATGATATGAGGCAGCAAGCCAAGTGCCATGTCCCAGAGGAATAACATACTAAATGACAAGAAGGCCAAGCCTACAGTATCCTGTGCTGTTCTAAAATGGCCTTTGTTTTAATATTCAGTATTGCTGGTGCTGTTATAATCAGGCTGAACAAATAATTAAACTTATTAGCCTGTAACTGTTGTTCAGAATTCTTCTATTATTTTTCAACAGTAAATCTGGATGGAGGGAAAGTGTTTCTCTGCAAGTATTTGCCACTCCATATCTGAGATCCCTTAGCTGGGACTGGCCAAATCAGCCACATGGTAGTGTTTGTATTTCCTGATTCGGTTAATATGCAGATTTACACAAACGCGTGAACATGGAAATTTGGCTTTTGTTTTCTGAAGACCAAACTCAGTCAAGAGAAATATCCACTGAAAGTGAACACAAAAGGAGCACAGACCCAGAGGATGCAAATTCACACAAATGATCATTCAAGGAAGCATTTATTATAATATTTGTCACCTCTAATAGTGGATGCTGCATCCCAGCCCAGAAATGGTTGCATTTCATTTCTAGGTGATGTTCTCTGTGTGTGCAGTACATAGTTTGCAGTATCACCAACTCCAAGAATTACAAACTATATCCATGTTATGTACTTCTATCATCCAAACCACTAGTATCTGAGCTCTCTTTACCTCACAACACCTCTGTGAGGCATGGCAGTGCTATTACCCTCATTGTACAGATGGGGAACTGAGGCAGAGAGAAATTAAGTGACTTGAACACAGGAAGTCTGTGGCAGAGCAGAGAATCAAGCCCAGATCTCCCAAGTCCTAGGCTAATTCCCTAACCACTGGATCATCCTTCCTGGAACTTATGAGTTCACCCCCAAAAATCATGACTGTGAAAACAACAAAAGTTTGGGGATGTTTTTCTTTGCCTTCTGGTTTTTCAATAGTCTTTGGAGTACACTCAGGTCACATATTCAAAGTACTATGCAACCACCAGGGCTACAAAGTCACATTTTTAAATGAAAGCTTAGATTCTCATGAATACACACAGCTGTGGGAGCTCAGGCTATCAGAGAAAGCAGATATTATGAGACTGACAAATTGCAAGAGAGTTAACAACTCAGTGTTTGTAATTTCGCAGTAATTGAAGGCTTATGAAAGGTAACATGCACATTAACCAGTAAGACCCAGACTGAGATAAACATCTAAGCATATGAGTAGTCCCACCAAAGTCAAGTTAAAATACCCCATCATCTTAACTTAATCAAGAGGACTTAAAGTTAAACAAGAGCCTAAGAGTTCTGCTGGACTGGGACCTTATTGAACAGGAGAACTTTCAAAATACAAACCGGTCTAGACCAGCATATCAGATCCAAACTCTGGGGATATTCACACCTACATCCAAGCTTCCTTGCTCAGCCCTCTCTCTAGATTAGCATACAGATCAGACATTAGATCCCTCTCCGACCTGGAATCCAGACCTCTTGGACTGAGCTCGCCTGTACTTATAAAAGTTGTTGGAATGCAGTTCTTTGTTCAGGTGAAGAATCGAGTGGTTCTTGAGTTTTCTGAGCTACTCTCCCCTGCCCTTACACCTAACACATTCCTTTGTCCCTCCTGACAGTAACTCAGAACAGAACTTTGCAAAAGGTTTCCTGGATTTATAAACTTCTGCTCCTTTATTTTTAGTGTGTACTGCAAGTATCTTGAACTCCTCTGCTCCTTCTTCTGACAGTGGCAGCCTTGGGTCAGGCCTCAGGGTGTCTCACCTTAGGTAGTATGTGGAGCTTTTCCATCTAAAGTGAGAAGTGCATATTTTAAAGGGACACTTGAGAAGCTAGCTCCAGTAAAGTTTACCACATGGCAGGCAGAAAGGAGGGAATCCAGTGTTCTAAAGAGTGGCACCTCCACCTTAAACATATAAATAAAGCAGGAGTTTATCATTTATTTATAAAACTATTTCTAATCTAATTCTTTGCACATTATCTAAGGGCAAAAGAAGCCACTCAGAAAAGTGATTCTTAAGGAACTGCCACATAGAGAGGTTCTGATTAATATGCAAAACATAGATTATAAATAGATTTATAAATAAATGATCATCTATGGCTGCTTCTTTATTTATCTATGGATTTATGGAAATTTTAAAGACTGAATTCTGATTAAATGAGAAGCGCCATTTATGGTGGACTGGATGGCTCAAAGGGATTGGTAATGGAGAGTGACAATGAATTGGATTTGCACAGTACCTCTGAGTCAAAAGTATCCCAAGTACTTTTCAATGTGTATATATATAAGTGGTCATTTCATACATCACGGAAATATAGCCACCTCCAAGGAAGAAAGATAATACTTTACATCAATATCACCCTTCACCCAAGGATTTCAAAGCACATTACACACTAATTAAGCCTCACAACATTGCCATGTGATAAGTATTATGCCCCTTGTATGGTATCATACAGCAAGTCCCATTCAAGCAGTGGTAAGTCTGGGAGTGGAACCAAGGAGTCCTCTTTGCAAATTCCTTGATCTAACTACTTTTCATCTCCAGGTCATCAGTTCTGATTTCAGACCAAACTGTGTATGACAAAAAGTTGTTCCCATGGCAGTGCAGTTGCCAAACCCCTGTATCCAGACCCTGAGCACTGGGATTATATTCTACAACTTCCCTATAATGGACCTATCCCAAACCCTAAAACTCAAAGTGTTCCTAATCCCAGTTCCCAGATTTGCAGCTCAGGCTCAGTTTCCTTTCACTGATCCATTCTGTAGCAGACACGCACACATACAGAGTTAGCATCCTGAAAGGTCAAATGATGCTAAAGGACAACTGTATAGACAAAAGTTTGTAGACAACTGCCTATTGTCCCTGGAACGAAGCATCTTTGCCCTGACTAGATGTACCTGCTCCACTCCTGCAGAAGCAGAAGGATGGCGTAGGAGGGACACAGCTGAATGCCTGGGAGCAGATTCAGCCTCTCCCTTTACCTTTTCTTAGAAAAAAAAGAGTTGAAGCATTTTCTCATATGGCAAAGCTGTGCTGCCAAGTCAGGTTTCACAGATGAACACTTCCCAAGGTGCCAGTTCTGCAATTCAGGGCCTGGCTGCTCTCCCCTGAGCATGATGGATAGCTTTAAAATGAAGGCAGTGCAAGAAGTACCAGCTGTCCAGGTACACGCTCTGGATTACATGATTGAACAGCCCCCTTCCCCTCCCAATCTCTGCCTCTGAGGGAGAAACAGGAACACATCCTAGCACTGCTGTGCTGGGGAAGGCAAACTGCTGAGAGACAAGTTATCCCAGCAGAGACAGACCTGCTATGAGTTCCATTTTCTCATTAATTGGCTGGGTCCCTGTGGCCCCCAAGCTGACATGAATACCTAGGCTCAGACTGGAAGTGGCATGATTCCTCCCTGCCCTCTTTCATCGCTTCACTTCCTGATGTCTCTATCACCCCACAGGGATTAGCAACAAATGGAGACCAAATCCACCAAACCAATGTCCCCTCTCCAAAAACCAAACTAATTTCTATGCCTTCATAAAGACACTTCCCCCACACTGAAATGGAGCTTTGCCTTTTTCCCACTCCTAAGTCCTTGATCATACCAAGTAAGGCAGCTCACTCCAGTGGGCAACCACCAAATGAGGGCTGTCCAGTGACCAATAGTGACTCCACAGCATCCAGTCAATAGAAAACATTAGAACAGAATAATCACACCTTCTGCTACCACATCCCAGCTGTGAAGCCCACTCAGCACCGACAGGAGACTAGCAAATAGCAAGAGCTAAACATTTGGGCAATGGATTCCTCTAGTCCTCATATGCTGGGAGTGCAGAGCCCAGGACTGAAATTTACCTCTTTGCATAGGCCCATGGGAGGAGGGGACTTGGGGGACAGAGCCAGCATAATTACACTGGCAAAATCTAGGTGGTGTTCAAAGGACAATTTCACTTTGGGAAGTTGGATACTCAACTCTCTTTTTGTGTCTTTATGCCCTAAAGAGGAAATTTTCCATGTGCTCTGGATGAAAGTCACTATATACATTACATGGTCCCATTTCCCTCAGGGGGCCCCTAACATTGATTTCACTCCCCCAGTAAATGAGCAATGCAGGAAATCCATTGACTAACTCAGCAGACTTCATCAGACACAGACAGATACATTTCATCAGGGAGCAGATTGCTGCCTACTGTCCAGTTATAATGCTGAATACAAGGAAACCCCTTCTGAATGAGCACTTGGTAATCCTCAGTAAACCTGTTAGAGAAAGTTACTGCAAATTTACTATTCAGGAAGACTGAACCTCAGAGATCTCCATGGTGCAGCCAAGAGTTGCTTCTGTTCAAAAATGTTTCCCTTATAGCTTCTTGTCTAGTCCAGCTGAGCTCCATCCCTAAACCTGAAAGCTTGCTTGTCCCATTGCACAGCCTCAAACTGGGATCCAAGTAGCACACCAAGGAAACTAACAACACTACCTGATCATCTGCCCTTAGATACCAGATAGAAGCAGGTGCATAGCAGCAAAGGGACATGGCTGTAAATAGAGCAGCCCTACCAAAACATCTCCAGATGGAGCACTGGGAAAAGGTTTTCAAAGGTGTCTAGGAACAATCATCAATCAAAGAGATGCCCCCCACCCCACTCCACTAAAGGGTCAGGGAGCAGCCAGTTCTGCTCTGAGAGAAGCCCAGCAGGCAGGTGCTGGGAATTAGCTGACCTAGCTGAAGAGCCTTTAGTGATGGGTTTTGTTCCCTGCCAAGGGATACAAATGAGGGTCAGAGTTCTATGTGGGACTCTTGACCAGGAGAGAGCTAAGCATATATTTTCCCTTGGCTGCAGTAGAAGGCTACAGGAAGGCAAGCACGTCCTACAGACACCACTCCCCTCCCCACCCGCAAGCTGGGGGAGGTCCAGACTCTATTAACTTGGTTGCCAGTGCTCCCAATGGGATTATTCAGGAGCTACCAATTGCTAGGGGACAGACACACCTGGCCATTTCCCCTACGCTGGTAGCAAGCAGCAGGGTCTTGAGCAGTAAGGCTTACAGACCTCCTTGAAATATTTCTCTGAGTGGACTCTAAGAAAGGAAGGATGCACAGTGGCCCTATCAGAGAGGATTCCTGGTGCACAGAGGAGTGTAGCACAAGGCATGCAGATGAGAATGGAGGACAAATGAGGGAACCAGAGAGACAGGAGTTGAGAAGTAATACTTCCAAGGGAGCTTGGCGGCCTGGGAGGATGAAGCACTAGAAGGTGCAGCTTGTGCTGCACTAACCTCCTGATGCTCGTTGGGGCCTGAAGGGCTGGGGCATGCTTAGTGCTAGCATAAATGACACATGCATGCATAGAAATTATGCCCCTTAGCTCTGCTATATTCAGAGGAGACACTGCAACAGCAGGCATTGCTGCTTGGCTGATGCTGCCGCACAGCTTTGGGTTCAGTCCTTTCTGCTTCCCCCTTTGTGCACTGAGCTTTCCCACACAGGTGAGGCACCTGGTGAAAGGGTTACTAAGGAGGCCATGTGTTTGAAGCAAGGACGCCAGAAAGGAGTATTTGTTAGTGCAGCTCTCTGCTCTGGGATCTTCCTTGCAGCCAAGTTCTTTGAAAAACAAACAACCTCTGTGAATCCTGCCCTATAACTGGGAACTCTGACTATGGAAAACACCACATCAATGCTCATCAGTGAGGGCAAGACCTTTATGTCAAATGTTCATTTACAGAACAAATGCTCCGTGGTATCGTCCACGGAGTTGTAAATATCCCAATTGTACTAACGCAGGAAGAGCTGTTGCCCTATGACTCTGGCCAGTTTTAATGGGAAAGCTAGGTTAGTGAAAACAGAGCCAACCCACTCCTCCCCGCTAGGCAGGCAAGATTTCTAGAGATCCTATTCCCCAAATATAACCTACATTTCTGGTGTACCAGCAGAGATACAGTGGTTTATAGAACATGTATTATGGCATTTTTCTTCAAGTGCTTTTCATCCTTGGCATGGGCACTAACACGGGAGGAACTGCCACTGATAGAAATGCATATTTCAGCAATGTGGTGGCATGATCTATGGCTGTGCCATTTCTAATGGGAGCGTAGAATATACGCAAGCCACAGAGGAGCTGCATCCTGAACTCTTCCCTAGTATTAACTTAATGCTATGTTTCCTTTCAGTATATTATTAATCTACGAGATGAACTGAAGAGGTATTGTAGAGAATTCAAACAGGGTGTGGTTCCTGAACAGTTGTGCACTGCTTGGCCAAAGGGAAAGATCTGAGTCAATAAATGTATAAAATAAATTTACATTGATCCAAAACATTGCAAAAATTTTTGAAATTTCCAAGTTTTCTATTTTGCCATTTGAAATGGACCCATTTTTCTGACTGTTGCTAAAAACAGAGCTCATAGACTCATAGACTCATAGACTCATAGGTCAGAAGGGACCAATCTGATCATCTAGTCTGACCTCCTGCACAAGGCAGGGCACAGAACCCCACCCATCCAATTTTGTACAACCCCTATCCCAGGACCGAGTTATTGAAATCCTCAAAAATGGTTTGAAGACCTCAAGCTGCAGAGACACCACCAGCAAGCGACCCGTGCCCCACGCTGCAGGGGAAGGCGAAAAACCTCCAGGGCACCTGCCAATCCGCCCTGGAGGAAAATTCCTTCCCGACCCCAAATATGGCGATCAGCTAAACCCTGAGCATGTGGGCAAGAGTCACCAGCCAGCACCCAAGAAGGAGTTCTCCGCAGCAGCTCAGTACCCATCGCATGCAACATCACCCCGCAGACCATTGAGCAGACCTGTCTGGTGGTAATTCAAGATCAATTGCCCAAATTAACGATCCTATCATAACATCCCCTCCATATACTTATCAAGCTTTGTCTTAAAGCCAGGAAAGTCTTTTGCCCCCACTACTTCCCTCGGAAGGCTATTCCAGAACTTCACTCCCCTAATGGTCAGAAACCTTCGTCTAATTTCAAGTCTAAACTTCCTAATATCCAGTTTATACCCATTCGTCCTCGTGGCTACATTAGTACTAAACTTAAATAATTCCTCTCCCTCCCTAACGTTAACCCCCTTGATATATTTATATAGGGCGAGCATATCCCCCCTCAGCCTTCTTTTGGCCAGGCTAAACAAGCCAAGCTCTTTGAGTCTCCTTTCATAAGGCAGTTTTTCCATTCCTCGAACCATCCTCGTAGCCCGTCTCTGAACCTGTTCCAGTTTGAATTCATCCTTCTTGAACATGGGACACCAGAACTGCACACAGTATTCCAGATGGGGTCTCACCAACGCCGTATACAACGGTACTAACACCTCCTTATCCTTGCAGGAAATACCCCGCCTGATGCACCCCAAAATCGCATTTGCTTTTTTAACAGCCATATCACATTGGCGACTCATAGTCATCCTGCTATCAACCAGTACCCCAAGGTCCTTCTCCTCCTCCGTCGCTTCCAACTGATGCGCCCCGAACGTATATCCAAAATTCTTATTATTAATTCCTAAATGCATGACCTTGCACTTTTCACTATTGTATTTCATCCTATTTCTATTACTCCAGTTTACAAGGTGGTTCAGATCTTCTTGAATAGTATCCCTGTCCTTCTCCGTGTTAGCAATACCCCCCAGCTTCGTGTCATCCGCGAACTTTATTAGCACATTCCCGCTCTTTGTGCCAAGGTCAGTAATAAAAAGGTTAAATAAGATCGGTCCCAAAACCGATCCTTGAGGGACTCCACTGGTGACCTCCTTCCAGTCCGACAGTTCACCTTTCAATACGACCCTCTGGAGTCTCCCCTTTAACCAGTTCCTTATCCACCTTACAACTTTCATATTCACTCCCAGCTTTTCCAATTTAACTAACAGCTCCCCGTGCGGAACCGTGTCGAACGCCTTACTGAAATCTAGGTAAATTATATCTACCGCATTTCCTTTATCTAAGTAATCCGTCACCTTCTCAAAGAAGGAGATCAGATTGGTTTGGCACGATCTACCTTTAGTAAATCCGTGTTGCAATTCGTCCCAATTACCATTGACCTCTATGTCCTTAACTACTTTCTCCCTTAAAATTTTTTCCAAGACCTTACATACTACAGACGTCAAGCTAACAGGCCTATAATTACCCGGATCACTCTTTTTCCCTTTCTTAAAAATAGGAACTACATTAGCAATCCTCCAGTCATACGGCACAACACCCGAGATTATCGATCGCTTAAAAATTCTCGCTAACGGGCTCGCAATTTCACGCGCCAGTTCCTTTAATATCCTCGGGTGGAGATTGTCCGGGCCCTCCGACTTCGACCCATCGAGCTGTTCAAGTACGGCCTCTACCTCAGTTGCAGTAATATCCACTTCCATATCCACATTCCCGTTTATCATCCCTCCATCATCGCAAGGTTCCTCACTAGTCTTATTAAAAACCGAGGCAAAGTACTTGTTTAGATGTTGGGCCATGCCTAGGTTATCCTTAACCTCCATTCCATCCTCAGTGTATAGCGGCCCCACTTCTTCTTTCTTTGTTTTCTTCTTATTTATGTGGCTGTAGAACCTTTTACTATTGGTTTTGATTCCCTTTGCAAGTTCCAGTTCAATGCGGCTTTTAGCCTTCCTCACTTTATCCCTACATGTTCTGACCTCAGCAAGGTAGCTTTCTTTACTGATCCTGCCTTCCTTCCACTCCCTGTAAGCTTTCTGCTTTTGTCTAATCCCCTCTCTGAGTTGCTTGCTCATCCAGTTTGGCCTGCAACTCCTGCCCATGGTTCTTTTCCCCTTTCTCGGGATGCAGGTTTCCGACAGTCTCCGCAGCTGTGACTTAAAGTAATTCCAGGCCTCCTCCACATTTAAATCCACTAATTCCTCCGTCCAATCCACTTCCCTAACTAATTTCCTTAACTCTTTAAAATTAGCCCTCGAGAAGTCGAAAACCCTAATCGCAGATCTACATTTGTTTATCCTTCCATCTAGTTTGAACTGAATCAGCTCATGATCACTCGAACCAAGGTTGTCCCCTACCACCATTTCTTCTACGAGGTCCTCACTGCTCACCAACACCAAGTCTAAAATGGCATCCCCTCTCGTAGGTGCTTCAACTACTTGATGAAGAAATCCATCCGCTATCACATCCAGAAAAATCTGACCCCTATTATTCGTGCAAGTACTCGTCCTCCAGTCTATATCCTAGGCTGTTTTTGTTTACTGAATTTTTTTTTTAAATGAAGGCAAAAGGAGTCAGTTACTTTGCAAAACCTTTCAATGAAAAATTTCAATCAGCTTTAAAAATATACATCTGCTCCTGTCTATCCACACAACCATAAACCCTTCAGCCACACCACTTGGAAGTAGAATGCCTCCCAGCCACTCCAACGTGCAGCTCTGGTTCAAAGGGCCTCAGCTGATCCCAGATTATGTTAATATCTACGTTGTTCACAAGAGATCTTGATGTCTAGTAGAATATGCATGAGGCTGGAAGCTCACACAGACCTACCGTTGAGTGATGAGTGAGTCACTATTCCTCATGTATAAGTTCTACCACCAACCTACCTTCCATAGTTGTTGTGAGCCACAATTTATTGTTTAAGAGCTTTCTTTTAAAACCTATAAAAGTGTGGGGTGCTGATACCACAACTGTATTCACCTGAGTAATCCTTATAAATCCATGGGGGTGGGGAGGATTAAGATTACTTACATGTGTTACCAGATCAGGCCCCTGTTAGAACCGGTAAAAAACCCAAACATTTTAATGTTTAATGAAATAATCCAATTTGATCAAAAATATCAAAATTTCAAACATTTGGCCACCTATATGTACAGTAAAAATTAGCAAAATCTAAAAGACTTCTCACCCATTTTATGATACCCCTGCTATTTCTCACATTTTTGGGTCTTTCAGAGCAGCATCTATAGCAAGGGTGGGCAAACTACGGCCAGGCAAACTATGGCCCATGGGCCACATCCGGCCCATGGGACCATCCTGCCCAGCCCCCGAGCTCCTGGCCCAGGAGGCTAGTCCCCAGCCCCTCCTCTGCTGTCCCACCTCCCCCACAGCCTCAGCTCACTCTGCTGCCGGCGCAATGCTCTGGGCAGCGGGGCTGTGAGCTTTTGGGGCAGCGCAGCTGCAGAGCCCGGCCTGACACAGTCTCTGTGCTGCGTGGTGGCGGTGGCAGCAGCAGGGCCCAGCTCCAGCCAGGCAGTGTAGCTGTAGCGCTGCCAGCCACCAGTGATTCAGGCAGCACAGTAACAGGGCAGGGAGCATTGGATAGAGAGCAGGAGAGTTCGGGGTGGTGGTCAGGGGTGGGGGTGTGGATGGTGGTTGGGGGGGAAATAGGAGTTCTGGGGAGCAGTCAGGAAGGACGGGGGGTTGGATGGGGTAGGGGTCCTGGAAGGGCCGTTAGGAATGAGAGGAGAGGTTGGATTGGGTGCCGGGGGTCAGGGACAGTCTGGGAACAGGAGGGTTGGATGGGGCAAGAGTCCTGGGGGGGTAGATAGGAGGTGGGGGCTGGGCCACGACCCCCTCCCCTAACCAGTCCTCCATACAATTTATGAAACCCGATGCGGCCCCTCAGGCCAAAAAGTTTACCTGCCCCTGAGCTATAATATTCTGCTTCACTGGATTCTACATAAGCAGTGAAAGCAATTCAGTTCCTGACTACGATTCAAAATATGTTTACCACTTTGCCATCTATTTCGGGGCCCAGTTATGTATGTTGGGAGTACTCACACGCAGAGGGTTAAAAAAAATGTTTCTCTTAGCTGGGATTTTAAGCTTATCAATTGAAAGGATCATCAGTTTCCATCCCAACTTCCTGTTAAATCAGACCTAGATAGAATGGCTTAAGTATCATATCCTACCACCACATTATAAGGAAAAGGAGCAATGAATAGTTCCATACTGTGCTTTCCATAAAGCAGGAGTTTTATTCCTGCTATTTTCTTCCAGCCCTGGCAAGAGAAGGGTTGGCAGAAAGAGGCAACAAATAGCCTCAGCAAAGGGTCTCAACTGCTCCAGGTAGTCTCTGGTGTCTGGACACTTCTGTGCAACACTGAGCTCAACTGGCCATTTCAGCTATTGGCAGCTCTTTCCATCCTGCATTTAATAATGGTGGATGTGTTTCATTTCACCAGCTGCTGCTATAGCCTTGTATTGAACCAGCCTGTAAACTGTACTTTGGGGATCCTTGGCCCTCACACTGTTTAATGTTACAGCAAGCAACCCTTCGGGTAACAGAAGAGGGCAAGAAACATGCACCTAGGTTCACACTATTACTACCTGTTCCCTAGTTTTTCACCAGAGGTGGAGGGGGGGGGAAGAGGTGGAAATCTATCTACTATTATAGTTTATAGGTACAGGGTAATGTGGAAGGGTTGACAGAAGCTGCTAACAGGGAGTTTTGCAAGGGAGTTCTCCAGGTGAAGGAGGAGCACATACAGCATCTGTGGGCAGAGCAGAGCGGACAGGGAGCTGCAGACGGGAATTTGAGAGAGTTTGACAGAGGGAGGCTTACAATGGTGAGGAGGACCCGCAACACCTGTGCCAGCACTGCTTCTGTCTCCTCCACCTGCGCCTGTAGCCAGACAGAGCAACAAAGCATGGATGCTTTTACCCAGATTCTGGTGTGGGCTTGCAAAGACTGTAATTTGCAATTTCCACTTCCTGATATCCAGGCTGGGGGTGGCATACAATGTGAAAGGTGCCTACTGGTGGAATCTCTCAGGCAGCAGGTGGGAGAGCTACAGGAGGTGGCGGCTAGGCTGAGGAACATCCATATCCATGAGCAATTCTTGGACAGTATCCATGTGGAGACAGCTGACGTAGCTGTCCCAGTTGACAGGACTACTGACACACCAGTGGAGGAGGCGGCTCAGGGTGGACACAGCCAGCTGGTTACTTCTAGCAGCAGGCAGTGCTCCACCCCTGCTGCAAACCCTCCTGCTGTGGTAAAAGATAACTGTTATGCTCTTCTTGATACAGGAGAGAAGGAATCACCCCCAACAGTTAAGGAGGGGAAGCCTCGTACCCCTAAGGTGGGAGATCTGCTGCCACCACTGATAAGAAACGTAGGGTAGTGGTGGTTGGAGACTCTCTGCTGAGGGGGATGGAGACACCCATCTGTCGCCCTGACCGTTCATCCCGGGAGGTATGCTGCCTGCCAGGGGCCCGTATCCGAGATGTTACAGAGGCATTGTCGAGGATTATCCAGCCTTCTGACTACTACCCCATGCTACTCATCCATGTGGGCACAAATGATACTGCGAGGTGTGACACTGAGCAGATCAAGAGTGACTACAGGGCTCTGGGAGTATGGGTTAAGGAGTCTGGAGCGCAGGTGGTATTCTCTTCAATTCTTCCTGTTGAAGGTAGGGGCCCGGGCAGAGACAGATGCATTGTGGAGGTGAATGCCTGGCTGCGAAGATGGTGTCGCCAGGAGGGCTTTGGCTTCCTCGACCACGGGATGCTATTCGAGGAAGGACTGCTAGGCACAGATGGCGTTCACCTTTCGAAGAGGGGAAAGGCCTTATTTGCGCACAGACTGGCTAACCTAGTAAGGAGGGCTTTAAATTAGGTTCGACGGGGACAGGTGAGCAAACACCACAGGTAAGTGGGGAACAAGACCTGGGAGATGGGTTGGAAACAGGAGGGAGCACGGGCTATAATGGCAGTGAGGAAGGAGGGTCAGGGCAAACCTGGGAGGCAAGATCAAACCAGTATCTTAGATGCCTATATACAAATGCAAGAAGTATGGGTAATAAGCAGGAAGAACTGGAAGTGCTAATAAATAAATACAACTATGACATTGTTGGCATTACTGAAACTTGGTGGTATAATACACACGACTGGAATGTTGGTGTGGATGGGTATAGTTTGCTCAGGAAGGATAGACAGGGGAAAAAGGGAGGAGGTGTTGCCTTATATATTAAAAATGTACACACTTGGACTGAGGTGGAGATGGACATAGGAGACGGAAGTGTTGAGAGTCTCTGGGTTAGGCTAAAAGGGGTAAAAAACACGGGTGATGTCGTGCTGGGAGTCTACTACAGGCCACCTAATCAGGTGGAAGAGGTGGATGAGGCTTTTTTCAAACAACTAACAAAATCATCCAAAGCCCAAGATTTGGTGGTGATGGGGGACTTCAACTATCCAGATATATGTTGGGAAAATAACACTGCGGGGCACAGACTCTCCAATAAGTTCTTGGACTGCATTGCAGACAACTTTTTATTTCAGAAAGTTGAAAAAGCTACTGGGGGGAAGCTGTTCTAGACTTGATTTTAACAAATAGGGAGGATCTTGTTGAGAATTTGAAAGCAGAAGGAAGCTTGGGTGAAAGTGATCATGAAATCATAGAGTTTGCAATTCTAAGGAAGGGTAGAAGGGAGTACAGCAGAATAGAGACAATGGATTTCAGGAAGGCAGATTTTGGTAAGCTCAGAAAGCTGATAGGTAAGGTCCCATGGGAATCAAGACTGAGGGGAAAAACAACTGAGGAGAGTTGGCAGTTTTTCAAAGGAACGCTATTAAGGGCCCAAAAGCAAGCTATTCCGATGGTTAGGAAAGATAGAAAATGTGGCAAAAGACCACCTTGGCTTAACCACGAGATCTTGCGTGACCTACAAAATAAAAAGGCGTCATATAAAAAATGGAAACTAGGTCAGATTACAAAGGATGTATATAGGCAAATAACACAGAGGAATGCAGAGGCAAGATTAGAAAGGCAAAGGCACAAAATGAACTCAAACTAGCTATGCGAATAAAGGGAAACAAGAAGACTTTTTATCAATACATTAGAAGCAAGAGGAAGACCAAGGACAGGGTAGGCCCACTGCTCAGTGAGGAGGGGGAAACAGTAACGGGAGACTTGGAAATGGCAGAGATGCTTAATGACTTCTTTGTTTCGGTCTTCACTGAGAAGTCTGAAGGAATGTCTAGTATAGTGAATGCTTACGGGAAGAGGGTAGGTTTAGAAGATAAAATAAAAAAAGAGCAAGTAAAAAATCATTTAGAAAAGTTAGATGCCTGCAATTCACCAGGGCCTGATGAAATGCATCCTAGAATACTCAAGGAGTTAATAGAAGAGGTATCTGAGCCTCTAGCTATTATCTTTGGGAAATCATGGGAGATGGGGGATATTCCAGAAGACTGGAAGGGGGCAAATATAGTGCCCATCTATAAAAAGGGAAATAAAAACAACCCAGGAAACTACAGACCAGTTAGTTTAACTTCTGTGCCAGGGAAGATAATGGAGCAGGTAATCAAAGAAATCATCTGCAAACACTTGGAAGGTGGTAAGGTGGTAGGGAATAGCCAGCATGGATTTGTAAAGAACAAATCGTGTCAAACTAATCTGATAGCGTTCTTTGATAGGATAACGAGCCTTGTGGATAAAGGAGAAGCGGTGGATGTGATATACCTAGACTTTAGTAAGGCATTTGATACGGTCTCGCATGATATTCTTATAGATAAACTAGGAAAGTACAATTTAGATGGGGCTACTATAAGGTGGGTGCATAACTGGCTGGATAACCATACTCAGAGAGTAGTTGTTAATGGCTCCCAATCCTGCTGGAAAGGTATAACAAGTGGGGTTCCGCAGGGGTCTGTTTTGGGACCGGTTCTGTTCAATATCTTCATCAATGATTTAGATGTTGGCATAGAAAGTACGCTTATTAAGTTTGCAGACAATACCAAACTGGGAGGGATTGCAACTGCTTTGGAGGACAGGGTCAAAATTCAAAATGATCTGGACAAATTGGAGAAATGGTCTGAGGTAAACAGGATGAAGTTCAATAAAGATAAATGCAAAGTGCTCCACTTAGGAAGGAACAATCAGTTTCACACATACAGAATGGGAAGGGACTGTCTAGGAAGGAGTATGGCAGAAAGAGATCTAGGGGTCATAGTAGACCACAAGCTTAATATGAGTCAACAGTGTGATACTGTTGCAAAAAAAGCAAACGTGATTCTGGGATGCATTAATAGGTGTGTTGTAAACAAGACACGAGAAGTCATTCTTCCGCTTTACTCTGCACTGGTCAGGCCTCAGCTGGAGTATCGTGTCCAGTTCTGGGCACCGCATTTCAAGAAAGATGTGGAGAAATTGGAGAGGGTCCAGAGAAGAGCAACGAGAATGATTAAAGGTCTTGAGAACATGACCTATGAAGGAAGACTGAAGGAATTGGGTTTGTTTAGTTTGGAAAAGAGAAGACTGAGAGGGGACATGATAGCAGTTTTCAGGTATCTAAAAGGGTGTCATCAGGAGGAGGGAGAAAACTTGTTCACCTTAGCCTCCAATGATAGAACAAGAAGCAATGGGCTTAAACTGCAGCAAGGGAGATTTAGGTTGGACATTAGGAAAAAGTTTCTAACTGTCAGGGTAGTTAAACACTGGAATAGATTGCCTAGGAAAGTTGTGGAATCTCCATCTCTGGAGATATTTAAGAGTAGGTTAGATAAATGTCTATTAGGGATGGTCTAGACAATATTTGGTCCTGCCATGAGGGCAGGGGACTGGACTCGATGACCTCTCGAGGTCCCTTCCAGTCCTAGAGTCTATGAATCTATGAATCACTGGTGCATTCCCTTCTGGCTGGGCGTGGCATAGCAACCCTTCTCTCTCACGCCCCCTACCGACAGTCACTCTGCTTCTGTCTGCCTTTTCTCACAACTTGGTCCTCCAGCCAGGTCATGTTTAGTCCCACCCCTTCCATGGTAACATTACCTCACCTACATTGTGTCTCTCTCATGATAAGTCCAACAAGTAACAGTCCAAGATCCTTACAAAAGGTTTTCAGTACTGACTCTAGGCCCTGCAGTCCTCACCACCTTCCCTCAGGGTCCTCAATTGTCCTTCTCCTGTTTTCAGGGGCGTCACGCCACCTTTCCCAGTGGCTGGTAGTAGAATCCTGGCCCTCCCACTACGCTGGGTTCCAGTCCAGGGACTCTATAACCAGCAGCCAAGGTCTGCTCCTTCAGATTCCCTGCTGCTGTCTCCTTGGATTTCTTCCTACTGTAGTCTGTCAGCTGGCCTCTCCCCAGTCACCCTTCTTTCAGGGCCAGCACTCGGAGAGCTCTCCTCTGGAAACCCCCAATAAATCTCACACCGAAAGTAACAACTTAACCAACTTCTGACCTTCTCAGGATTGACCTTTCGTGCCTCTTATATTCCCCTTGCTCTGTTCCTCCACTGAACACCTCCCAGGGGTTCTATCCCTGGAAGTCCAGCCTTTCTGTCAGGCTTCCTCACCACAGAGCCTGCTCCCCTCCCAGGGCCTGCTCTGTCTCTCTCCTGGCTTCTGGCCAGTCCCTCTATTTAGGACAGAATCCTAGGGCTCCGAGTTACCTCCTTGACCCTCACAGTCTCTCCACTCTAGTCCCAGATAGCAACTGCAGAGTTTTCCACTCTCCCTGCAGTCCCCTCTTGCTCCAGATTTTTCTTTCTTTGTAGTCATCACCCAGCTCCTTCCTCATCTGGGCTTCATCTTGCAGTAGGCCTGGCCACCCTCCAGGTGTAGTCAGGTAGCACAATTAGCTTCTCTAGTTTCAGTTAACCCTTTTAGTGTCAGTGTGGAGTATACATCCATCACAGGTAGTATCCCTTTAAGGAGTATACAAGCCCTCAAATATGCAAGGCCTGACTAGCTACATACTGCTGCTCTGGCTGGTTTCATACTTTCTAAAACACAGTGAGCACCACTAAAGGATTCAAACTATTTAAAGGGATACTGCCTTATGCCTACACACTGCAATCTTTATATGGTCATTCAGGTAAGGAGCTGACAGCACTTGCCAACATCCTTAACTGAAGCCTCAACACATCCCCCCACATGGTGGAAAAATAGCACCCCTGTTTTTAGTTGGGAAAACTGAGCATGGGGAAGGAGGAAAAAAGGAATGCAGCTCAGCCAAGGTCACAGAATAGAATTGAATTCCGTGATCTAACCACTAGACAAACTAATGCAGGATACAGATTGAGGAAGGTGATGACAAAGCAGATTTCATTTGCAGCAATGCAGGGTGGTAAGTGAGAGGGAGAGAAAGAAGAAAAGACACAAGATAGCTTTGAGCCAAAACTTTGTTTGTTTGTTTTTTAAATAATAATAAAAACCAAAACTCAGTGAGTAATGAGGTCTCTGATGCTAGATTGTCCAGGTTTCCTAATTAGTCAGTGTTTAGCCACATATCAAAGCCCTCTCCACTCCCCATCCCATGTTCAGAGTTACTGCTGATTGGACTGTTTTGCAATAGAGCAGTAAAAGGACGAACAGCACTAATTATGTCCTCAGGTTATGGGACCACTGAGTATTCCACTCTTCTTGAGGTGAGCAGATAACATGGCAATGGGAACACCACGGCCTTTCTGACAGCCTTAATTCTGGTGGGCTGCTGGGTACAGGCATCTCTACTGCTGGAAGATTTATAGAAAAATCCGGACTGTAGCTGCTCTTTTCATTTGTTACTAACATGGAAAAAGATGCACTCCATCTATTATAACCTTAGTCCCAGATTTGAACCTTAGCGTCCAAAATATGGGGGTTAGCATGAAAACCTCCAAGCTTAGTTACCAGCTTGGACCTGGTACTTGCTGCCACCACCCAAAAAATTAGAGTGTTTTGGGGCACTCTGGTCCCCCTGAAAAACCTTCCCTGGGGACCCCAAGACCCAAATCCCTTGAGTCTCACAACAAAGGGAAATAATCCTTTTTCCCTTCCCCACTCCAGGTGCTCCTGGAGAGATACACAGACACAAGCTCTGTGAAACTACACAGAGTGACTCCCCCTCTCTGTTTCCAGTCCTGGAAACAAAAGGTACTTTCCTATTCCCCCAGAGGGAATACAAAATCAGGCTAGCAATCCAACACACAGATCTCCCTGATTTCTTCCTCCCACCAATCCCCTGGTGAGTACAGACTCAATTTCCCTGAAGTAAAAAAAAACTCCAACCGGTCTTAAAAGAAAGCTTTATATAAAAAGAAAAAAAAATACATACAAATGGGCTCTCTGTATTAAGATGATACAATACAGGGTCAATTGCTTAAAAGAATATTGAATAAACAGCCTTATTCAAAAAGAATACAAATCAAAGCACTCCAGCACTTATATTCATGCAAATACCAAAGAAAAGAAACCATATAACTTACTATCTGATCTCTTTGTCCTTACACTTAGAAACAGAAGACTAGAAAGTAGAAACTGCTTCTCCAAAGCTCAGAGAAAGCAGGCAGACAGACAAAAGACTCAGACACTAACTTCCCTCCACCCAAAGTTGAAAAAATCCGGTTTCCTGATTGGTCCTCTGGTCAGGTGCTTCAGGTGAAAGAGACATTAACCCTTAGCTATCTGTTTATGACACGCCCCCCAAATTGCAGACAGTGGGGAAGCTCACTGGCGGCGATTTCCTTCTAGAACTTTAAAATAAACAGATTACTACAACACATGCACCTTTACATATACTACTAAGTATATAACTAACAGACTTCTACATTTTAAGAACACTTTTTAACTACTGAATTCTGGGAAACTCTCACGGGAGAGTGCATCAGCAACTTTATTAGAAGCTCCTGTGATGTGTTGAATTTCAAAATCAAAATCTTGGAGAGCTAAACTCCAACGAAGAAGTTTCTTGTTGTTCCCCTTGGCAGTATGAAGCCACTTTAGTGCAGCATGGTCAGTTTGTAGTTGGAACCGCCGTCCCCAAACATATGGGCGTAGCTTTTCCAGGGCGTACACAATGGCATAGCATTCCTTTTTACTGACTGACCAGTGACTTTCCCTCTCAGACAGTTTCTTGCTGAGAAACACGACAGGATGGAAGTTGTGATCTGTTGCTTCCTGAAGTCTGCCTAGCAACAGTGCCTTTAGCTAATTTTCAATGTTAAGTAAACCTGAAAAACCACTTTATTTGCATTCATATAGTGCTGGTAATGACTCTCAATGGGAGTGCTATTGTGTGACAAAAGACCCTCAACAGTCTCTTAATGGCTTCTCGCTTAACATGCAAGCCACAAACTGCCAGAGAGAGCAGAAAAAAAAATTCTTTCTAGTTCCCTTTTAAAACCAAACTGTTTCTCTCTGCTAAAAAGCCCTTAGCAGAAAAAAGAAAAATATAATATTCCTACTGGCTTCTGGATTCTGTCTAGATCCCACCCGCTGCTACACCATATCATAACCTTAGTCCCAGATTTGGACCTTAGCGTCCAAAATATGGGGGTTAGCATGAAAACCTCCAAGCTTAGTTGCCAGCTTGGACCTGGTACTTGCTGCCACCACCCAAAAAATTAGAGTGTTTTGGGGCACTCTGGTCCCCCTGAAAAACCTTCCCTGGGGACCCCAAGACCCAAATCCCTTGAGTCTCACAACAAAGGGAAATAATCCTTTTTCCCTTCCCCACTCCAGGTGCTCCTGGAGAGATACACAGACACAAGCTCTGTGAAACTACACAGAGTGACTCCCCCTCTCTGTTTCCAGTCCTGGAAACAAAAGGTACTTTCCTATTCCCCCAGAGGGAATACAAAATCAGGCTAGCAATCCAACACACAGATCTCCCTGATTTCTTCCTCCCACCAATCCCCTGGTGAGTACAGACTCAATTTCCCTGAAGTAAAAAAAAACTCCAACCGGTCTTAAAAGAAAGCTTTATATAAAAAGAAAAAAAAATACATACAAATGGGCTCTCTGTATTAAGATAATACAATACAGGGTCAATTGCTTAAAAAAATATTGAATAAACAGCCTTATTCAAAAAGAATACAAATCAAAGCACTCCAGCACTTATATTCATGCAAATACCAAAGAAAAGAAACCATATAACTTACTATCTGATCTCTTTGTCCTTACACTTAGAAACAGAAAACTAGAAAGTAAAAACTGCTTCTCCAAAGCTCAGAGAAAGCAGGCAGACAGACAAAAGACTCAGACACTAACTTCCCTCCACCCAAAGTTAAAAAAATCCGGTTTCCTGATTGGTCCTCTGGTCAGGTGCTTCAGGTAAAAGAGACATTAACCCTTAGCTATCTGTTTATAACACCATCCTGCTAAGCAAGCCAGAACACAGATGGCCAGGGGCTCCCTACCAGTGATAGATGTGCTAGTTCTGGTACTTTCGGCTTTCATAGCACATTACCTAGTACTGGAACCTGCAACTGGCAACCCTGCCTACACCTTTATGTGACTGTGCTGGGGCTGTGCAACACTGCTCAACATGCAGTGGTGTGACCTACAAGGGAGCTTAATCTGCTCCTACTCCAGGCATACTGCAAGCAAAGGTAAATGAAATAGTACAAAAAGGCTTTGTACTACCGGGGCTTCACACCTGCAGAAACAAGCACATCCCTAGAAATCTCATGTGATTTAAAACATCAAGATGTTTCCAGCCCAACTCCGAGACTAGAGACATCTGGATACACTGATAAGCATTCACATTTCCAGATGCCAATCAAACCAATCTACCCACATTTTGAAGAGCCTAGTGCAAAGAATAATAGACTGGGTCTCAGGAGGCTTAGGTTCTAGTTTTAGCTCTGACACTGACTTGCTGGGTGACTCAGTTTCTCCACCTGTAAAGTGGGGAAAACGATACTTAACTCTTTTATGCAGTGCTTTGAGAACACTATTGATTAACAGTGCTATGTAAGAGCTAAGTATTTATTATTATTTATTATTAATAAGTATTATCATCAACACCCCATCCTCCTAGGAGTTTAAATTCTGGGCCAATTCATGTGCAGGTTCATGTAGAAAAATAGAAATACTTGCATGCAATTGCAAGTTCATCTTTTGCTTCACAGGGTTGATGCAGTTGTTCACACCAATTTAGTAAATAGGATACAAATTCCTAATTGGCTGCCTAGCCAGAGCATTCACTAGTTTACACATGCCGTTGCAGCAACCACATAACATGGTACTCCATGTCCTGACAGACAAATAAAGAAATAACCAGAACAGTGATTGCTTGGTGTCAGATCAGTAATTAATCTTGGACTTGAGAACCAGGAACCATCAGGATATAAAATTGACTGGGGGAGTGGAACCAGCACAGGACCTGACATATAAGCTAGAGCTGGTCGAAAAAAAAAAGAAAAATGGGAGGGGTGGAAAGAATCACATTTCCAAAAAAGGGAGACTAAAAGAGTCTGAGTAGAAAGCAAAAGCGAAGTTGAGCATGGCTGACTTTTGTCCTCAAGCTGGTGGACAGACCCACCAGACTACATTCCTGTTTTATACGACTCTAAGAATTGCATTCCTCCAGTGATAAGCAATGCCTAGGTAAACAGGGAGAAAACCGTTGAACATATGTACTTTCCTGTAGCAGTGGAAGTAACCAATGAAGAACGCCTTTGGTCACAGCAGCCGAGAAAGGTCCTTCTTTTGCCCTTGGTAAGTTCACTCTAATTGAAAATGAGGAGGACTGGAATTCCCTGGTAAATGTTGCCACCATCCCAGATTAGCTATTACTGGCATAAGGTTACTGGTTATGAATCTTGAAAAGTGGTGTTGAGAAAGCTGTTCCTACAGTATTCAGCCTGGAAACTGGATTAACAGAACTCACATAAAGATGTCCTCCATGTGATTTCTAGCCAAACTTTGTGAGCTCAAGAGTTTCAGACAGTGTTAAGCAGCACCTATACTCATGAGTGTTTATCCACATAAAATTCAACCCCTGAACAGAGAAACTAGGACCAAACTCCTGACTCCATATACCCAAATTCTGGAGAAACTCAAATCCAGCCAGATCTGTAGCTCAGACCCATGTGTTTTGGAGGTTCCCCACTATCTCTAGTTGTCAGCTGTCAATTCCCCTGTCTCAATGGTAAAATCAAGAAGTGAAAGGAAAATATCCTGACCTGGAAATTATGGGAGAGTTACATTTATTCTGACTATTCAAAATATCCCAAAGAGCAGCTCCTTTCGTACTTACCTTCAGACAAGAGGGGTCAGATTTCCTAAAGTTTAAGGCAGGCATTTGTGCATGTACTTTAGGTGTGTGATCTCCACATCTGCATGCAAGGTTACCTGATTTCTATGTGCAATCATGGTATTGCTATGCGGTCTTGTAGAAAGTAGATCCAGGCATGCTAGTTATTGCAGTAGTGTTCCAGGGCCCAAACTAAGATTGGGGTCCTGTTGTGCTTGGCACAGTACATATACATAGTAAGAATCCCTGCTTGAAAGAGCTTACCATTTAAAATTGACTAGACAGACAAAAGGGGAGAGAAAGAAGATGGGGAACTGAGGTACAGAGATTATAGGTATGTCTACACTTACAGCAGTGGGTAGAGTACAGGCACTGCATTCCCAGCTAGTCTGGGTTTAAGTAGTAGAGTAGATGGTGAGATACTGCTTAGGTAAATACCGTAGGGTAAGTGCTCTTCACACCTGGACCTAGGGTACATACCTGCATGGGCTTTCTACACACCAAAGCACTGCCTCCCACATCTCTACTGCTACTTTTTAGCAGCGTAATGTCCCACTGCCAGTCTTTCACCGTAGTGTGTAGCTATACATGTAGTACCAGTGATCTACATGTTGCTGTAAATATCAACACAGCTTAAGTGACTTGCCCAGGCCACACAGGAAGTCTGTGGCCAAGCTGAGAATGGATCTCATCTCCCAAGTCCTCATTCAATGCTTCGACCACACAGCCATCCCTTCATGAGCACCTACAGGTTTAATACAATTAGCAAAGCTGCAGCAGTCTGCCCCTTACAATCCCAGAGCCTGCTCCAAATGACCTACAGTATTGCTAAGATTCTCAAGTTAAGGCAGCAGGGTGATCCTATATGGATGCACCACTACTGTTTCACATGAAGTTTGTTGAAAATATGGGCCAAAGCCTAACTCTCTGTGACCGTGTAACAAGATGACCCTCTGAGGCTTTCTGCCACCACAACACTAGACAAACAGTATCTCCACTGGTTCTCAGACTGGCACAATCAGTTCTTAAGAATCATTGTGAGCTGCATGATGCATTAGAGTAGTTTTGTTTGCACATTTGCAACCAGCCTACAGCAGTTCAGGTCTTCCAGTCCTCCCTACCAGCTGCTCCCCAAATACCACCCCTGTCAGCAGGAAATTATATAAAATGATTGAAAACTGATGATTAAAGAAGAAAGAGGGTGAATATTAATCATGAAGACAATATTTGATGGCAGTACTGATGGAATGGTAGCCCCTCAGGAAGTTGTTAAGAGCCAATTCTTATGTCCTAGGGCAGTAGATTCAGGCTGAGGCTCATGATAGAAGAGAGGAAGCTGTAATGTTAAACAGCTCAATGTGAACACAGACAATCCACCCCCTTCATTTGCTGTTCCGGAGCGACAATGTTCTCCAGGTCTGTCCTTCATACCAACCCTTCCCAGCTCTCCAGGAGTTTAAAGGCAAAGCATCTGAACAGAACTGAAATGGAGAAGAAGATGTCACATTTCTACTTTGCAAGTAAATTCTGGCCACTGCAAGCTGCTCTGGATGAGTCGAGGCAAATACAGAAACCATTCGTGCTCAACACAGCCCTGGCTCATGCAGTGCATCAGTGTTACACTAAAAGGTGTCAGAGAGGATCTGGGGCAACAGTCTTCCAGAGAACACAGAAGTCCAGCACAGAGTTTTAGTCCAGCTGTTTAGGACCTGATTCAACTAGGAATCTAGGCAGGATAGAAGATTGAGAGCTAACACTCTTGGTAGAAGAGCCATGCAGTTTCTAAGGACAGAAACTGTCGGGCATCTTGGTGCTCACTGTACCCCCAAAATGGCACCTTATGCAGCACAGGTTCCTTCCAGTGCACATTTATAGTTAATTAATGCCTTTGAAGAGGTGGGTGATCTGCAGAGACCCAGGTTATTTGCATAGGGTTGTGGCAGAAAGACATCTACCTGCTTTGAGTCCTGTTCATTTTTGCCTTCCTGGAGGTGTCACAGCAGCTGCCTGTGTAAAGTTAACAGTATGTGAACATGGACACCAGCAGGCAGAGAGGTGATGGATCAGGAAGCCTTTATTCCAACTTTCCTACAAGGCCAGGTGCTATGTCACAAAGAGCACAATGCACTGCAGACCCTCTAAACAAACAACTTTTTAATGCACCTGTCATTTCAAATGTCAGACTAGAGACAAGGTCAAGCCTGGAGCAAAATCAGCCTGCTCCCTCCTTGACCCATCATTCATCACTGAATTTATCCACACACCAAGCAGACCAGCTGGCTCACAGGGAAAAAATAATCTGAGCTCTAGAAGGGTCCTGTTTCTGTTCCAGTGAACTTATTAATAGCCTTCTAAGGAAGCCAGCAGGGGCCCTGATGGACAACTCTGCAAATACAAAGTCCTATATAGAGAAGCTAAAAAATTCCACATCCATGTACTTGGTCAGTAAACTGGAGGATCTAGGTAGATTTCACCCATGTGATTACTAGGTCAATTTTACAGCCAACAAAAGGTATCCACAAGAATTTGAATTCAGTTTGCTTGGGACATATTAGCCAGTATAATCTAATATTCATATTAGCACTTGTATTGATGGATAGAAGCCCTTCCTCAAACACTGTGCAGTAACCAGTGTTGCCAACATTTGCAATTTTAATCACTCATCTCACAATATTGGGTTGGGGGGGTTGGGTTTTTTTTGTTAAATTTTCAAAGCTCCAGATTCTGGAGTCATGTTATGAAAAGACAATTTCAGTTTCATTTCAAAGATAAGTCTCTAGCCTCCGTGGTAATGGAAAAAGCTTGAGAACATGTACCTTAAAAGTCTTAAAAACCAGAAGGCAGATAAAAAGAATCCAAGCTCATGATTTTTAAAAAACATTAAGACAAAATTATAACGAAGTGTTAACATACTGCATTGTACATTACTTATTCAGAAGCAGGTTACTGTTCAAAGCACCTGGATAAATAGGAGGGGTCACATTTTTCCAATAATGTACAATACAGAGCATAGTTGCTAACAGTAAAAAAGGAATTAATTTGTTCTGTTTAAAATATAGATCCTTTACTGGAGCATTCAGTAAGCAGATCAGGAGATTGCTAGGAAACTGGCATTTTGTCAAGATGACTCTCTAATAATTTTCTCCTAAAACCTACTAATTCCTGCACGCCACTACCATGTATTGCAAATACATTGCCCTTTCCTTGCAACCCTGACAACAGAGCGCCTCCCTAGTAGCAAAAAAATATGATGGATTTTAACTGTGGTGATATGCCATCTACATAGTAATTTATAAAAAAAAATTCTTTATGAACTACACAAATTTAAGATATAAATCCCCTTTCCCAGATGGAGACCCACTCCTCAGGGGCCTGCCTAGTTTTGAAAGCTTGGGGCAGCAATACTGAGTAACTAAAGGTGCAGTGACTAAACAGCAATTGGTGTAACCTGTGGTTTTGTCCATATTTATAAAGTTATGATGCCTTTTGTTCCAGGTACCTTTAAGTTTTAGAATCCTTAAAAGAACTTTAAGATGATTGCACTGAAAATCAGCCAAAAGACAAGGAAAGGAGTACACTTACATGCATAACCTTAACTCTGCCCTAGTATATAGGCATAATGACACCCTTAATTACATGATCACAAACTATGAAAAGGGCAAAGCAAACTCCTGTACTTCACATATACAATACTATATGCAGAGCAATGGTAAAAGCAGGCACCTCAATCTACAAGTAAATTAATTCTCTGGCCATCTCTCAAATGCACTTAAAGACTCATCTATGCATATGCGTGCAGCTATATTATCTTTGTGCTTACGTTTTACTATCCAAGAGATACTGTAATCACTTATAAGGCTCTTGTAATACACACACATAAGGGGGCAGAGTTAGATTATGCATGACTTTTTTTTTTGAAGGTCCTCTCTTTTGACTACCTAGAAGAACCCTAACGTTGCACATATAATGCAGTTATTTATATTACAATGGATGGGATTTTTTAAGAGATCTTAAGAGAGTTAAGTGTCCAAATTCCACTCAGATTTAATGGGAATTAGATGCCTAATTTAGACAGATATCTTTAAAAATCTCAGCATACACATTATCTTTTATATATGTATATTTATTTTCTCTCATGCACACACTGAAGAATGATTCCTCTTGGCCTCCAGTATCTGTTACCCAAAACCTTTAAATATTCCTCAGCTAAAAATCACATCATCTCTCTCCCTTTGCCGACTCAGCGGCCTCATTAGCACTCATTTGTTTCAATTGAAACTCACTTTTCTTTGTTGTGTTTCTTTGGCCTAACATTTTTGCCTCTGTTCTTTTCTCTCTCCTCGGGGTGACAGCTATTTTATCACCTATAACAAGAATGCTGAGCCTGTTGTGCAGGCAAAACATTTGCAAAGGGGGAGGGAGGTATGTGGGAAGCAGTAAGAAATTGATAAGGACTGTAAAGTAGCTTTATAAAAGTGCCGACGAGCCTGTTCAGGGCACAGAGCACCTGCACCTCTGCCCCTGGCAGCACTCCCTTCAGATGCTCCTATTGTTTTCATTACTATTTGTGACTTGATCATTAATAAATTGCAATTTTTTCCTCATTGGCTCCAGCCACCAGGGGAGCTGGCAGGTGCGGCACTCTTACAATTAGCCCTTCGTAATGCATGCTTGGCAAGAAAAGTTGTCCGCAAGCTGCAGAGTTTACTGACTGGATTTCTATTTCATGGCTGCAACACTTGCTGTAGTTAAAGGAGAATTTGCAGGGAGACTGCCTTAATTATTCTGTTCCTACGGCCAAGAACTTCAACAAGAAGGCTGGATCCCAAGTTCAGGAACCTGCTCATGAAATGAGAGACAAGCAGAGACAGAGGGAAAATGCTCAATCTACAGAGCAATGCAACTGAGTTCTGTTTTTATACAGCATGGATGATTAATCCATATTTGGACTATGCAGTCTCATTTTGGTCATCCTGTTTGAAAAAAAAGCTTTTAGTTAAGCTCGAGACTCAAGTATAGGCTAACTGTGGTGGAGGAATAGGTGAAAGGAACAAAGACTAAATAATCCCAATTCTGTCAGTTTTGAGAAGTGATTATTTAGGACTTGATCCTGGAAGATGTAGAGCACCCTTAATTTCCTTTGTGACCGCTAAGGCCTGGCCTGCACACAGCGTTTGTACTGGTATAATTATTTCAGTTAGGGGTACAAATTTTTATCAAAATAGTTAAAGCAGTACAATCCCACAATCCCCTAGTGTCGACACAGTTATATTGGTATAAAAAGGTACCTTATATGAGCATAAACTATTCCCCTTCCCATCTGGTATATGGCACCTTTATATTAATATACCTGCATCCTCACAGGCAGGGGGGGCTGTACCACTTTCAGTATATCAGCATAGGCACAATCAAGCATCATAGGTAGTTGGAAACTTGTGGAATTTGCTCAGAATCTTCCACCTTCGTTATGATCTTTTGATGGAAAGAGTAATGAAGGCAGAGTAAAAATATTCAGCAGGGTAAACAGAGAATGGGACAAGAAGGATGAGAGCAAATCTTCAAGTCCAAGTGGAATACTACAGCAGAAGTAGAGAAAAATTAGTGACCATGCAAAGCTACCAGTTATGATAAATAGTCTGCAGGGCTGTATACTAGAATGAAGTAATTCACCTGTTTGCCTTTGGAACACTTTTCCTTTTCTTCCTGTGAACCAATGGTATACCATCTACGGATGCAAGACATGCCTTGCATGCCCAACTGGCTGCATATTGGCCAACTAGTTGTGGCCCATGAGCCAGATCCAAATAGTGGGATGATTCCATCCAGACTCAATGGAAAATATCATTCTGTAGAGCAAAATGGTAGTTACCACACAGTGTGACCTCACAGACACCACACCATGCCCCATAGAGGATGCCATTTTGGACCAACTAAGGTGTGCCAGTGAGTTGTTGCATGCCTTACTAAAACTGTTGCAGCTCGTCACTGTTATGAAATCATTCATTTTGCACAGTTTTGGAGAAGGAACATGTTGACTTTGATATACATGCCAACTGCAAGATGAAAGTTTCTAGAGGGAGAAAGAAGGAATGGAAAATACGGTTGGGTTGAGGAGAAGACACCATGTTTAAATCCTTTCAGTTGTCCTTCTTTGAAACACAAGAATTGCCCAAATGGTTCAGAACCATGGTCCATTCAGTCCAGAATCCTGTCTGACAGTGGCCAATCCCAGATGCTTCGGGGGGGAGAATCATTCCACAGTAGGTAGATTTGTGGTAATCTGGCCTCTACATTAGGTCTCATCCTGAAATCAAATAGACATTGGATAAAACCCTGAAGCACAACTAATATCCCTTCCAAAATATATTAAAGAATAGCCAGAGTTATCATAATTAGATCCCTAAAAGTGTCTAGCTCTTTCTTGAATCTTGAGAAGTTCTTGGCTTCAGTGATTCCATGAGGCAATGAGTTCCATGGTCCAATAAGGTTCTATGTGAAAAATTATTTCCTTTTACCCAATCTGAATTTCTTATCTTTTAATTTCATTGACTGTCCCCTTGTTCTTGTGTTATGAGACAGAGAGAACAGAAGTTCATGATCTACTTTCTTTGCACCATTCATTTTTTCATATTCATTTACATCTCCCTTATTGCTCTCCTTTCTAAAGTAAACAATCATGATTTTTTTTGTCCACCTAACAGAGCCCAACATGCAAGCTGGCCCAATTTAGCACCACAATCAGTGTTTCAACTCATAACATGCCTGGGGTTGAAACCGCATGGTGTGTTACAAGTAATGATTAAGAGGTGAGGGCAGGGGAGCTGAACAGTTCCCAGCCAGAACTATTGGTGTTTCAGCTTCAAGACTCCCACAGGCACAAAGAATTTTACAAGGAGAACTCTAAACCAAAACACCACAAACTTTAGCGCTCATGGGTCCCCATTCAGTAGCTGCATGTTCTTATATTGTAGGCCCTTTTCACCAGTTATGGGACAAATGACACACACTGCTCTTTACCAGACAGAGTCCAGAGCTGACTGAACAAAGAGTACCCCAAACAGAAGACTGCCATGGAGCTTTCATTCTTGCTTTTGCCCCCCAGAAAGCACAAATAAAATGTTTAGTGGACAAAGCAAGCAACAGCAGGTGGGGAGAGAGAAGCACCAGTGTCTAGTCAGACAATCAGTGTCACTCAATTAACTTTGGTTGAGGTGTCACATCTTGCTGAGAAAGAACTATATGACGGAGAAGGAAGCCAAAGCTTCAGATCATTCCAGGAAATGGCCAAGAGAGGGAATTCTCAAGAGGAGAAGGATAAAGGGAAGGTGCTTTTAAAGCAAATCCAGACAAGATCTCTTACCCAAAGCCCACGAATGGGAGATTTTGAAAATTGAGTTCAGCCTAATACTTTTTGCATGCCTGAAATATATTACGGAATTATCACTCACGCATACTTTTACTAGGTCTCAGTATTATGAACTCTTACTCGGACTAGGTACAGAAAAACAAATATAGAAAGAGCCTGCTCTTGAGAAATGACCAGCTTTTGATTTTTAGTATTCATATTAAGGTAACATCTATAGGCCTGCTGCACTAGGTGCTGTAACCACACTTATAGCTCTTCAGGGCATGGACTTGCTATCCACCTAAATAGGCAACACAAGCAAAGGGAAGAGACATGAAGTATCATTCCCATTTTACAAAGAACTCAGCACAGAGAGACTGAATGACTTGCCTAATGCCACACAGGAAGTCTAAAGTGCAACCACGAATTACGCTCAGACCAACCAAGTCCCACTTCAGTGGTCTGACCCCTGAACTAAACCTTCGGATTACTTTTTTGCGAGTGGGAAAGTTCCAATAAGCTTTCTGAGCTCCAGAGAGACTTCTCCAAAAGCAGAGTGATGGCTCTGGTTACAAACTCCACCAGAACCGCTGGACTGTCAGATGAACAGTTCCACTTCAAGAAGGTTGAAGATTCCACTGAGGGAGTATCTGCTCTGACCTCTGTGAAAACAGAACCTCAGATAGCATGTTTCCACAACACTTATTAGAGAGGCATATGTAGTGGTTTGACTAGCAATCAGGAACTAGCAATCAGATCCAATCCTGACTGTTCCACTGCCTCCCTCTGGTCTTCAGCAAGTCACAGCCTCTCTTCTTCAGGTCCCAATTGGTAAAGTAAGAATACTTATTTACCTGCCTACTCCAGTGTGCAGTTGGGAGGATTTGATATTGCTTATAGAGTAGTTTGCATTCAAAATATTTTAAATGCCAAGTATTACTTGTAACAAGATGTGTTCTCAGTTCGAAGAAAGTGTAACTACAGTAAGTTCTTATAACTAGGTGTAAATCATTTTTTAGAAAACCTAAGGGAAGTTCTAGATAAATTATCAAGCTTCAGTTAAATTCATAACAAGATCACACTTAAATCTGCATCATTAGGGCATTGCAGTTCTAATCCCCAAGGCTGCTTGAATGCCTGGAACTTTGCAGCACAGAAGGGTGTGGAAATGAAGGGGTTAAAAAGACCCAGTTTAATCTTTCAAAACTTTGTCAGTTCTTGTTCTAGAACAGTGTTTCTCAAACTGGGGCCACCGCTTGTGTAGGGAAAGCCCCTGGCGAGCCGGGTCAGTTTGTTTACCTGCCCCGTCCGCAGGTCTGGCCGATCGCAGCTCCCACTGGCCGTGGTTCGCTGCTGCAGGCCAATGGGAGCTGCTGGAAGCAGCAGCCAGTATGTCCCTCAGCCCATGACACTTCCAGCAGCTGCCAATGGCCTGGAGCAGTGACCCAAGGCCAGTGGGAGCCACGATTGGCCAGACCCGCAGAAGGGGCAGGTAAACAAACCGGCCCGGCCCGCCAGGGGCTTTTCCTACACAAGGAGCAGCCCCAGTTTGAGAAACACTGTTCTAGACACACATTGTGCTTCCAGGACAATAAATATTTTATAGGGTTGTTTAGTAATTTAAATACATATATATATGTCCTCTGCCCCCGAACAGACACCCTCCCCCCGCACTCCAAAAGTGTCATTTTCCATTCAGCAAGGACTGATTTTTCAGTTTCTTCTAGTCCACTTTAAAATTAACAAGACTTCCACTGCACGTTTACTTCTTTTCTTCACTTTGTGCATTAGTCCAGCCCTGGAAATTTATCCTTTGTTAAAAGTAATGTAGCAGTACATGAGGTGTGCCTCTCTGAGTCTCTACCCCCTACCCCAGCACAGCAGCAAGTAGCTCACTAGAAGCTGCAGCTATAATGTGTCTTATTGAGGCTGCATATTGTTAAGCCATTAGACTTTCTCTTGCAACTGATACACACAAACCCTTAGCTCCTTCCTTTTATTTGATCTGAACTGTAGGTTCTGCTAGCAGTCAAGTCAATCACTATACTTTCCAAGTCTGCTATTAAACCTTGGCTCTAACCATCCAAGAAATTAATTTCCAGTGCCCGACCTCTCTCAGCCCCCACTGCGTGCCACAGCAGCTGCTCACAACCTTTGATCTCCATCTGCATGGCTTCATCCATAAACCCAAGTACCTTGTGGTGTCCATTGAGTCCGGCCAGTCCCTTCCTAACATCAGCTGAAAAAACAAACCCAGGGCCTTCAGGGCTTTTGGCATTTCATATGCACCTGCCAAACTGCAAGCTCCTTTCCATGTTAGTAAAAAAAAATGCAATCAAGCCAGAAAACATGGACTCTCAATCTTACTCTCGTGAGGTTTTTCCCAGGTTCCTGTATACACAACCTAATGACTGCAGAGGAGCCAAGAGATTCTGCACCACCTTCTCTAGTGGTCAAGAACAAAGGCCACTGTGCATGACAACAATGCACCCAACTGGAAGGAGGGTGACGTGTAATATACTCAGGCAGCATTACTTAACCCTATAAAGGACTTCATGGTTACACTTGTGTTAATCCATCACTGGCATTCATTAGAGCATGTTTACTGAATAAGCAGAGCGGGACCACCAAAAAGCTGGTAACATTCACATTAAATTTTATCTGAAGCACCAACATTTGAAGTAGTTTAAGTCCATCTCCAGTGTTTTTATTATCTGGATTACAGAAACGCCTGCAGGGATTGTTGTAATATAAAATGGTTATGTAGTGGTGTACTCCAGACGCCATTGTGCTCAGCGCTGTACAAAGAAAACAGTCCCCACCTTGAAGAGCTATCTATCTAAATAGATAGGAGGCAACAAATGGAGAGAAAGGAAGTATCCCCACTTTACAGATGGGGAACTGAGGCACAGAGAGGTAAATCGATTTGCCCAAGGCCACCCAGGAAGTTTGTGGCAGAGTCAGGAATTGAACCTTGATCTTGAATCCCAGTCCACCATCTTACCCACGAAACCATTCTTCCTCCTGGATTTCTTAGCCACTTGCTAGCACCCTCTCACACAAAGGGAATCCCAGTCAGAAGTGCGAGAAAGATGCAGGCTAGCGGAACTGCTGAAAGGCAAGGGTTGGTTGTAAAAAAAAAAACAGATTTGAGCACGAGCTTGAACACTGGCCCCATTTTCCTGAAAAATTCACCATTTCTCAATATATTTTGTTCGCAAATGGATCTGTGTTTTGGTAAAAGTGCAAATTTTGAGTAAAGGGGACTCATTCCAAGCAAAAAGTGGAATCAACGATGAAGCAACAAGAGCCATTTTGTCAAATCTCCCTGAAAAATTAAACCTGAGGCGGGAAAAGTCCCCTGAAATGAAATAGCAAACGTTTACATGTAAAGTTGAGTGAGATGTCCACAACTGTATTTTCATTGATTGAAGAAAGATAAAAAAAAATCTGTCTAATGCCACTGAATGTTTAATGCAAGCAGTGGCAAATCTCTCACTACCTTGTGATTCTTGCTCTCCTACTCCTGATTCCATCACTGATGTCCCTCTAGTGTTCTCAAGTTAAGTATTGCTTTTGCTCATTACTGCTTCACTCAATGGCATTAGACAGAACAATCCCCAATTTGTTCCCCTTCCTTGTCTTTGTGCCACAAGTTCTCCTGGTCTCCCTCCCAAAAGAAGCCAGCCGATGGCACTAGCTGGCATAATCTTTTCCTTACTAACATGCATCCTACAGCTCTGCTGGCTACATGAGCTTTGTCTGTGACTTGAGACTATTTTTGGAAGCTTTAAAAATATCCAAAGGGCACCTTCCCTTTTAGTCAGATGCAGCATCTTTTTATGTTTAATAAAAATATTAAAAAAATATATTTCTGCTAAGCATCAACCTGGCTTCCTGTTAAAAATAAGAACAGCTGAGCTGGCAAAGACTTCGGCAAGAGGAAACCCTATTTATAGAATCAATTACAACAGCTATCATGAAAGTGTACTGATCGCTTTGAGCCATATGCTCCTCTGATGAGCAGTGTGGAGAACGACTAAGTCACGGAAGATGGCACCAGGGAAAAGCCACTTCCACCATTGCACAGCCATCAATATATTTGGTGATGTGTGAGCAAGGGTGTGTCCTTAGGGAACTGTGCACATTCCCCTCCAACAGACATCACACTGATGAGCTGCAAAAGGCAGCCTAAGTCACTGCTGCTCTGTGCAGTGCTACTTCCCCCCCTGCATGTTTTAAGCCACAGCGTCGATTTAAACGAATGCAGCGGCTAAAGACAGCACAGCATGTGCGCCAATCTGTGTGCTGCCAGTGTTGGAGGAAGTGGGAGGTGGAATGCTCAGGGTCATAAAAGCAGAATCCCGATGTGCAAACAGCCCAAGTGCCTTGGGATTTACCTGCACTCATCTACAGCAGCCTATCCCTCCCACATATGCACCATAGCAGTTATTTCTAGGTAAGTACATGCAATGAAACAATACAACAAATGAATAAGGGCATGTCTACACATACACTTACTGAGCAGCAAGCTGGGGGCGGGGGGGATTATCTACAGCATCCCAACATGTCATACACTAGGTGATGCCCACTGAGATTGTCCTAGTGCACTCGGAGGCACTGCAGTTTGAATCAGCAGTACCTCCACGCGTTCTATGGAATGTATAGCGTGCAGTGGCTCCACAGAGACACTGCATGGCACATTGCATTGCTGTATAGTTCCACCCCAGTTTGCTGTGCAGTAAACGGACCCGTAGGCATGCCCTAAGGGAAAAATATAGGAGAGAAGTGGGGATAGAGTAATAAGACCATGCAGATACACTGGATAGTTATGTGGGATTCAGAAGATTCAGATTCTTTTTCTTGCCCTGGTGCCAACCTGCTGTCTGTGTGTGACCTTGGCCAAGTCACTTGATGTCTTTGCACCCCAATCGTCCCATCTGTAAGACAATTTATTTTTTTTTGTAAAATGCTTAGCTCTATAAATCGAACATGCTGTAACACCAAATTATTATTGCCACCTAGTTGGCTCTGAATCAATATAAACGTTTCACTTTTTAAAAAAACTATCCCAACTAACCACGGATCAAAAGCCCCTGGGGTAGGGATATTAGGTGAAATCTGGCCACGCTGAAGTCAGTAACAAAACTCCCATTGGACTGCAGTGGGATCAAGATTTTCTAGCAGGTCCAAAAGGCGGCTCTTGAGTGAAAGTCAGAACAACGTAAGGTACAAGTCTTCAGATGAGCATGCTAAATTGGAGGCACTATCATGATTGGTGTTTACTTTCCAAGGCAAAGTAAAATCCATACATAGACTTTCCTAGAGAATCTTCCCATTGCAGCCAAAGAATGCCATGGAAAAATAAAGACCTTACTTGGCTTGATGTATGATCTGGCTGCCCAGAAAGAGCGTATAGATCCAAATTGTTTTCCTAATTTATCTGAAGGACAGACATCAAAAAATTACTGGGCATAGGGACGATCTTACCAAAACCTTACATTCAAGTAGAGCTGGTTGAAATGTCATTGACACTTTTTGTTGATTTTAGAAATAATTTCTAACAGGGAAAGATTTACATCAACATGTTTGTGAAGTCCTTTTTCCTGTTTTTGGATCACCTATGAAGTGGGACTTTGATAATTTTGAAATTTCATATTGATGAAGAGGATTTTTTTTAATGGTCAAAATGTCTCCTCTTTGTTGGTCAACTCTCTATGGGAGGATGCCCAAAAGATTGCTTGATCACAAGTCTAAATGTGTTATCAAAGCACTTGGGTGAAATACTGGCCCTATCAATGTTAATGGGAGTTTTGCCATTGATTCTGATAAGACCAGAATTTCACTCTTTGTGCAGACACTGAGAGGGGCAATGGGAAAAGGCATTATATCCGAGTGATGGGATCAAATCCTGATGTGAATATTTCAGGAGCTGGGGGTAATGTATATGTTTGTCAGGTTAGGCTCCAGGCCCATCTCTAGTGCTGGTGGGCAAGAAGAGTAGTTATGTCAAATGGGATATTTCATTCTTTAAGTGTTTCATCATTAAGCAAAGCAATTCTAAGCTTTACTGACAGAGACAGAGAATACAACTCCGCCCCCCTTCCCCCCACACACAGAAACATTCCTCTCCCCAAGATGCTGAGCTAGTGCCCACCTATTAACAGATTTTGCGGATAGCTAGAAACTACCTGTTTATACCTTAGCCCTCTGGACTGTCCACAGAAGCACACTGGGCTTCTGCTTTATCCACAGCTCTAAGTTGTCCTCCTATGTTTTCCTCTCTGAAAAAATAACTTTTTTTTTTAATTATGGCACTTCTCACGGTACACTGTGATGTAACTCAATGGCACAGAGCATCACAACTCATATTTCTGCAGGATGCCAGCATTTTGGTGCCAAAGTGCCTCCTGGCGCTGGACTATCATGTGCACTGTAATTAAATTGACTCCACTCCTTGGCTTGGGTTTATCCCTGAACAATACCACCCTTTGAGTAATACATTCTCAGGGCACTAATACATCACCTGGGTGAACTCAGTCCATGATGTATTATGCCAATACATCATCACAGTGCACTCCCGCTGCAAGGATGTATGGGCATCATATATCATCAAGCTGAGACAGTGGTGATGTACTGCTCAAAAGATGGTACCTTTCAGGAGTAGAGCAGCCCATGACCAGGAGGATAAAGGTTGGTATCACTATAAGCTGATTTCTTCATGTAGTAATGCTTGCATCGACTCAACTTCTCTGGATCTGTGTCTAACTTTATCCTCTTATTTCTTTATCCTGACATGTTGCATCATTGAAAGAATCTCTTGAGATGCACCATTCCCATAAAGATCCCAAGGGATAGCAGCTACACAGTTACCAGAAGTAGATTTTTTGCTTGATGTGTGGAGCTTTAGCTCATTAATACTAAAAGCAGTTGCACAGCTAAAGCTTTGTAGACCAAGCAGAGAACACACACACCCTTTCAATATTCTCTACCCAGCCAATGAGCACTTTCCAAAGACTTAACATCAAACATTTACACTGAAATGTCACTGAAGCAACTGGATTTTCAAAACAGTCTTAAAATTGTTTATCGTTGGCCTTTGATTTAACTGAGGGCAAATGACGGGACCTGGTGCAAACTCATCCCTGACAAAGAATTACACCAAAGATCACCTTGTCAGTACTGTTGACAACTGTCTAGAAGAAAAAACTCCTGGTGCCATTCTTGAAGGGAAGCCAAGTTGCTCTTTCAAAAGAAACGCCTACATCTCCACTCTGGGAAAGCAGTTTTACCCCAAAGAAGCTGCACTGAAATCAGTGGACATATGTTGGTGTAAAGCTGGGGCCATGGAGCAGAGAATCAAGCCCCAAAAAAATGTAGACAATGGAGGCAGCAATCTAAACAAGTGAAGCACAGAAGCATTGGGATCTTGACATTTTATTGTGTTTTTTATTTTACAGATGTCCAAAATTTTAACAATATGAGGGTTAATGGAGACATCTGCTCAGTGAGGGACAATGCTAAGGCAACCAGCTCCAAGAGGAGCCCCAGAGGGATTGAACTTTAGGGAGAGCAGGCTCCCAGAGCTCCCAGGCACACAGCGGGAGCAACCTGCTGCACCATTCTTTAGGTTGGAGAACATCAGACCCTGATTCTCAGTTAAACTGTTCCTGCACTGGGAACAGGAATGTATAGGGTAGCAAATGCTCCCCATACGCTGAGTCATTCAGGGGACAACCCCAGGACAAGTTAAAGCAGACAACAACCACAGCCTGGTACACTCCAGACACAGCCCCTCCCCATCCCACATGCTCCTACACCAGGGCTGGGAACAGCCAAGAAAGACTCGGGCAGGGTCAGGAGCTGTTTTCACCCCCCTTTAAGGCCACTTCACAATGCAGAGTGGCTCAAAGAGGCATACATGTAACAAAGAATCAGACCAGAGTGCATAAAGCCCCCTCCCCACCTCCTTCACCCTCTCCCCCATGCACACACACAGGAAGCACAGTGCAGCAACTAACACTCAGTGTAAAAGGGTGCGGCTAGCACGCATACCCTCAAGGGGGTGTGACTGTGCTGAGGGTGTGGCCTATTACCCAGCACTCCTAGTTTGTGGTGTGCAGCATGTCCCCTCTTTATTAAAGGGGTAATAATTGCTACTTTGGGAACGTCCTTAGAGTATTGTGTTTGCTTTTGCGTTTGTCCGTCTGTGAAGTGACACAAAACAGCACTTTCCTGCCTCACAGGGGTGTGAGGAGGATAAATACAGGAAGGTCTGCAAGATGCCCAGACACTACTGTAACGGGCGCCATGTAAGTACCTACAGTGGATTAAAAAGAACCCTTTCCTGAAGTTCTGAAAAGAGAAAGTTGCCCCTTTTTCAGAGGAATTGGACGTGTGCATCCTTAGGGAGACAGGCAGAACAGGAACTGGATGCTAGCCAGCAGCCCCAGAGGCAGAGGGAATAAACAGTAAATTCATAGATTAGCTGGCTGGTTGATAGAGCCAACCAGCTAAACACATACCCAGACCCCACTCTCCCTCAACTCAGTAGCAAGACTGAGGAGCTCTTTGGGCCAAGGAGGAAACGGGAGAGACCTAAACCAAGTAAGAAGCAGTAGGGATATGTACAAGAAAGGCATGTGGAGAGTCAGGGGAACATACTGACAGCACTGAGCAAACAGAGGTAGCCAAGTGAACATGGTGGTCCCACTGGCTTTTCTTGGTATAGATCAACATAGGATATGTCTATGCCTCGTGCTGAGGTGTGATTTCCAGCTCACGCAAATATAGCCATGCTAGTTCTGACTGAGCACATGCACAAGAAGTAGAAGTGTAGCTACAGCAGCATGAGTATTTGGGCAACTAGCGCTTCCCATTGCTATTAGCCCTTGCACTGAGAAAGCTACGCTTCTATTTTTAGCACACTAGCTTTATCAGAGATAGCGCTGGTATGCCTAGCTCCACCTGGAAATTACAACTCCAGCTCGAAGTGTAGATGTTCCCTGAGTTATACTGAGTAAAGTGAAAAACTATATGTTTAATTCTTAAAATGGAGATGTGGTTTATGTTTAAGAATGTATGCTTATGAAGTTTGGAGTTTGTGGTGATGGATTATTTAGCTTAAACAAAATAGAATGACATTTCAGGGAGGGAGTGTATTATAAGACATTTCCTCTGATAAAGTCAGTTAATATTTGTCTTTTAAAATTACATTAAGAATTCAGTCATCTTTTGATTAATTTCTTATTCTGGCTCAGTAACTAAGTCATTAACGTGTGAAAGAGCAATTTCAGTTTTGCCTCTAGTGCCTTAACAATGGAGCTGCTGCAGACTTTGACCAGAGACTCCAGCTAGATTAGGAAGCTTCACTTCAAACTAGGAAAATGGGTGAAAATTTGTGAAAGTAAATAAAAACTAAATCTTGTTTGCATTTGAAAAATATTAACCAGGTCTAGTTGAAAAATGGACCCAGTTTTTCCACTGAAATTGGAATTTTCAACCCGCTCTGTTCGGAACCGTTAACAACTGTCAACTAGCTTTGGGCAAGATGCTAATCTCCAGTATAGGACTCAAGGTCAGAGAACTTGGAGAAATGATACATGTTCTCACACTTTCTTCACTTCGTCCAAAAAAAAAAATAAAAAAAAAAGGTCTGTTACCTGGATGCTACAAGTGTCATTCATACATTACCCTCCAAGAACATTTAGTACAGCTATGTTGGATTTGTCTCCCAATGAACTTAATTATCAACAACATTTTTAAAAAAAAAAGCTTCCTTTAACCAACATTAAATGACAGTTTAGACTACTGCATATTTACATATTAATTTACACTGGAGAATTAGATTTCCACCCCTGCATTCAGTTCAAAGATCTGAAGGTCTGTGGTGTGTGGCACAGTGATGTTCCTAAATGACCACTAATTAATTCCAGTTGGAAATAAATCAAACATTTAATAGAAAGGAATCATTCAACATCAACATTACAGAGAAGAATAAAATCACAATGTGATACTGACACTGGCAAAAAAATAAGAGTCAGACATTTCTCATATTTATTTATTTTTCATTTAATTACCTCTTCTTTTGGATCAAGCATTTAATGTCAGCTCCCAGATGTCATGCATTGGTGGCTTGGTATATCACATGGGTGCAGCCCACCATCAAAATAAACATTCCCATTCGCTTTAATGGAGCAATGGCAATTTATACCAAAGACCTGGCCCGCATATTTTTAAACTGTCTACAATGTTAACCTGAGTACCATCTCCCAAGGACAGAAGAACTCCAGAACCTGCCCACATTTCCACAGCAAATTGCCTTTCCTCCATCCTTCCCTGCCCTCCCCCCAGTTATCACAAATTCCTGATGGGAAAAACATGTTTTTCTTGTAGGGGTTTTTTTTTGTTATTTTATTTTTGTACAGGGGGTTTAAAAAGGTTTGATTTTGCAGTTTAGCATGTTGAGGCCTCGCAGTGCTCACTGTCGGAGGGTGCTGATTACCCAGCTTCATTCATCAAAGTGTCACTTTTCTGACAGCCGCTAATAAATATAGTGCCAGAGCCCCTCACACCTGGCAGCCATGGCACACTGCAACATGCCGCTAACCTAATTTGCTAATTGCTGCTTTCCCCATTAATTTTAGTCCTGTCTTGTTTGGTGTTGACATGGAGGGAAAAGAAATAAGATGGAAAAAGCAAGCAAGGAAGAAATATCTGGGGGATTTTTTGTTCTTCTCTCCCTTTAAACTTACATGAGAATATCAACTTCTGTAAGCCTCCTATTCACTCATGCATGGGAAATGTTCAGCTCCTGCTGGATAATTGTGAACAAGGGGCTTCCCCCCATCACAATTTTAATTTTGGTGCTGGTGAATTAGGAGTTTGTGAATGTGAAGGGTTAATAACCTGCAATATTCCTGGGTTTTCGCCAGCATTGAGAATTTTCTACTTTTCTGCCACAGTGTTACCAATCCAATGCACCTCATCCCTGATCTTCAGCATCCTCTACAGTTCCAGCCCTGACAGCCTCACAGACAGCTCAGCCAGTGTCCCCAACTCTGACCTGCAATGACCACTGATATTCCAGGCATAGTTCTTCACTCCCAACTCCTGACCCGTAGAACTCCCCGTTCTGTTATTCCAGCCATTTAGTTCTGCTGGACAGAGAGTGTTAACGTTGCCAAATCACGTGGTTCTGTGAGGATAAATATCCTCCTCCAGGGCCTAGAGAAAGAGTAAATCCTTTCCATTTGTGAAAAAGCTGGGTTGAAATGTTGGCATCCAGAGCAGAGGTGAATTAAGAACAGAGGTATGTCTACATAGCAAAAGCTGTGCATAGCTTAGCCCACCCGATTTAGCTTCAATTGCAGTGAAGGCAGCACAACATAGGCTTCTGTCTCCTAAGTGAAAAGGGGACTCAGCAGCCTAAGTCACTTAGGTGCTTCAAAAGTGTTACTCTAGATCTGGATCTTGCAGCTTGGGTACATTCTCTAGGTGGAAATTGACTTCAATAAGCCCCGGTTCCCACCGGATTTGTGGCCACGCTGCAGACTAGCGTTCCACCCTGGGATAAATAACCCTGACTGCCCTCACTCACCTTGAAAGATGCATTGCATGGTTCAGCTACCATCCTGGTAGGCCCCCGCTACCTTAGTACATCACCACTGCATGTAGCCAAGCAACAAGTGACACATCTAACTCTCCAGTTTCCAATGGCCTTAAAGGTAAAAAATACTGTCCTGTTCCAAGTGAAGTTAAAAGGGCTCAGTAATGAGTAACGGGATTTCCATTTTTAGCCAAAAGTTTCAATTCATAGCCCTTTAAAAGTTAAATTTACTGCCTCCATTTAGCAGTGTCCCCATAAAATCCCTCTTGGCACAGAAAAACCTGTGTGCACCGTTCAACGATGCTACAACAAACAAGTATTTCATCCTTGGGATCTATCTGTGCATCTACCTGGCTTTATTCAGGACTCTGTGCCTTCTTACCCATTTCAGTGTCTAGTAGCACCAGCCAATGAGGCTGTATGGGCTACAATACCCCACATTCTAGAAGTCAGCCCTTCTGGCAATTTCCAGCAAATGTTGAAGAATGCATTGCAAGGGGAAAAACTAACATCGTGCTGGGTGAGAGAAGGATACAGCTTTATACTGTATTGGGTGTTTCTCCTATCTTTGATGCATCAGGAACAAGCCTATTGCGGGAGACTGGATACTGAACTAGTAAATGATCAATGTTCTACCAGAGCATGACAACTCCTATTGTTCAGAAGTCAAGGCTACTGAAGGGGTTCAACAGCTGTGTGGTATCAGCCCTTCCCTTTAAAGATCCCATTCATTTTCTCGCAAAAGTCTCATCTGCCCCCTCCCACCCAGCTAGTTATCTTCTATAGAGAAAGGCAGCATATTTTATTAGATATAGTCCTGAGCCACAAACTTTGGAACCAGATCTTGAAAGCCTTCCAGTCCCCAAAATTTGCAGATCCAGAGTTTTGGTTCATTGCATTAGAGCAAGAGCAGTATTATGTGAAATTAGGATTTGAGTCTGGATTCTGAAACACCTGCCCCATGACCAGAGGTGAAAGTAAGCCAGTACGGTCTGGTACGGTGTACTGGTAAGAGTGAGTACATCGTGCCGGGCCGCACCGGTTTCCGCGGCGGGGATTTAAAGGGTTCTGGGCTCCCTACCGCAGCGGCAGAAGCTCCAGGCCCTTTAAATCCCAGCCGCAGCCCAGCAAGTCTCAAGGTTCCCCTCAGCCGCAGGAGCTCTGGGTCCTTTATATCCCACCCTTTAATTTGCCCCTGAGCCCCAGGGACTCCCAGCCACCTCTGCAGCTGGGAGCCCCGGGTTGATTTAAAGGCCCTTGGGCTCCCAGCCACAGCCGGTGCTCCAGGGCCTTTAAATCTTGAGGCCACACCTCTTCTGGTTGAGGCCACGCCCCCCTCAGGACTCCAGCAGTAAGTCCTGTAAGTTACTTTCACCTCTGCCCAGGACACACAAACTCTGCTAAATTTAAGATTATGAGGATGTGGATCTAGGGTTTTGCTTCAGGCCCCTCAGCATTTTACCATTGTTTGTTCTCTGTTGCATGAACAAAATATCCTGCAAACATGCTGAGTACATTGCTCCAGTCCCAAGGTGTGCAGAACACTTGTGCTCCCCCAGTCTTCAATGATTGGAGGAAGTTAAGAAAGAGAAGCCAGTTTGCACATCACTGTGGGGATTTTATAATCTCATCCTAACTTAACTCTGCATAGCAAGACACCACTTGGAACAATCCTCAGCCCTAGATTTCTTATGTAGAGATAAACAAGGCTTGGGAAGGTGTCTGTTCCCCAGGCCTCTATCACCAAGTGCGCATTCTCTGTTGCATTGACAGGTAGTAAGAGAAGACAGATTATATCTTCTTTGGTATAGTGCGACAGCCAGTTCACATACACCTATAGCAAATGTCAATCTCTCTGAGAGAGGGCAGCAGTGCACTGGCATCAGCCCAGCGCATGACATAGGCTCGCACACTCTCTGTTGCACCATGAACATGTTGCCAAAGCAGCTATTACTCAAGCTTTCGTCTCAAGTGTTTTGCTCCTCAGGAGGGTTTCTGATTATAATGAAAAAATTCCCAGTGTATCATACCTAAATAATCCATTTAGTCTCCTCATTTTTTAAAAATTCACTTTTCTCATCCTGCTTACTAATTACCAAAATTGTTTATTTGAACGAAGTTGTGTTCCTTCATCACCCATCCCCTAGGTTTATTTTAACACACTGTGAAGTCATTATCCTAAATTAACATCATAATCAGAGTAACAGAATAGGATATCCAAAACACCAGGCTATGGCTAGAGCTTCAGCTGGTGTAATGCAGTGTGGTTCCATTAACTCCAATACAGCTATGCCAATTTACATCAGTTGAGGATCAGGCCTTCAGATTTTACTGCAGGCTCAGAGGAAAGCCAGACTATGAAGAGGAGAAGCCCTTATTAAAACATAAATATCTTCAGCCACAGCAAAAGGAATGCTGAAAAATATTGGCCAAGTCATATAGCAGTATTTTCTTCCCCTCCCTCGTGCTCCATTTTAAGCATCCCAGTGTACAATTTGCCAAGCCTGCAGCAGCTTTCCCCCTTCTTCCATTGAAACTCACCTGGCCTGATGGAGCCAATAAGACTTCAGACAACCTGGGTTCCATTTGGCAGCAAACCAGGCCTCTTCTGAGCATGGCACTGCTACTGCGGGTTGCCTGCTTCAGAGAGCTGGCAGCCTGTCTGGGTTGAGTCAGCTCAAAACTGCAGTTAGCCAACAGGGCAGGCAAGAGAAGGAAGATGAAGCCATAAACATCTGCTCTTCCTTCGAAAGGTGACCCTCGACAGGAGGAGTAACTTGCTCCATCAGCCTCTTTTCTGAAGGCCACTGGGTCCTCAGCATGAAGACACACTGAAGAGTTCAGGGCCCCTTGGCAGCCCTGCAGCAAGCACCTTTTGTTCAAAGCTCAGAGCTGTTAATTAAAGGACTAGTGATTAATGATTAAACTCCACGTGGTTTCTAACTCAGGCTTAGAAAATCCTAGCAATGCTGATTTCGCTGAAGGCTTCAGCATTAAGTTCTGGTACACGCAATAGCTATTTATAGACATGTCCCTCAGAGCACTAAAATGGAAGTGTCCCTTCAACATAATTAAGAGGGAAAATACCATTTCCAAAATGTGTAAAGGTCAAATATTCAGATTAAGTAAACAAGAGCTCGAGTTGTCATAGCCAGACCCAGAATTGCATGAACAATTATTAGTGTGAACCATTTATTCACCAAATTCACCTCTTTCGCTTCATGAGCAGCTTATATTTTTATTGAGTGGATTAGCTATTAGAAATTATTCACCAAATAATTTCAGCAAGCCATTCTTGACCTGTAACTCAATGAGTATTGAGTAATCTGAGTTGTGGCAGGTTGTTTTGATTACAACCTAAGTTATGTGGTTTCTTTGGGTTCATAACATAGCTGTAAAAAGTGTTTTTGGCTGAAACTTGTATACCAGGAGCACTCTCATTTGATGTCCTTTAGCCATCCATGTACCTGGCATGTAGTCACAAACTAGTACCTTGAATTCCAAAGGACAAACTGCACCCATAAAATAGTGTATTCCCTGTTTTAAAACAAAAACATTAAGGCTATAGCATCTCACAAGAGTCATTTTTCTTAATTTGTGGACTACGACAGCACCACTCAGCCTTTCTACAGCATCTTTCACCCAAGGATCTCAAAGTGTTTGGCTCTCAGTCTACTCACAATAGATACCATTGTCACAACTACTGGTGGGTTCTCATTTTTTCTAATTCAAACACTTTCTAGCATTGTGACTTCAGCAGTTCAAAGTTCAGAAGTTCAACTTTATGGGTTCATGTCCCAGTTAGAAGAGACCGGGAAAAAGGAGCAGATTAGGGGACAGAAAAATTCTAATAGGAAATATAGCATGTACAGCCTTAGCTAACAAGCATAGGGCTTTTAGCTCATGCGGTAGAGGCTCATGCACTAAGTGCCAGAAGCCCTAGATTCGATCCCACACACTGGGGCCTGTCGTTATTACATATATACGCATCACAAACACATCAGGCCACTTAGAAGATTTCAAGCCACATGGAGTAAGCAAAGGTTACACCAGTCTTTAGGAAACTAACAAATGCAGCATGAAGTTGCATTGACAGAGCTGTGTATGAGAAATGCCAGTGCCAAGGAGGCAGTGGGCCACATTCTAGTTTATGCTGGAGCAAATCCAGCAGCTCCATAGAAGTCAATGGGTTCCTCTGGATTTTCAATGGTGTAGCTAAGAAAAAAGAGTTTTGTTTAGTGATCTAATGATTAGGCCAGGGGTTTGGGAGTCATGATGCCTGAGTTCTAGTCCCAGTTCTGCTACTGAGTCACTATGTGAACCTGCACAAATCTCTGTCTAATGCTCAGTTACTGCCATGCCAGTGAAGTGGAAACACCTAGTCAGCTGGGAGTTGGAAGGCTCAGGTAAAGTGCTATGAGAATCTCTGTTGGGAAATGCTATAATAGTGAAAATCCTCCTCCTAGACTTGGCTCTAGCTAATTCTCTTAGCTCTCACTTTTCACGAGCATCAAAAACTCATCCATTGCTTAAGAAAAATACATTACAGCAACAGTAGAAGATAAGAGTATACAGCACATACAGCAGAGGAAGAGATTCAGAATATGAATACAGGTACAGTGATAGGTCCATTCCGGAGTGGGAATAATTAGCCCTTTAATTAAACTTAACTTGCTGAGCATTACTCTGTTGTTAGCAGCTACACCTGGCTTGGAACTTTCCTGTCTCAGCAGACAGCAGATGGAAAGCACAGACAAGATCCACCCCCTCCTACTATCGCCAGGGTTGCCTATGCCAGTAATTAAGATCTGGGACCACATCTGTGGTAGACTGAACCCTGTCAGCCATTTCCATATCCTATTCTCTTTTCTTTTCAGAGTGGGACTTTTCTTGTTGCTGATCTCCTCAACAGGACTTCCACTTTTGCTTCCTGCCCTCCTAATTATACAATGGTAATTTTACCCTTGCCCAGAGCAACGTAAAATCGGTCTTGGATCATGCAATGAGAGCTATGAAGGAGAATCCCAGAGACTTTTCATGAGACTCTATATGGGCACAGGAGCACTCAGCGGAACTTTAGCAAAAAATGGACCAGCTCACACAAACTAAGCAATATTACATATTATTTCTATGGTGCCATCAGCATCCCTGGCATTCTACAAGCAAAGTAAGTAGGTCTGCCAACCCTGCAGGATTGTCCTGGAGTCTCTGGGAATTAAAGATTAATCTTTAAATACAGATTAGGTCATGTGATGAAATCTCCAGGAATTTGTCCAACCAAAGATGGCAACCCTAAACGTAAGCTAGAAAAAGTGCAAGAGTATGTCAGTTATGGCCGGGGGGTGGCGAATCTGCAAAAGATAAGGGTTACAGGGAGGTATTAGAGCTGGCTGAATCGTACTAAAATCTGCTTCATGAATGTGTTTACAAGAAAGAGGGCCAGATTTGTGGGGTGGTGATTATCACTGCTTGCAATTATTCCCATGACTGAGAGAAAATGAAGCCTGAGGTTTCACCCATTTTAATGTAAATTATTTCTATGAAGAATTCATACCAGACGTTTGTGGCTAGTTGTTCTCCTGCTGAGAATGTTTCACTCATCCAGCCAAGGAGCAGAAACAGTGCCATGTCAATTTGATGTCTGACAACATAATCCAAGTGACAAATGGCATTTTCGAAGGTAACCATTTGTGAATGACCTCCAGATGAAAACTACCAAAACACAGAAATAATGAATCCGTGCAGAGAAGTCAGATCATTTTCATTCCCAAAGAGAGAAGAGGGCTAACTTAGTAACTAATATTTCACAATGAATATTTGACCAAGTTCTAATTTACATTTTTGTTAGGTGCCAAAGTTTCAGTCACACAAACCGGGACACGGTGGCTGGTAAGAAAAGTTTTGCTTTTTAAAAAAAAATATGCTGGAGTATTTTAGTGGGGGTTTGAAGGAATAAGATCAGGGTAGGAGTAGCTGCATGGAGTGTTAGGAGAACCACCAAAGACGTGAAGGGGAAGTTAGAGTGAAGTTGCATGGCACACAGGCTCTAGACAGGGCTACCAGGTACAGGGGATGGAGGGACAGAATGTGATCATGAGAGAAACAAGCTGTGCCAGGTTGCAAAAGCCTAGGGCCTGAGAGGATACAAGGGGGAAGAGACAAGGAGCAAGATTTAAGCAAGAAGGGAACTGTACGGCACTTTGAAAATGAAGATTGAGAATTTGTGCGTGAAGCAGGAGGAGAAAATTGAGCACTGGCATTTAAGAGGGACTGATCTGGTTGGAGCTATGGAGGGAGAAATACAATTTATGCTTTTGTGTGTTGGATTGACTTAAATGGTGAAAATCACAGAAGCCATATATAGGAAGAGGCTGCAGTAGTTAAATCAAAAGAAGGGACTAGACCAGAGCTTAACAGCAGGGATGGATGTGGGAGACATTCTGTAGGGGTATCTGCCAACATATTCAGCACCACTCATGACCTCCAATACCCTCTGCTATCCAGAAGGGGCTCAGTCTAGGAAGAGAAGGGAATGCCTCAGTGATCTGCCCAAGTGTCCCCGTGAGACAAAAAGGAGAGAATAGTTACAACTTGTCAAATTCACATAGACAGTTTCAGATTTCTTCAGCCTCCAGCCCTAACCTCTTAGTGGCAGGTGTGAATCATTGTCAGTTCATATGCGAATAAGTGTCTAATAGAGACTAAAATGAGACCAAAGTGCAATGGGCCAGACACTGAGCTGGCATGAACTAGCACAGCTGCATTGACTTCGGTGCGGCTACTCTGATTTCCACCAACTAAGGATAGTGAACACAAAAGTTATGCTTTAATCAAGCACAAGTTATTGGGCTCAATACTTGCAACTGGGGGTACAAGCACTGACGGCATAACTGAGTGAAATTTAGATGATCTAATGATTCCTTCTGGCCTTAAACTATGACTCTGCCCCAGTATTTGAATCCGCCACACAGAAGATGAACTGGCAGAGCGCTAGGTCTCTGTGCTATACTTCCCATACCTGCTATTCAGGATTTCAGTGGTTGGAGAGTTTGTTTCCTGAATTTTCAGTATGACCTGTTGTTGAATAAGTAGGCCAAAGAGACACTTTGCCTGCAGCACCCACAGCTTGGGCACAGAGAAACACAAATTGCCCATTACATCTTTATTAATCTATTCCAATTCTTTTTAATGCTATGAAAATTAATGCTATGAAAACACCTAATTTCACTGCTTTGGCTACTGGCCCCTAACATAACAAGTTACATGGGACTTGTCTCATCAAAATATCATCATGTCTAAATAGAGAATCTGTCTGAACTGCAGTGAAAATGAGTAATGATCACAATTATGGGCCATATAACAGTCCAATAAAATCTAATTAAAATGATCCACGTCCCATCTGCTGGGGTGGGGGGAGAGTGGGAGGGAAGGGGAGGGAGTAAATAACACTGTCTCAGTTTTTAAAATACAAAATATTTCATGGTGAAAACGCTATTTACATTTTATAACAGTCTCCAAACTGTGCTGCCAAGGAACTCCTGCAGCTATTGGCAACTCCTCAATTGCAGATAAGTTTGAGGAGATGTTTCCAGACAGGAAGGATGGCCCAGTAGTTAGGGTAGTCACCTAGATGTTGAAAGACCTGGGTGCAGGTGCATGCTCCACCACAGGCTTCCCATGATGCATTGGGTAAGCCACTTGGGATCCCATTTTCTAAAGTTTTGTGCCTGCATCCCATTTTCAAAAGAGATTTATGCACTGAGGAGCCCATTGACTTTCAGTGTCACTTAGGCCCTTTTCAAAACATGACGTAGGCACTTATGTCACTTAGGGGCTTTTGAACATATGACCCAGGGCCATTACCAGGGTGGGGCGAGCAGGGCAGCTGCCCAGGGAGCAAAGTCACAGGGGCAGAAAAATGGGGCAGAAATCGAAGTGACACAAAGCCCCATGCAGCAGAGGTCAGTCAGGCCAGCCATCATGGCAGGAGTCGGGGAGAGAGTGCCATCTCCACCCCCTATCACTTCAGCCTGTCTGGGTTGGGGAGGGGCACAACCAAAAAAATGGAGGGGGGGGCATGTGACCCTTCATCTCCTCCCCCTTGCAACACCGCTGAGGGGAAAAATGACAAAAAATGGTATGGGGTGAAAATATGCTTATTCGCCCCAGATGCTAAAATGCCTAGTTATGACTCTGATGTTACCCTTCATCTCAGTGCCTCAAGTCGCCATCTGTAAAAAAGAGATAAGAGAACTTCCCTACCTTAGAGAGGTGTTGCAAGGATAAACACATTAAAGTTTGACGTGTGTCATACTGTCTGGAGTGGGTCACGACTGAGTGCCAACCTCGGTATAGACTGTCAAGAAATAGGGCAGACACTCCAAACTGGTCACATGTCCTATAATTAGATTTCATCAACCCATTAACAAGTGTGAACTCCTAAAGCACTGTAGTAGCTTTATATCACAGATCAGCCCCTTGGGCATTCCAGTCTATCTTTCCACCCAGGCAAGATGGGCCTACTGATAATTGGTTGCTATACACTGAAGATCACACAATATTCAGGTTGCTTCCAGTCCCAAGAGACCAGCCACTTACCCCAGGTCAATTTGTATCTTAGACCCCCCCAAAGACCATGCTTGTAACCAATCTTTCCATCAACTAACTAAAGGTTTATTAACTAGGAAAAGGAAATTAAAGAGTTATTACAAGGATAAAGCATATAAACTAGAGTTACAGTTTATGGTTTTAAAACATGACAGTTGTAGTAATCTGTCAGCTCAAGGTCTTCTAGGGTGGCTAACCCAGGTTGACTTTGAGGTATCTCTGCTTCTGTTTTGTAGCTCCAACCTGGAGAGAGTCCAAACAGAAAAAGAGAAGAAAAATTTTCTTGTCAGATATTTTTATTTCCTTCTTCCAGATATCAAGCTGATGGGATGAACCCCCTTGCATGTAACCACTTCTGGGTGTAAAGGGACAATTAACAAAGTCTTTGTATTGCGATGGCCCACAATGACCCATTTAGTATTGATTAGCTTTCTTGATTGTTAGAAGATGATCCCTCCTGACTAGGTTCACAGTTTCAGAGCAAACATTTTTTTATAGTCATAAAACTTAAATGATACCTTTGGCATGTGATAAAGATATAAGTGAGATCAATGCATGCAGCAATTTACAAGCATTTCACGAAATCTAATTACTAAACACATTGTTGTAAGTTCAACATCCATCTTAACCATACTAACACATAGGTGAAACTGACTGCTTTCCTGCAAGGAATTTGTTAGTGCTCAACTGAGGCCTAAAGCCTTGACAAGAGCTGGCATCTAGTCTGCCAGTGTCACAAGCTGCTCTGGGGGGTACATATTAGTATCCAGGACAGATAAAACAGTAACAACAAAAATTAAGTTACTTACTCTGTCTGCTAACCAATGACTGCACGTGTCTGGATACACTTAGCCAGTTAGAGAATGTCAGCCCCCTGGCTGTGCTTTCTGTGGCTTACACCATGCACTTTCCATCTTGAGCTTCAGCCAGTCCTTGGTCTCTACAGCCAGCAATGCTGATTTGCTCCTCAAATGCAAGTTGCTTTCCACCTCATTTCACAGTAACCCAATGTGTAGGTAACAAGTGAAACCAATAGCTAATCGGAACATACTGAAAGAGAAGCAATTCTCAGAAGGACTTCTCATAGAAAAATATGGCACCACCTTACCTAACACAGTCACTAAAAACCCTCTAAATAATACCACAAATGTAGGCAGCACCTCCTAGGACAAGGAGTTAAACAGTAAATGAGATGAGGGGAGTGGGTCGAAGGGAGACCAAAAACAAAGTTAAAGCATGGGACAACAGTTGAGTAAAAGGAGGCCTTAGGGGAAACTATTGGTGAGAAGGAGAAGGTAGGATTTTTGTGGCAAGGTGTTGAAACAGGATTTGAAGAGGGAGGCACTTGGAAAATAGGAATTTGGAAATTGTTCAGAGCATAAGCAGCTGCACAACTGAAACTGCAGAAGTCATGGGAAGGAGACTAAGGACTGGGAGGAAAGTAGGGAGAATGAGAGCAGAGGTGTAAAAAGGGTGAGATTGTGTAGGCCTCTGGGCTGGGCATGCCCAATTCAACACACTGGATCTGAACTTCTTATCTATGAGCAGAAGTAGAGCCCTAGAGTGAGACTCTCATGAACTTGGGCATTTGAAAGTCTGGGTCCAAGCTGGAGCCATCCCAAAGTTCAGAGTGTTCAGATCTGGTCATCATAGTAGTTTAAGCTACAAATTCAGCCCTGAATTCAGATGCATTGTTCTACTTTTGGCCATACATCATTGAAGCCATCCAACTAAATCTAGTGAGGGGCTGAAGTTGCTCAGTACCTCAGCACAGGCACTCATCACCTCAAATAATTGGGCCCAATCCTTCAATACTTGATTAAAACAACCTTACGTCCCTGTCATAAACAGATAGCTAAGGGTTAATGTCTCTTTCACCTGAAGCACCTGACCAGAGGACCAATCAGGAAACCGGATTTTTTCAACTCTGGGTGGAGGGAAGTGAGTGTCTGAGTCTTTGTTTTCTGGCTGCCTGCTTTCTCTGAGCTTTGGAGAAGTAGTTTCTTTTTTCTAGTCTTCTGTTTCCAAGTGTAAGGACAAAGAGATCAGATAGTAAGTTATATGGTTTCTTTTCTTTGGTATTTGCATGAATATAAGTGCTGGAGTGCTTTGATTTGTATTCTTTTGGAATAAGGCTGTTTATTCAATATTCTTTTAAGCAATTGACCCTGTGTTGTATCATCTTAATACAGAGAGAACATTTGTACTTATTTTTCTTTCTTTTTATATAAAGCTTTCTTTTAAGACCTGTTGGAGTTTTTCTTTTGTGTGCTGCCTCTTTGGCTGCCTCTTTGGCTGCCTGTTCTCTTTGGTAGGCTGCCTCTTTGATCTGTTCTTCTCTTTCTTTCATCTCCATCTCTTTTTGTTTTATTTCCAGTTGTCGCCTGTGTTCAGCTTCTTCGATTTGTTCTTCGGCCTCAATTTTTGCCTTAGAAGTTATGATTCCTGTTTTCTTGTGTTGGGGTGCCCTCCGGTGTTTATCTTCTGAACTGCAGGTTCTCTGTTGCCTCCTGAAGTCTGCCTAGCAACAGTGCCTTTAGCTAATTTTCCTTTTCTCTCTCTAGCTAATGTTCAATGAAGGGAAACCAGAAAAACCACTTTATTTGCATGCATATAAGTGCTGGTACTTGCCTCCTAATGGGAGGGCTATTGCATGACAAAAGACCCTTAACATGCAAGCCACAAACTGCCAGAGAGAGCAGAAAAAAAAATTCTCTCTGGTTCCCTTTTAAAACCAACTGCTTCTCTCTCTGCTAAAAAGCCCTTAGCAGAGAAAAGAAAAATATAATATTACTACTGGCTTCTGGATTCTGTCTATATCCCACCAGCTGCACACCATGACATAACCTTAGTCCCAGATTTGGACCTTAGCGTCCAAAATATGGGGGTTAGCATGAAAACCTCCAAGCTTAGTTACCAGCTTGGACCTGGTACCTGCTGCCACCACCCAAAAAATTAGAGTGTTTTGGGGCACTCTGGTCCCCCTGAAAAACCTTCCCTGGGGACCCCAAGACCCAAATCCCTTGAGTCTCACAACAAAGGGAAATAATCCTTTTTCCCTTCCCCCCTCCAGGTGCTCCTGGAGAGATACACAGACACAAGCTCTGTGAATCCAAACAGAGTGAATCTCCCTCTCTGTTCCCAATCCTGGAAACAAAAAGTACTTTCCTATTCCCCCAGAGGGAATGCAAAAATCAGGCTAGCAATCCAACACACAGATCTCCCCGATTCCTTCCTCCCACCAATTCCCTGGTGAGTACAGACTCAATTTCCCTGAAGTAAAGAAAAACTCCAACAGGTCTTAAAAGAAAGCTTTATATAAAAAGAAAGAAAAATAAGTACAAATGTTCTCTCTGTATTAAGATGATACAACACAGGGTCAATTGCTTAAAAGAATATTGAATAAACAGCCTTATTCCAAAAGAATACAAATCAAAGCACTCCAGCACTTATATTCATGCAAATACCAAAGAAAAGAAACCATATAACTTACTATCTGATCTCTTTGTCCTTACACTTGGAAACAGAAGACTAGAAAAAAAAAACTACTTCTCCAAAGCTCAGAGAAAGCAGGCAGCCAGAAAACAAAGACTCAGACACTCACTTCCCTCCACCCAGAGTTGAAAAAATCCGGTTTCCTGATTGGTCCTCTGGTCAGGTGCTTCAGGTGAAAGAGACATTAACCCTTAGCTATCTGTTTATGACAGTCCCATTGGCCTGAAGAAAAATAAATGGAACACAGCCTGTACTTAATGTTTGTCACCGTAGCAAGTTCTTACCTCTCATCAGATGCATGTGGTCTTCAATCTCTTAGGGAAGTATACTTTGGTGTGGTTCAGTATTTATTGCCTTGACGCGCTAACACAAGCAAGAGTCCAGACATAGAATATATCCTTGTTGCATTCCAGGCCTCAACCTTCACCCCTGCTTCAACAGTTTGTAGTTTTGCCCTCCCCTTCCTGGGCTAAGCAGTGTCACTAGTCCTTTCCTCTGGGAAATTCTGCCCTACACTTCCCGCTGTTGATGCAGAGGATTGAATATGGACTTCTCCCTCACTCAGGAAGCCTTGGCCACAGGCTCTTTTCCAAGCTCTTGTTGGAGAGCCTCACTCCAGCTCTTGCTTCATCTCTGGTCTTTCAGTTCTGAAGAAAGACCGCTACTTATATTCCTTGGCATTACTTACCAGTATGCCTTGCTGTCCCGACACATACTCACACGGCTCCTGGACTAAACAGTGAGAATTCCCTTGTTCCGATTCCCCTGAAAAGGCCCATGCATCCCATTATTCTACCCTCTTCATTTTTTCCCCCACTCTCCATCAATGAAAACTGATGCTGAGTACAAAACATTGCATTTCACTCAAATATTATTCTATTTTTAAACAAAAGACTTCAAATTAAAAATATCAGAGTTTGAAATTTCATCCAGCCAAAGATCAAATTTTGTATCAAGATACGCAAAATTTTTTTAAGTGTCCATGTTATGATGCCATTTGAGGGAAACTTCCGCAACGAGTCAAGTTTCCTGGCCAGAAAATTACCCAAAATAAAATTTCAAATTATTTTCTCTGGAATCTCACACAAGAAGTTGCTCATTTTGGCATCCCACTGCAGAGACATCACCAGTCTTCAGCAAAATGGCTCCCCACAGTGATATTTTCAAATGCCGATTAGTTTTATAAGCTTCAAATGTGTCATCATTTATTCATTACAAGGTGATGGGGGACTTCTCTTGTCAACTGTTATACTGCTGGGCTGAGAAAACTAGTGGTATTTTGCCCTTAAAAGAAACAGAAGGCTTCACAGCTTAGACATGAAGCATTTATTGTGGCTGTTCCAAACTATGCTAACCTTTGACCCAGGAAGAAGTTCAAGATGCATAAATGAAACAATCTCCAGCATAAGTGTTATCATAAAATGAAAGGGGAGAAATACATATTATACACATCACCTCTAGGAAATAGTAATCACAAAAGTTATTAAACATTCTGTCATGGGTTCTGCCGACTCCCTGTCCCCTCCTGCCCAGTTTTGTTTGTAATAAAGGCAGCTTCCTAATGTTTGTCACTCTCAAATGCATAATTTACTACTGAAAAGGAGAAGAAAATACATTGCATTTTCATAAAGGACTATGAAGTTGTCCAATTTTCCAGAGCTGCAGGAGGACTGAATCCTTGTGTTATAGCAGAGGTCTCTTTATGCATTATGGATACAGAAACTTTGCAATTCAAAGTGATAGCTCTCGGCTTTTCCATTGCCCAGCATCACTGGATTATATTTTAAGGGGTGTGTAGTCATTTAAAGTTGAAGTAAATATGCCTTATATGAAGGCAAAGGCACCTAGAAGGGCCTGGTATCTTTGCCGCCTACTCCCACTGATGCACCAAGAGACTACGGAGTGTGCACTAGTGTAACCCTTCTGCCCCTCTGAGTTGGCAGCAACAAGGGCCGGGTTCAGTATCCAGGGGTTCCGTTTCAGTAACACAATGCATAATCGGCTAGAGCCCCCACCCAGTGACCTGGGACACTCACATACCACACCCCCCTGGGCGCCTCTAGGAGGCAATACTTCCCCTCTCGCAAGCACGGAGTCTGAGTGTAGCAAAATCTTTTTAATAAAGGAAGCAACCAATGCGGCATCCCATTGGAGAAACACCACAAACAGGGTTATAACACAAACCATAAACAAAGACCCACCTCCAAGTACGTTTGGCACTGTCCTTTTTCCCCTTAGGGCTTTATGTCCAATCACCCCAAAGTCCAACAACCCAAAAGTCTCTCGTCAATGCCACCCCAGAGTTCGAGAGTTTATCTGTAGGGGTCCCTCCCCCCAGCCTGGGTAGAAAGGGGCACCTTACATGGTCCGGGGCCAACTGCCCTGCCTCTCCGTGGGTTCTGCTTCCGCCTTCTCCACGAACTGCTCCGCTTAACCAGCCGCACCACGCTGCTCCTCCAACCGTCCTCAGAAACTGCTCCGCTCCACCAGCTGCTCTGCTCCATGAGCTGCTCCAGTTCTCTCTGCAAACTGCTCAGCTCCGCTCACTCTGTGGGCCGCTCCACCCATCCCACAGCTACTCCGCTCTGCCAACTGCTCCGCTGCCACCAGCTGTCCCGTGATCCGCTCCAGCCGTCCACACAACTGCTCCACTCCGCCAGCCGCTCTGTTCCACAGTATAGCTTCAGGCTCCCGCACTAGTTAGCACAGTACTCAGTGCTCTCAGCTCAGTAATTTCAGCTCTTAAGTGATTTCAACTCTCAGTGATCTCAGCTCTTAGTAGGGGAGCCCCAGTGCTAGTGCACCATTAGCCCAAAGTGAGTTCAGCTCAGTAACCTGTATTTAGATTCTTGAGGGAATAAAAAATCAACTCTGACATTCCACAGTGGAGAGAGGAGGAGGTGGAACTGGTGCTTCTGGCTCCATAAGGAAACTGCACCATCAGGCACAGATACCTGTCCCCAGCCTCTCTCAATTCACTGGGTTTTGGAACCCATGTCCCTTGTCTAGCAAGTATCACCCAACTGAGGGTGAGTCATTTGTCACCAAGCAGTCCCACAGCTCGGCAGTCTGGGATAGGGTAGGCGTGCCTATGCAAATACACTCTCTGAAATTCTTTCCACCAGATGTCAGGGTAGAGCTTATCCTGACACTGCTTACCCTAGCAACCTTCTTTCCTCTTATATCATGGATGTCATTAAAAAGTCAACATTCAGGTACCTGCAGTAACCTCGGTACCTTCCAATACACAGCACAGGATTTTCTACAAGACCATGGTCCCTGTGTAGTGAGAAATGTCAATGTTTCACTGTGACAATGGGCCAGATTCTGACCTCTCACAATCAGGAGTAAACCACAGAGTTACACCACTGTAAGTGAGAAGAGGAACAAGACCCAAGGGATCTCAATAACTCCAGTCAGGCTTGTCCCCTCCTGCCAAGCTACATAAAGGCAATCTGTGACTGGTAAGAGGTACAAGTGATCCAGGAAAGTCACCTGTAGACTTCTTGCCAAACCTACCAAAGCCGTAGAAGGTGTGGGGGTGAATCTGGAGTTCTGCTTTTCCCTCCCAGGTATGGGTCTTATCTACACAAAACAGGTAATTCTGCACCCCATCCTGTATAAACCAACTCAAAAGACTGTCTTTGCTGAAGTTTGGCTACCACCATTCCCATGGCAGCAGAAAACATTCTAGGGGGGAGGGGTGGAAGAGTTATCGAACTTGCCACCTTCTGTAGAGGAATTTCACTTTTTTCTAGCTATCATAATGAAATCTAACATACACACACCCCAGTCCTCCCCAAAGCCACCTTCCGCTGAGCACATACAAATTGAAGAGCCAGTTTTCATTTTGCCTTTTAACAAGTATAATATGGACAAAGAGCCTAGTTCTTCCCACACAAGTGTAGCTCCTATTGGCTTCAAGAGGAGTTACTCAAACCCTGCTGGAGGAAAATAGGGCCCAATGTGAGCCCACAGATTTGCACATGCACACCAAGCTTCACTCACACAGAGGAGAAACTCATGAGGTACACCTCCAGGAGCGCAAGGGTTTTTTTAATCCATTCCTTACCTTTACTCTGCTTCAAGACACAATTCAGTAGAACAGAGTTCACTACAAGCATGTCCAGCTATACAGTATAACCACATGCAAGTGGATTACATATTAGATGAGGGGCACTGTGTATGCATGGGTGGGTGTGCACACATATGCATCCAAGTTCCAATGGAGGTTGGAGGTTCCCTAATAAAATGCTAATGGAGGATTGCTTTCCGGATCCCTTCATGGAAAAATGGGAAAGCAACAACCCCACTCCAAAAAAAGATGGGGAAGGAGGAGGGAAATCAGGCACAGAGGGATTTACTATTAAATCAAATGAGATTCAAAACTAACATACCTCATTGCTATAGACCATGAATCCAAAACCCACCATGAGCCAGATAATGATATAGTCAGTGGGAGGTCCTTCCAAGGGAAAACTCTAGTTATATTTTTATCTTATTCTTTTTCTCCTTTCTCTTGAACTCGACGAAGGGAGGGGGAGTTTGTCTTGTCTCTAATAGAAAAAAGAAAACTAATTTCACTGGTGTCACATACAAGTGACCAAGACAGAAATTCACATGAAACTGGCATTTTATTCTGAGTTCCAGAACCAGGCTAGGCAAGAAAGAATAGAGGGTGTAGTGTCCTGTGTTCCAAAGTAATGCACTGAAACTCAGTATTAAAGTAACTGGGCCAGATCCCCAGCAAGTATCAATCAGCCTAGTGCCACTGAAGTCAAAGCAACTATGTTGATTTACATCAGCCAGGGATGCTGAACATGTCCACTCTGAACAGACATCCGTATTGTATTGACTGACACTCCCACCATGAGATACTCTGATGTCAAACCAGAGATGGATTTTCAGTGGTTCCAGAGCCCTGGACAGGACTTTTTAGACATTAAAACAACACTTACTCACCTATCCAAGTCTCCTACTACAACTTCTAGACTGGCTGTCTGTGCACATAGAGAAAGAAATCCTGAATCAGTTTGGTGTTAGTACATCACAAAGAGAGTGGCTATTGCATTATGGCATTACCAGTCTGAGCTCAGCAACCATAGACTTGGTCACTTTCAGTACATCTACACTGCAATAAAAGACTTGTGGTACAGCCACGACTGGCCTGAGTACGCTAAAAATTGCTGTGTAGACTTTTGGGCTGGGGCTGGAGCCTGGGTTCTGAGACCCACCCCTCCCACAGGGTTTCAGAGCCTGAACTCCAGCCTGAGCCCAAAAGTCTACATTGTGATTTTTAGCCCCGCAATCCAAGTCCCGCCCAAGTCAACTGAACCAGACTCTGACACTCAGTGCCATGGTTTTTTTATTGCAGTACAGACATACCCTGTAAGGCTAGGACCCAAGACAACAATTAGTACTAGGTAGTTTGTACTGTCTATATTAGTGGCTACCTTTATTTAAGTGAGCATGAGAAATATTATTAATGTATCTAACGATAAAGCAAGAAAGAGTATGTGAGAACATACAGAAGTTGACCTTGGATTTGTTACAGACCAGAAAGGCTCTTGTAGAGCACAGATGTGCAGTAGATTTTGAAAGCAGTGAAGATCCTCTCCCTGCTGCTCCAAAAATCCAATGCACACCAGGATTTTGGGGAGAAGGCCTCATTTCCTTAAATCTAATGTTTGATCTCTGCTGTAAGAAGATAGTGTGTGTACCAGACAAAACTTCAGAGACTTCAATAGGTATTCAAATTCCACCCAGTACAGCCCTGCTTCTGTAAGGAGATTCCTCCATCGTACACCTTTGCACCAGGCTGAGCCCCATGCATTATAATGGGGATCCACACACACATCTGATCGATCGTGCGTATGTAAGGCCGGAATCAGGGCCTAAATATGCACATGCAAATAGGCTAGCTACATGTGCAACTGCTTGGTATTCAGTTCCACTCCTCTTTGGGTAGATGGTTCAAAGCTGCTGAGACTTGACGGAAGGAGCCTTCCAGGGAAGCTTCCCAGAGATGTTTTGCTGTCGGGTCCAGGTGAAAATACTAAGATTTATGTAGACACCTGTAAACACTATTTTTCCCAGCTTGCAGACAAGCTGATCATTTTCTGAGAGTTACTCTACCGCCAGATTCTAGCTTAAGCCTCACACAGGCACAACGTCTCTGGCAGTGCACACAACAGGAGCTGTTACAACCTTTTAGAGAGTAACAGCATGGTCCCCAGAATGCCAGGCTATCTCTGCTGATTGACGTGGACTGCAAGAGGGCAATTAACCTGCCCTCACTAGTCTTATTCCCAGTGCCCTATAGAGTTTCTAGTACTACTGTCAGCACCAAAGTCCCTTGGCCCTTCCATGCATACTGTGGCAAGCACCAAGATTGTGCCTGGTTCCTGAACCCTATTTCTCCTGGCACGCCACACAGGTCTGAGCTAAGTCATTTTACTTCTGCAGCAGTTCAAAGGCCTGTAGAATATGCATACAAATTGGAGAGGGAATATATCATCTGGGTTTGTTATATGCTGTTTTATATGTTATATAAAAGTATATGTCACATACTTTTGTTGGAAAAAAAAGTGTCTATCACGTAATTTGTGCAAACAAGTTCAGATTCGCACGTGAGTCACTGCCGAGGAGGAAACAGAGTTTAGTGGTTAGAGTTTGCAGCAGAATTCAAGGCTTCTAGGTTCTATGCCTCACTCTGACAACACAACCTTCAGCAAGTCACAATCTTGTTTCCCCACTCATATAGTAAAGATGTTACTACATACCAGAGCTGACCAAATAATGTACTTTAATTTATTCAGTGAATCCATTTCTCCACTGGTTGGACCAGCTCTCTAAGTGAGATTAACAGTAATTTAGCAAGCAATTTACCAAATACTTTTTTGCATTAACAGTCCAATTAAATGTGTTTTGATTACTATACAACAAGTTCTAATACATTAGTCTCACAACACACCTAGGAGGTACATCATTCATTCATCTCTAAGGTTCGGAGACAGATCATATTATAGAAAAGTAAACTCGAGATGGGATTCCTTCGTACGACATTACTGCAGGTTTGTTTAATGTAAGTTTGCTCCATGTTTCTATTAAGAATGTTATCCGTTTACATTTTGTATTCCCAAAAAACCATATTGATAATCCTATGAACTAGATCAGCATAAACATGCCCGTCTGATGTCACATCAATACTAATAGGACTTTTCATGTTGGCCACTGCTTTATGGGAATTTTCAGACACTTGTGTATGTAGTATAAATATTTATATATAATGTGTGCTTCTGAATGTGTACAGACACAGAAACTGCCAGACCTAGTTAATCAGTCAGTTTGAAAACTTCATTGCTTTTAGATGGAGAAGAAAATCATATTAACATATCAATAGCATATACATGCTGGGAGAGTGATTACCCTTTACATCTCTGGGATATCCAAGCACCCAGATAAACCACTGATACATTAGCACTCTATCTTAAATACTCTCTCTTGGTGTATCTCATTTCACTCATGCACTTTCATTCATCTTTTCTTTTCTCTTGTCTGCTCTTTTCTCTTAATTCGTTTGTTTCATCTTTTACATTCAACGTTCTCCTCGTGTTTCTTCTTCCCCCCGCCCCACAATACTCCTTTCTTTTCCCTCTCCCTCCCACTCTCCTCTCCCTGCCCCCATTCCTCTAAGCTTGTTTCGCTTGAAATTTCCACCTTGTGGTTGCGTACTGCTGACTTCACATTTGCTGTGGTGTGAACTTCACATCTGTGAATGGATGACAGGAAAGATTAATAACCCCGCGTTCCCCTTGACTGTGGGCCTATCTAATGAATAAATAAATAAATAAATAAATAACAGAGCTTACAATCCCCTAAATAGAGACCCAGAGCCTGGGAGAAAACAACATTTTGCTGAATCCATTCTTTAAGAAAAACAACCTCTAATGATCTCTAGTTTACATAGTCGGCAGTTTTTTTTCCTAAACATTTTATGGAAAAAAACAAAACAGAAAGTTAGTGGCAGAGGAATTAGTCCTTTCTCCTGAGCCAATTAAAGGAAGAGTGATTTAAAAGCGATAACACAAAATATGTAAAAAGCATATGGGGAAACGAATTTCAATTCCATGCAGAAAAACAGAGCCGCCAAGTAGTGATATCAGCCTAATACACCCATGTCAATAACAAGCTAAATGCATCGGTCTAACTGGCTTCCCATTTCTGGGCAAGAATTTCATTTCAGAGCAGTAATGTGAAAGCAGGTAATGATTTTCCAGGTAATTCTAACACTTCTACGCAGGTTGTACTTTTGGCCTCAGGCTTTATCACACCACCCAAAGTGAGTTATAATTACGGCTGGCTGGGAGATGGAAATCCCTGCCCATGAAAAGGTTTTTTAAAAAAAATATGTTGCCCCTAATTGGGATGAAGAGTGCAAACTTCAAATGAAAGGATTTCCAGACAAATTCTATTTTGAAAGAACCAAAGAAGAATTTTTCGGCTTGCCAGCTGCCCACCTGGAAAAAGAAATTGACAAGAGCCTTCCAGGTGGGCTGGCAGAGCCTGAGCACTCCAGCTCTATAGCTCTCCCACCAGCCCAGCTGTCAGAGAGGCAGCCAGGCCATGGGAGTGTCTGAGTTCCTTGGCAATCCATCTCCCAAGCAGGCCACTGCTTCTCTAGCAGCTGGACAGGGGAAGACAGGAAGGCACTGTGTCCCCCGGGAACATTCTTGTCAATTTCAGTGGCAGCCAGCTGCTGAACTGGGGAGCCATCAGTTTGATTTTCCATGGGAAATTTTCAATTTTACCAGAATTTTTTGATTTTGCAGAAAGGGAGCATTCATTCATAAAACCTTTCTGATGGAAACACCCTAACTCCAGTTATAGTCACCCATATAGGTACTGCCTGTCATAATTTATTACTTTAGATACACTGTGTTATACTCCTTTTTGATCAACTCCCTGACCATAAATTGACCGTCCGACTTAGTTAAATGAATGCAAAGATGAATTTAGCAGGAACCAAGAAATCTAGATACCATATTTCTCAGATGTCTGTTTGGCAGGTGTCTCAACATAATTTTCAGTTAATCGCCTCTCTTCTTCCTTTGTAATTACATTTTATTATGTGAAAAGGAGACCACTCAATGAGCAGTTGTACGAGAACCAAGGACCATCTAGAGCAGTGGTTCCCAATCTTGTTCCACAACTTGTGCAGGGAAAGCCCCAGGCTGGCAAGGCCAGTTTGTTTACTTGCCACGTTCCCAGGTCCGGCCGATCGTGGCTCCCACTGGCCATGGTTCACGCTCCAGGCCAATGGAAGCAGCGTGGGCCGAGAGACGTACTGGCCGCTGCTTCCAGCAGCTCCCATTGGCCTGGAGCAGCGAACTGCAGCCACTGGGAACCAAGATCGGCCGAACCTGCGGACACGGCAGGTAAACAAACCAGCCCAGCCTGCCAGGCGCTTTCCCTGCACGAGCAGCGAAACAAGTTTGGGAACCACTGATCTAGAAAATAGAGCAGTAGTCTGCCTAGCCTGTGACTACAGGTCAAATCTGACTGAGGGCATAAGGGCAATGAGCCTGGCGGCCTCAGCGCAATCCCCCTCAGAATCTGTGTGCAAATCTTGCAGTTTGATACAGACTATCAATACACAAGCATATAAGCAGCCATGAGAAAAGTTAAGGGCTCAACCCTACACTTTTTCACTCAGGCGAGGCTCTCTGACCTCAGGGAGAGGTTTGCCTGAATAAGGAATGAAGGATTAGCTCTCTAGCTCTCTACTCTTTAGCTGAACAATAAACCCCAAGCCTTTTCTTTTACACAGCCAGAGGGTGGGTCCAATTCTGCCTACAGATTCACATTCACAGTTCACATTGGCTTCGGGGGAACCATGTACAAATGCCCAAGGACACAATTTGGCCTGGTACATTTCACTCTGCTGAGAACCTTATGAGAGACACTGTGGGCCTGATCCAGCAAAGCGCCAAGTTGTCTTAGCTCCCACTCAGGTCCCACAGATTTGACTTCAGTGGCACAGAACTAAGCTAACGCCAAGAGCTGCTTAAAACGCCACCCCTCGTATGAAAGCCTGTTGCGAACCAGCTTCACTGTAGCAAATCTACAGCTAACCCTAGGGAAAGAGCAATAACAAATGACTGGGAAATTGGTTCAGATAAGCAACCAAATATATGGGAGCGTCTCCAAACCAGCTATGGCTCCCCTCCACCAGGCCCTACAGCTTTCCATTCCTCCTCTAGGCTCGCTGCATGCTGACTGGAGGACATGTTCAGCCATGACATTTACTACTCGCTTTCTGAAGGGGTAGGAACTGCTGAGAGCCATTCGCTGGAGACTAGCCAACAGGCATAGGGTGGAGCACACGGTCCTGTCCACTCTCTCATCCCACATAAACATGTCCCCCTCTGGTAGCACTAACCTGGCCATCTTGCACTTAAGTAGCATGGGCAGCCACTGTGGGTGGGGAGAGAGGAGACTGGCTCCTTGTCCCCACCACTGTAAAGCCCTTCATGGGTCTGATTCAAAGCCAATTAAATTCAGTGGGAGTCTTTCCGTTGACTTCATTGGGCTGCGTTTCTTAGTTAGAAACAGTTTTCTCCATCCCATTGTGCCAACTGCAGATTCATTCTTAACTGATACCTTTATTGTGATTTCCAGCTCTTATGATTAAACATGCACAATCCCCATTTCCCCCAAATGGAGGAAACACTCCAAGAAAGAGTTGAACTTTCCATCCAAAAAATTCATTATTTTTTTTTTAAATCCACTGTCAAAGTTTGCTTCTCACAGGTGAGTGGGCAAGAAAAACAGTTTGCCCTAGAGAAAACTCCATTAGGCTTTCAGTGAATGATTTGCAAAATATTTGAAAGCTCTTCTGAAAGAAATAATTTCCTTTAAAAAAATGTATTCATTTGTATAAAAAATATTCTTTAAAATTACACCAGATTCTGCTTAGTGGAGTGATATAGGTTATAAGTGAGAGAAGAATCTGGCCCATCCCAAATCAGACTATTGCTCCATTAAATCCATTTGCTGCCTCTGGCAGCAGCCAATACTACTTGCTTAGCAGGAAGATAACTCAATTCCATGGCCTTATCAAGTAATAGATCCAGGGAGAAACTCCAAGTTAAAGAGCTGTGCTCCCACAAAAAACTCAGGGTTTGGTGGATGGAATCCACATGGCCAAAATCAAAGCAAGGCTGTGGGTATGCAAGCACCCAGTGCAGAGCCAGTTACTGATGCCATAGACAAGAGACATAGTCAAGAGATGAGGCCCATCAACCCCCCACTAAGAGGCTCTTCGGTCCTGCAGATTCACAGTAGGCACAGTATGCCACATATATCCCCAGCTGCTTTGGCTTGCACAGATCTCAACCACTGCTGCTGACATGGTGTTGTGGAATGCTTCAGGCATGGCAGACACACAGCATTTCCACTGCAATGTCCTCAAATGCCTGCTTACTCCGTCACTGGATTTGGCCACTGAACAGTTATTCAGCATTTGTACAAAGGGGGAAATGTCTTCCTTGCCTTCGTAATGAAGAGTTTATACCTTGAAGACTAGGATTAAAGTTACCTTTTATTTAAGGCTGCATGACCACAAATGTCACTAGATTATCCAGACTCTGTTCACATCCAGCCACACTGATCTTCAGTGCGGCTGTGAATTTTACAAGCTTTGCACACTGTTTGCAGAAGCATTTTCTTTTAGTTGTTCACACTAATTTCCAGTGATACCCCTTGTATCCAGAGCAGCAAAAAAAGCAGAAACTGATTGTTCTCCATTACCCTTCAAAATCTTAAATCCCTCTAGCCTGTTTACCCTCATGCTATGGGTGTAAACCGCCTCTACCTAGCAGGGGCTATGAAGAAATTTCACCTACGGGCAGGTTATTCCATAGCCACCTTTTGCAGGGTTTCTTGCACCTTCCTCTGAAACAACTCATAGTGGCCACCGCAGCAGATATTGGACTAGACTGACCTGTGATCTGGTCCAGTTCGGCAATTCTGATAGTACTTCCCTGGCTAGATAAACCTAGATTATGAAAATCACTTGCTCATGGTAAAGTCTGCTATGTCTCTAGCTATTGTACGTACAATCTTGGCGCAGCAGGAAAAGGTACCTTTAAAATCATCAACACTTTAGAACAATTTGGGGGGGGGCTTTTATTTAAAATTATTTATGTAAGTCTGCAGTTGCACAAGATGTCTGCTCTTGTAAAAAGCAAATTGATCAAAATGGACGTAGGGCCGAATCCTGTTAAGATTTATGCATGCAAGTAATTTTACTTTTGTGTGTGCATTTGCAAGACTGGGCCCACAGAGTATGCAAGAGTGAAAAAAAATCTTTACAAAATTTATAGACATCCCAGCACTATTATACAGACCCAGGTAATTTAAAAAAATAACATTTTAAAAAGGAAGATTTTTAAATGGCTGTTATTAATAGGGTAAGATGTCTATCCCAATCCTGCAATCCTTATTCAGCAAAGCCCCCCATTAAATAATGCAGGATCAGGCCCAATGCATTGAGTTTTACAATTGCTTTATTTCAGATTCTGATGCAAGAAAACAATTTTTCTTCCCTGAAATTTTAGACAAAATTTTAGACAGACATAAATAATAAAATGCTCCAAAATGCTCGAGACCCGGTTTTAAATTTGAAAGGAATTCTAGAGAGGAAAAATAAATGCAATGTAAATAACCACTGGGTAATTAAATTTATTTTTTAAATAGCATCAAAGTTCAGAAGAAAGAGAATAACAAAGAATATATAGTACAGAAATGCACAAAGGCTCTGCCTTTATAATTAGTTATCTGGCAGTATCCAAAGCCCCTTTATATGAATTGATTATTTTTGAGATTGCATCTTGCAAATCTGAACTAAAAATGCTTTTTGTGCAGTGTTCAAACATGAAGATTCCTTTGGTAATACTACAGGATGAAGATTTCCCAAATAGATATTTAATTTAGATGGAACAGGACACTTATGCCGTGGTAAATAAATCAGTTTATTAATGAATGCCTCTTCACTGATGTTTAATGACTATTGTATCTATGGCATTGCTGTTAATCTGAAATAAATGTGTTTAATAATCAATTGATATTTGTTTATCATGCAATGGTCTTATTAAATCAAAATTAAATGCCTATTAGAGAATGTTAACTTAAAGCATTACCATGACTTCTGAATGAGGCTACAATGAATAGTTCTCTTGCTTGTTGAAAGGAATAGCAAATAAATTCTTTGTCACAATATTGTAATACATGTTACAAAACCAATAACTGAAGCGTTTGAATTGTTGGGCACAAAAGAAGAGAAAAAACGTTCCTAAAAGCAGATTAAATATCTGCATTATAATTATTACATTTTAAAAGGATGACTTTTCCTGGGTTAAACAATTTTTAGATAACTTTGAAATCAAAATCCTTGATTATCTGGGGGGTATTCTGCCAAGCAACTATGAGAAAACAATTTCTCCCCACTCATGTCAAATGTTCTTTCCCAAAAAATAATCTCTGATATGGAAAATCCCGTTTTTAAAAAACCCATATTTTTTAAATATATATATATATCTTTTCTTTTTAGAGAGGAAAAAGTTTACAATTCAAGCCAATGTTTTAACTATAAACATATATTTTCTCTTCCTCAACATGACACTCGATCAAAATGCCAGAAAATAAATGCATCAAGACACCCATCCGTTTCATTTTCCCCGCTGTCATTTTTAAACAAGTTACAAAATCTCTGTTATTACCGTTCTAAGGGCTGTTTTGAGTCTTCCCCACCTCCCTCCTTTTCAAGGACTGAAGAATTATTTGTTTCAGCGAACAGAGCACTCATGTCAGCCTGTACACCCACAGCGAAAAAATAAACAGCAGATGAGACAGACATGTTCCCAACAGAAACATAGTATAACAGCAGCATTGGCTCCTACTCTCAGCAGTCGTTTGAGAACATGCAGGGGGACATAAGTTCTTCAAAGGGGGAAATGGACAGAGGAGAGAAAGAAAAAAGGTCTTGAATCCCTTTGAGCAATGGGTGTGTAATAGAAACTTGTACCTGTGTTGAATACAGTGTGGACCTCACAACATGAGGAACTTCTCTATAATCAGAGTAACAGACTTCCCATGAAGATGTATTCTTTTTTACTTCACATAGCAATGGAATTTAACTATACCACAGCTCAGCAGAAATAGGTTCTATTACCCATCTGCCTATCTGTATTATATACAGATTAGTATACTAATGCAGATGAACTGGCTGTTGTTGTTTGTTTGTTTTTTTGACAAAGTCAGCAGCCAATTCTGTTTTGTACGAGAACTCATTAAGCAAAGTGAGAGTCATTTTTCTTTTGGTCACATAACTCAAAAACCAGCTTTGCACACTTTTTAATACATTTCATTGCTCACCCCACTGCCTGCTGGAAACTTGCTCAATACTTAAACATATTCCTTGCCACATTTCAGCCAAGGGGAATTGTGGGCTGGGTTACAGAACTCTTATGGTAGGTATCTGAATTAGAAACAAACAAACAAAACAGTGACTACAGTGGGACAAAGTACCTCACAAAAGTGTTGTAAAGTATTTTCTGGAATTTGTTTCAGGTGTGTTCCCACCCCACTTGTGATAATTTATCACCAATTTCTAGTCTTAGAGATTACTGACAGGAATGTTCATGGGAATAGCAAGTTTAAAGCAAATTAGAGAATATTTCAAACTCGAACACAAGTATTTCAAGTATCATTTGTCTTATCGAGGAACAGAAATAAGGCTGTGTGCCCTACACGTCCAATCAAGCCTAAACTACACAACTCAGATTTCAAATACTGTGCCAAAAATCAATAGGTCCCAAACAATCTACAGCGTAAGGATTAGTCACAAAAGTATCCAGCAAATAGTAAATATACATGCACAAAAATCAAACTGCTCAGAGACAGTTTGTAAATAGAATGAATTAATTATTTACTATTCTGTCAGCTTTGCCTTGGACCAAATATGCATGTTCAATGTGAGTGAATGAAATTCCCAGTGAGTTACATGGCAGTTATGATAGAAGGGTTTGCTATAGTGCCTGTCAGCATAGTATTTAAGTGCCTGTGCCAAAGATGCATTTCACTCCTAGATTCCACCAGATGGTTCAAACATCTAATATGTAACTTCCGTAAGTCACGAAAATACATTTTTGGTAACTAATATTGCCCTTCTCACCCAGTCTTGCAAGCGTTTCATAAAAAACTTTCATAAAATATTTACTGGGGTCAGTTGAAGTATATTCTAGGAGACAATCAGCCGTTGGGGTGTCAGAGTGTGTGTGTGTGCGCGCGCACGTGCATGCATGTGCGTCGGGGTCTTTGTGTGCGTCTGTTCTTCTGTCATTTAAAACTGCATGCACATGGAGCTACTACAACCAAACTCCTGAGACTCAAAGAATCACCTTGTCTCTAGCAAAAGAATCATAATTAAATGCTCACAAGACCTGTCATAACAACAGCCAGTCAAAGCTGAACAGATCTGACACATTTAACAACAGTTCGCTTAGAACAGAGGTGCATTGCAGGAGAGAGTCCATTCTTTTAAACAAAAGGCAACTTTTCAGCTCTGAAAAAATAGTCAAGACCCTTTCATCTTATCACACATGGGCAATAAGGACCTGGAAATCTTTGTTTTAATTTGAGAACCCTGCACTCCTAACATTGGTCTAAACTCTACCAGCTTAATAGTTAGCTGATGAGGGAAAGCAGAGCACTTCAGAACATCATTTATTCTCTTACAGACACGGAAAGACCAGTGCTTAGTAGTCGCATATGAGCCTATTTAGCTCTAGTACTCCCTTATCATGGTCCATGTTTGTGTGTCATTTAGTTTATAGAGCTCTTCTCATATGGTCTTTGGAATTTCAGGCTCCAAGATGATTGAGAAATTTTACCTTGTCTAAAATTTAGATGCAAAGTTCAGCTGCTTTTGAGCTGAAAATACCTTTGAATAAAGAGATCAGGTCATATTTTATAGTTAAATTGCTCAGAAGGTGACAAAGTCATCTTAAAGTTTCCCGCACAGCCGCATACACAGAGGGAAACAAATCTGCAATTTTTTGTTTCTAAACACATACAAAAAACAGTTAAAATTAACAAAAAACAATGTCAAGGTCTCCAAACCTGCTTGTTTTGAGTATTCCAGCTACAAAACTGGGATCTAAAGCCCCAGAGTGCCACCTTGTGGCTGTTTCTTCTTTCCTTTTTTTTTTAAGAGAACAAATTAAAAGAAAGTTAAATTTTGCATTGGTTTTCTTTGCTAGTACCAAATATACTTAAGGAGCATTGTCAAGGCTGAAATGGAAAAAAAAAACCAAACATTCTTTTTTCTACATACTTTTGTGAAGTCCATGCAATTTTGCATTAGAGACAAATTCTCCTTTTTAGTTAACCCACAGCCCTGTATAGAACTAGTGCATGTACTGGGCCCTAAATTAGCCTGGTCATATCTGCATTTCTGGAAGAGAAAGTTACCAGTCTAGAGAAAGACATATCACAATGGAGTTAAGAGGCTACACAATTCCTGATTCAAATCAATTTGTGTTTGTTAGTTGTAATTATTTTGTAACTCTTTCTCCACAAACTCTTTCATGCACACGCCTTTCTCAACAAGAGGGCAATTTAGAGTTGGATTTTCCATTGTCTCATACCCTGTTATAGTAATTTACCTCTGTGCAAAGTGAGCATAAAATGCCATTAAAGCAGAGTAGTCTTAAATTGTTTTGCACAAGAATAAAATGACTACATAAGGGCTTGTCTATATGGTGAGATAATGCACACTATGAGGATGTGATTTCTAAAGCGCACTGCCATGTTGCACATAAATTGGTCCATGTAGACCCTGCTGGTGCACACAAAAGGTTCCCTAGTGTGCTTTAACATAGCACAGTTTCAAACAGCTCTATGTTAAAGTGCACCAGCAGGGTTTACATGAACCAATTAACATGCACCACTAAAGTGCACTTTAGAAATCACACCCTTGTGGCACATTACTCCCTTCAGAGCAAAGCTGTGAAAATACAACCCTTCCATTTCCTGTCAGATAAAAGCTGGCTGCACTCATCTGTACCGTTCACCTTATCAAAATACACCTCATGGAGAACTGAATGTCTCCAAGAATTTGTAATAAAATACAGAGCCTTTTGCCTCTAGATTATTGGCTCAGTTGTCACCCAAAGTCACTACTATCTAAGGTTGCCAACCGTCCCTTATTACAAGGGACATCCCTTGTAATTTTTTCATCTCTGTACAAGATCAGGAGTTGCTGAGTGCTGCAAAAAGCAGCAAGAAATACCCCTGGCGAATGTAGGTGACTGCTGCTTATTAATAATTATGATTAATAATAATGATGATGATGATGATGATGATATCAGGAGGAGGAGGAGAGCGGGGGTGCTAAGGAAACCATTCCTTATTTTTGAAATACGTTGGCAGCCCTACCACCATCTGACAGCTGTTCAGTCACCAATGTGAAATGAGTTCATCTCTCTGTCTGATGCCATCCAGAATCCACAGCACAAAACTTAACCTGACAATTCAGGGCCAACGCTTCTGCTGATCTGACTAAGCTATAATAGCATATCCCAAAAGGGAAAGTATGGTTCATTTAGTCATCTAAAGTCATCTCCTGCTGCTCAGATCCCCTTACGTGAATTCCTTTATTTCCTTCCTCTCCATGTTCAAGCTCCTCTGCTCCTTCCAAGCTTTAACAAATGTCACTCCCCCAATTACCTATCTAGTCTTCCTTCTTCCTACTCCCCTCCCCCAACACCTTTTTTTCAATCTACTTTCCCACTCCCTGTATCCCTTCTCAGCAACCCTGAAAGTTTCTCTCTCCCTAAAAGTCACTTCCCCCACTCCACTACGCCTTCCCTTTCCTGAGCTATTAGCGCGGTCCAGGCCTTTATCCATATCACTCATAGAATGTAAGCCCTTTGAGCATAAAGGGACGTCTCACTATAGCTGTGCAAAGCACCATGTACATCTCTGGGGCCCTTAGGGCCTGGTTCTGACACCCTCGTTCACATTGTATAGTAGAGGCTTTTCACTGGAACTACTCAAGGAGTAGAGTCCTGTACCAGGTATAGGGTTGCACAATCCAGCACTGTAAGGTAAATGGGTTTGGGAATATGGTCATTAGCCCTTCCCTGAACCTTACAAAGCGTTTCCTATGACTTCCATGGCACTTAGAAGGAAGACCGGCTATTTTTAGCTCTGGGTCAGCCAGTTCTTGCTTGGCCAATTTTTAGCCATCCAAAGAACAGCCGCAAACTGAATGTTTCTGCTCAGACTCTTGGGACTGGAATAGCTCAGGGTCAATGGACATTATGAAGATGATACAATGGTAGAACTGTGTATGGTGGGAAGGAGAAGGAAATGAGGTCCCACGATGCTGTCCAGCACAGTTAGATACCACCTGGCCTCACCTAAAGCCATCCAGGGCATAGCATCAGATTCTCAGACATTGAGGAAGGCATTTCAGGGCTGCTTATTTCTCACTAGCCTCTTTATCTCAGTTACTCTCAATGCATGTAACAGAGAGAGGCTTGCAGGGGGTAAGATCTGTAACTAGAGCTCTGTTTTTACTTTTGCTTTATTGGGTCATCAGTAGCAAGGGAGGAAGTTGTATTGCATGGACTGAAAACTACAGCTATCTTTGTGGGGAGGCAAGGAAAGAGACTCTCACATAGGCAGGAAGTTGGTCTTGTCTAAACAAGCAGCAAAATGGCCAGACCAAAGGTGGATTTTCACCTCCCTCTTTCTCGGTATCCTTTGTACGCTGGAGGGTTTTTTAAAATTACTTTCAGGAGAAAAGGCGAGAACAGCGGGGTTGACTGACGTCCTATTTCTCTGTGTTTGCATTTTTTGCTATGCAGGGCATAATCTGGTTCTTAGGGAGTTAATGCACCTGCCATTCCAATGCTGACAAGCAGTTTTTCAGAGGAATATGGAATTTTTTTAAGAGACCCAAAGATTGCGCTCTTGAGACTTCCTAAGTCCTGCCGATAACTAGCAGGTACCAGCACGTGAACATTTGACCACGCTATGATTGATGGTGTTTATTTGTGGCTTGCTGCCTAAACCTCTTTTATCTTTTGCTTTGTCTCTCTCTCTTGAATAAAGACATTTTAGCCATTTGGGTTGGGGAGAAGTGGTTCATCCAGTCCCTTTGCTTTCTTACAGCTGCTCTGCTCCGCTCAGAGTTTTAAAGAAATAAGTGATCAGTGGTGAGAAATTAAGTTATTCTCAGAGAAGCCTTTTGTCTAACAACATGGAGATTATCTGCGAACAGAAGGGGGAAAAACTTCCAAGGAAGCTCTGCCAGAGGGAGTACCACCCCCATAGCTTTGTTGTTCTGCTTTCTTTTCATAATCCCCCATTGAGGGGGTGCATGAGGGAGTAGAGTGAAGGGCAGAGCTCCTCTCTGTGGCATTTCTCCCCAGTCATAGGCCACAAGACTTGGATAAGTCAATGCTGACAGAAGCGGCATTAGCTTATCCACTCCTTTCCACATCCTCACACTGATGTCTCCTGATGAGGGAAGCCAAAGGGCACAGGAGCAAGTGAGAGCGCAGTTCTAGAGATGTGCTATAACGGGGACTAACCTCACCTGCCCCAGTGGTAGCCCACAGGGAAATCCACTAGTGGAGATGTGTGGATCTCCCAGCCCCTCCATAGAAGCGACCATGCAGTAATTAAAGGAGCCTTTAAGATTTTAATGGGCTTATAGTGAACAGGAACAAAGCTCCAAACTGGAATTGATTCCTCCGTGAATTGCGCAGATGCCTGGCTGCTTTTATTGCTTGTTCTAAGCCTGTCTACACTGGCCAGCAGGCTTGGGAGAGGGAGATGAATGTTTTTCATTCTCTCGTAGGTTAACATGCTATTTTTTCTTTTGAAGGAAAAAAATTGATCTGATGAAAGCTAAAGCATGAAGCACCTGGCAACAAGACAGAAGAGGAGATCTACAAGGGGATCATCTTGAAGCCGCCTGACTGAATCAAAGCAGAAGTAACTGTTTGCTCAGTGTTTGGTGGGTTGGTTTTAGTACAGTCAGGTCAGTCCAAGTAGGTTCTGTTTGCAGGGAACTTCTCTGCTCTCATTCTCCCCTGAGGCTAGATGAGAATTCTGAGCACAAGTGAACCCAAGAAAGCACAGAACGAGACAACCAAAGGCACCCAGTCTGAATTGCAGACAAAGCCATAAGTTGGCCCAGGCTCACCTAAAGACAGAGTCCTCAGTGCCCCAAGGATTGTCTCAGGGATTACATGTGGTGGTAATACATACATGGTGCGGCAACACTTGGTGCAGTATTGTTTTACTTAAGACAATACAGTGGTACTTTGTGCAATACAACTGTATGCAGGCATCTGGGATTGCTCTACACTGATAGATACTGAAATAGTGGTTGGATTATGGTTCCGTGCTTAGGTAATGGGTATATGGATATTAAAGGCTGAATTTTTATTCTTGGCTATGTATGTATGTATTACTTGCTGGAGGATTCTCTGCAGCTTGAGGTCTTCAAACCACAATTTGAGGACTTCAATAACTCAGACATAGGTTAGGGGTTTGTTATAGAAGTGGATGGGTGAGATTGTATGGCTTGCATTGTGCAGGAGGTCAGACTAGATGATCATAATAGTCTCTTCTGACCTTAAAGTCTATGAGTCTATGAGTAAGGGAAGAGATTCTTGCCATATCAAATATGATATTTTAGCTCAATGTAAGCGGGGGAATGGTCCCACTATTCTGGGGAACTTTCCTGGCTTCTGCACTACCCCAGGAAAATGGGCTAGCAGAAGGATCTGAGTCCTTGCTCCCACTTCCTTTACCCAGAGGCCTCCCCTTCCACACTCCTGTCTGGCAGAGTCCTCGTAACCCCAACAAGGCTGGGCCCAGGATTCCTAGGGGGCTCAACCCCCAATCCTGCTGTGGTCACCTAGAACAGGGGCTATGGTGTCCCCACTCCAGGGTACTCTCTCTGCACTGGGCACTTCTCTGACCCACTGATCATTACATACAATTTAAAGCAAATTCAAGTTATTTAATCAACAATTAATTAAAAAAAGAACAAGGAAAAATGGGAAAGGTTAAAGGAAAGCACATCACCCTGCTCTGTGGCAGGGAACATTACAAACAGTGTCTCTGGAACGTCAGGGCAGTTCACAGTCTGTTCCTCATAGGTGCCAGGCCTCCTCCACACACTCTGGCTGTACTGCAGGGATGCTGCGGGTTGAACACTTGCTCTGGTGGTGGCTACACACCTCCGGGCTTTGGGTGGTGGGGCCCATTCTTCCCAGCACCAGCCTCCTGTCAAGTTAAGATCCCCCTCCCAGTCTGGCCTGCAAGGACCCTTGGCTGGGGTGTCTTTCTGCGCTGGGCCCTTTGCCCAGGATCCCCCCCTTGGCTGGCCCCAGTTGCTCACCATACTTGGCTCCAGCTCCAGCCCCAGCTCCACTCTGCCTCAGCACTGATGCTGCTGCTCTGCCTCCAGCCCCCTGGGCTGCTTCTGTGGCCCCTCTGGCTCTGTGACTGCAGCTATGCTCCCAGCACAGGATCTGCTCTCCCTGGGCTGTCTCTCTAGCTCTGTGGCTGCAACTCAGCTTGGGACCCTGCTCTCTCCTTAGCTCAGCCCCACTCTGTCTGTCCAGGCAATTCCAGCTCACATGGAGAACAGGACCCACAATGGCCTTCTGACTCCCCAGTTAGCCTGCCCATCCTGTTAATCAGGCTGACCCGGAGCATTGGTCTCTTCCCATTGTTCCTGGGGACTGTTAGTCTCAGGGTCCTGATTTCCTATCAACTCTTCCCCTTTCTTTTGGTACTGGGAGCTAGCCAACCAAAACACCCCCACTGAGTCACAGTAAGGGGACAACAGTCCCCTTACATCAAGTAACTTTCTTTCCCTTGTTGATGGAAGAGATTCTGCGGACCAGACCCAGAAGCAGAGAGGGAAAGAGATTGATTTCCCTCTCTCTGGATTTTAAAGTAGGATTGTCATATTGGTATTGTAGTAAATATGGACAGAGATAGTTATTTCTACATTTATAAAAACACAGGACAGAGAGAAACTGATGAGAAGGTGAGCATCTCCTGTCAATGGGAGCTGAAGGCAGATAACTTCTCATAGGATCACTCCCCTGTGAAAGGGGTTTCATTTGAAAATGTGGAGGGTATCTAGCAGAACCACAGGTACTCAGTTTAAGTACTCAAAGCAGGGCCCACCAGGAAAGAACTAAGTGTTGGATTTTCCTCCTAAATCACGAGAAGTCAGTAATGACTCCACTTAAGTCAATGCAGTCACTATGTTTCAAGACCAGCATGGTAACTACAGGGAATTCTTTCCCAGGTATCTGCCTAGTGGGTCTTGCCCACATGCTCAGGGTCTGATTGTTATATTTGGGGTCGGGAAGGAAACGCCCCACAGGTCAGATTGGCAGAGATGCTGGGATGGGTTTCTCTGTAGCCTGGGGCACGGGTCACTTGTAGGTTTAAACTAGTGTAACTGGTGAATTCTCTGTAACTTGAAGTCTTTAAACCATGATTTGAGGACTTCAGTAACTCAGCCAGAGGTTAGGGGTCTTTTACAGGAGTGGGTGGGTGAGGTTCTGTGGCCTGCAGTGTGCAGAAGGTCAGACTAGATGATCACGATGCTCCCTTCTGACCTTAAAGTCCATGCGTCTATGAGAACTGAGGAGAATCAGGCACAATGTGTTGTGTCAACAGCTTCCGGGCATAGCCATCAATGTGAAATGTGTTATGTGCACTGACGGCTCCACAGCCCTGCAGTTCACCCACCTTCACACACTGTGCACCAGATTTTCAGAAGAGCGCAGCACCCAACACAGAAATCTTTTGACAGTCTCGCCTAATGGGCACGAGCACAGCAATACACTTGACAGAGCTCTAGCAGAGAGCTGATAAGAGGCCAGCCAAAAGAACAAAGAAAATCTAGCAGTCAATCCAAAGAAATGTTGCCCCCAGGCAATTTTAAGTCAGACACTGGAGTTTTGCCCACCTATAGCCCTCCTGTAGCATGTTATTGCACTTTATAGAACAGAGCGTTGTACAAAGGTTCACTGATCAACCCTTCCAACACTTACGTTAAGTATTATCTCCATTACACAGATGGGGAAAAATACACAGGTCGGGTGATTTCCCTAAGGCCGCTTAGTGAGCCAGCAGTAGAATTCAGAAGCTCCTGGCTCCTTCTAAACTAGTTACTCTCCATTTTCTTCCACATAGTTTTGCTACTATGTCCCTTCCTCCAGACATGAAGATGGACACACAGACTGACTCTTATGCAACATGTTGGCTCTCGTTGTTGCTGTTAGTAAATCTGGGCTAGTTTCCTCTCGGTGAGATTTAGGCACATCAGCTACAGAACACCTGAAAGAGGGGACAGATTTCCACAGGACCCAGCAAGAAATCTGCCTTTGTCCCAATCAGAGAATCCAGGACCACGCTGCTTTACAAAATAAGCCTGTTAAAGGGAAAATATCAATGAGTAACTGTTATCTACACAAGTGTCTGCAAAATGGTCAAACACTGTCACCTACAGGGAAGAAGAAAAGATACAACTAAGTGCTAGGTAGCTGGAATAACTGTATTGCAGACACGTTGTGTGATCTGAAGCTGGTCGGAGACCAGCTAAATGACCAGTCACTTTTTGCTCACCTGAATTAGAATTAAGAAACTCTTGGCTCTTTCTAAGCCAGTCACTTTCCATTCTCTCCCACCTAGTTCTGCTATTATGCCCTGTCCTATAAAAGAAGTATTGATATTTCATAGGGCCTTATATCAGTCTCTGAACTGGAGCAAACACATTTTGGGTGCACAAGCCCCAGATCGGCATAGGCACATGGTTCGCTACATGAGCAGTTTTCTTTTTCATATGAATCTGACAGGAGATGCTGAAACACATACACAATTTTGGGGCCAAATATCCAGTATTTAGCATAGATGAAGCCTGGGAGACATGTAGTGAAGCAGTGAGCTCAGCCCGAGAGCCAGTATAGAAAGACCGTGATCAGGATTCTAGGAAACATACAAGCTTCCTTGCTCTGAAGTTGGCCACAAGGGAGAGGAGATTTCGAAGAGAGCGTGGGATAAATATATGGATAGCATTCAATCAAATCAGGGAGTGTGACTTAGGTTCTGAGCAGGGGACTGGGAGCACAGCCTCCTGGGTTTGATTGCTGGTCCTGCTACTGACTTACTGTGTGCCCTGAGACAAGTTATTTCACCTCTGTGCCTTACTTTTCCCACCTGTGAGATGGGGCAAGTAATATTCACCTAGTTCATGCAGAGGTGTCAGCTTTATCCATAGTACTGATACAGCATTTTGAGGTCCTCAGCTGGAAGGCTTTAGAGCTGCCAAGTAACAGTCTACACATCACAGCGCCCACACTGGTGATTATATGGAGAAAGGCTGTGTCCATCTCTATATGTAACTAGGTGGCAAGTAACTCAGAAGGAACAATCCGTCAGATATACACAAGACATTAGCAGACGGTGAGCACAGGCGGTCCTGCCACCAAGTAATACAATCTACCTACCTACTGAGCTTGCCAATAAGTTTTGAGTTGAGACCTACCTTTGATCCCCAGCAACTTCAAGAGGTCACAGCTGCAAATGAGGGCACTCCGCAGTGAGCAGAGGTGATGTGCATGTAGCAAAGGAATGCAGAATAGCCCTAATATGTTCACATTCCACCTCAACTTTAGAGGAATGAAAACTGTACTTGGTGCCTACAAAGGTTTTCCAGAGGCTGAGATTGATTCAGCTAAAGAAAAAGCAACTGCATTTTGCTGCCTTTTCATTAAAACTTGGAAAAACTATTTCCTAATCATTGTCACCTTTTGAATTTTAACAACTGGCCCAGGAGATAAATATTTATCAACCAATGTTATGTATCATGGAGAAACCTGGGCCTAGATAACCAATTCAGTGAGGGATTTATATAGATATGGGAAGACTGAGATCCAGGCCTCATGGTGTTATGCGCTGTATATATAGGGAGGGATATTCCCTGCTCCCAAAAAAAGAGTTGAAATAAACAGAATGGGTAGTGGAAAGAACCAATCCCCCCATTTTACACATGGAACACTGAGATCTAGTGACTCACCCAAGGTAACACAGCAAATCAGCGACGGGACTGGGAAAAGTACTACCTTCCTATCCACTGCACTGCACTGCCTCTCTAATTACAATGAACATGGGATGACATGGTTGTTATCCCTTGTGCCATTGTGCTAAGGGACAGTAGCATGCAAAAGCAGGGGAGTCTTCTCAGTAATGTTGCAGAGGACAGGTTAGAGTAGTCCTGTGAACAGGCAAAACTTCAGTGAAGGAGGTGGGAAAGTCACATGCTAAAGAAATGATTGCTTGAGGCAATGAAGCAATTTTAGGGATGGGACAATTCAAGAACAGGGGGCATGTTCCATTGTCTGTTAATTTGTGGTTTCCCCACCACCACCCCCACCATAAACCTAATAGCTGCAGCCACAGCATTTACTGTACATTATGGCATCTGAGAAAGTGCTGACTGGGACAGCTGACAACCGCTTGCAATGTAATTCACACCATAACATCATCTCCCAGGCTCTTGGATTTCTCACTGAAAAATTATGTGATGCTTTTTTGGAAACCCAATACGAAGTTATTGATACATAGCACACACCAAACACACACATTGGCTTTCAGCAAATTAGCTTTAGCCTTTTAAAAAGAAGATTTTTAAAAAATAAATAAAATAAGGTCTCTCCCCCCTCCTCCCCAGTTTAAATGTGATGGATTTTTCTCAATGGTATCCTGAGGTTTAAGAAATATGCCTACTATATCTGCAACATCTGGGTAACTCACTCTAGCATTCCTTTGAGTGGAGATTGTTTCCATTTGTTAATTTCTGTCCTAGGGTTTGTCCACATGGTGCTGCAGTCCAGACAATGGGACAGTGAACTGTAAAGAACTCTAAAGCATTGGGTTCTAACTGTCCCATGTAGACCCCGCTGGCACAAATGAAAAACTGGCTAGTCCATATTTTCATATATTCCAGGGCCAGAAGGGACTAGTGTATAATAGCTCAGAGAACTTCCCCAAAATTATCCCTACAGCATATCTTTTAGGAAAACATCCAATCTTGATTTTTAAATTGCCAGTGATCCACCATGCCCCTGGGTAAATTGTTCTAATAGTTAATTACTCTCATAGTTAAAACATACGCCTTATTTCCAGTCTGAGTTCATCCAGCTTCAAACAGGACTACGCTAATGTGCCCTACATACCTTTTTGTTCGTGCCAGCACAGTCTACAGTTAAAGCACAACACTTTAGAGTACTCTATAATTTACTTCTCCCCCCACAGTCTGGACTTCAGTGCCATGTAGACAATCCCTTAGATTTTTATATGCCATCACTCCCTGCGGTCTTGAGGTACAGTCCAGAAAGTTTCTATAGATCTTAGTACACAGAAATCGCTGCAAATTGGCCAATGTTTGGAGGAGGAAAGATTTCAATTTTTATTTTCTTTCATGATATAAAATATAATTAGAGCTGGGCAAACTTTGCAAGTGAAACTCCCTCCCACCCTCAGCAATAAATGCAGATTCAACGGCATCAAAACTTTTCCTGGATTCTAGTTGGTTTCACCTAGCTGTTTCAGTTGAAAAAAATATTCTGAAAAAATCAAAATGCTTTTGTGTCAACATTTCTGAAACCAAGTGTTTCAGTTCAAAGTGTTTTTTAGTTTCAAAATTCTTTGATTATTGAAAACAATCAAAAACCTTTACAATGATCAAAGTTGAAACAACATTTCAATTTTCTCAAAAACAAGATGTTTGATTCGACTAGGGTGACCAGATGTCCCAATTTTACAGGGACAATCCTGATTTTTAGGTCTTTTTCATATCTAAGCTCCTATTACTCCCCACCCCCTCTCCTGATTTTTCACACTTGCTGTCTGATCACCCTAGATTCAACCCAAGACCATTTAAAAACTTTTCAGAACAGTCAGTGAACCAAAAAAATCTGGTTATTCACACAGCTCTGAATGTTAGATAATCTGCTCAAAAAGTGCTAGGGATTTACCCATTTGCTGAACAAATCATTATAGCACCCTGTATATCCCTGGTATACACAATACACTTATTACACTTAAGACTTGTGTCCACTAAATCTGCCGTTCAATTTAAACTACGCAATTTGAGTTACGTTAGTAGCGTAACTCAAGTCAATGTAGCTTAGATCTACTTACCACGGGCTCCACACTACATTATGGAGAGCATCTCCCATCGACATTGCTTCCGCCTCTCGTTGAGGTGAAGTACAGAAATTGATGAGAAAGCGCTCTCCCATCAATCGAGTGTGTCTTCACTAGACCCACTAAATCGATGCAGCTGCACTGATTTAGCTCCGTAGTGAAGACAAGCCCTGAGTATTTTTTTTGTACTTAGACCTTGAGCTCTGTGGGGCAGGAACGTTCTATTTATTATGTTTGTATGGTGCCCAGCACAATGGGGCCCTGAGTCCTGGCTGAAGACTGTGGACATTAACAAAATACAAACAATAAATAACTTGTACATTTCTGCTGATCAGTATAAATCCATGTATAGGATTTGCCACACTGGCTCATATACTTGATCCATTAGGAGTTAAATCCAGTGACCAAGACTCACTGCTTTAGAAGAAAGGACAAGATGTATAATTCAACCAGATGAGCGTGTGGGAAACTGTTAGCAGGGGTTAAGCAGTTAGTTGACACCGTTAAGCATAAGACTGGATTAACTCTATTTTAGGATATCTACCTATTACTGGTCATAACATTAATTTACTTCCTTTAGCAATCCAGCTATTGTCTTAGAACCCCAGACATGTTTTACTTATACAGTATATGCTACAGGACTAGATGGTTCAGAGAACAGGAAAAAAGAATAGAGCTTTTCACTTCTATGCCACTGGTTCAAAGCCAAATTTAGACTAGCAGTTATTGAAATTGTACTGTTATCCTTGCATTCACTGTTTTATTAACAAGAGCGTCTTGCTACTCACTGGTGCTCAATGAGTAGAATCTAACGAAACAAGAGAAAGTGTCAGCAAGCTTGTAGGCGGTTTTAATTTAGCTGGTTCTTTGGCAACGCCACAGGAATAGTTCTGCAGAAACAGTGCAACCAGAATCAGGAAGCGAAGAAACAAGCAGAAATATAATCTATCCAAAAAGTGAAGAGAATTTTTAAATAGTTACACATTTGTCATGGTTAATTGATTTTTTAGTAGTTTCAGATTAGTAGTTTACCTTAACAGGGTCACCCAGCCCCACTAAATACACATTTGTATACTCACAGAATTTGAGCTACCTTAAAGTAATATTAAGGGCCATGCATCCAGTCGCAGCCTCCGATTTTGTACACACAAGTACATGCAAGAGCAAAATGGGGTCTCACAAAGGTAGGTGTGTGCACAATTTGAAGCTGCAAATACCCGCATACACCTTCTTGCAACACCAAACATTAGGCTGCTTTGATGTTAACTGAAAAATTATTCAAGGGTCTACACTCACCCCTATAAAGCAATAGACACACAATATTTAATACTCTCAGTGCTTTTTGTCCACTTTACACATAGCACCATAAAAATTTACAAATGTTACCCCCATTTTCTAGATTGGGAAATTGAGGCCCAGAGGGGCCTGGTAATTAACTTACTTAAGTTTTCACAGAAATTCGGTCACAAAGCCAGAAATAGAACCTAGGAACTCCTGACTCCCAGTGAGCATCTACTAGATGCATCACTGCCTCTCTGTCCCCATCTAGCTGTTACCTTACTGAAGTCAATGTATCTTTCTACCCAGAAAACCTCTGCACAGAATAGCATCTTCCATGAGTGACCATGCAACAGGGATGATGGTAAGGGGAGTGTGTACTCCACTCTGGCTTTGGTGGGTTTTCCACAGGCCTTCCACATGATTTTGATGCAGTTTTCTTTTTGCCCATGAATATGATCGCACACGTGACTATAGTATATTTATTCTAGTTAAGCAAAATTGCTGGTCCACATCATTTAAAGCTACAGTGTATGTTCAGTCTGTACCAGTTTAACATACCAGCACTATATGGCATTCCATAATCAGCAGCAGCATTGTACTTCAAATCCAATGCTGCATTTATAATATTATTATATCCAGTGCAAACACCAATATTTAGAAAGAAAAATGTCCTTTTTATTGGACTCCTGCTGATACTCCAGCTGTTAGCCAACACACGTAAAGAGTTTCTCTTTTTTGTATTGGGGGAAAGCCCCAAGCATTTAAAAAAAATAAAAAAATCTTACATCTGAAAGGTATATTTTGTCCTGCCCCAGTAGGTCTGTATGACTGGGTTAAAATGTGTTTTTTTATTAGATGAACTGCATCATTAAATTACATTATAAAAACTAAAAATGCACCATTAATTTTCAAAAACAATAGTACATACATCTCATTTCTGATACACGATTCTGCATTTAATTTGTGCCCTGGGCCACATTTTTCTAGCAGTCTCAGTGTCTTCCATTATGCAGACTATACAAATGGAGCTAAATTGCCAAAGACTTTTTTTTTTTGGTCAAATGTCTAATGTGAAAATAAATGAATTTCTAATCGGCTGTTGCAAAAAGAAAAATTACTTTTTGATCTCAGCTCAGCCAAGCAAGAATCTACCTAACTTGAGTAATAAGATGCCAGGGTATTGTATAGGAGGCAGAGAAAGACAAAAGGCTAGACAGAGAGACAGACAGACATGGCTGTAAATTAGGTTAGCGCATTCAGTTCTATATGAGCAGCATTTCTTAATTAAATAGACAGAAGTTCCACTGAGCTTGATCTGAGTTGCTAGAGGGTCTTCCCATTTAATGTAGCTTCAGTTCTAAATATCCATGGATCACTCCCATTTGCAAAGGAAACCAAGAATTAACAGAAAGACTCTGTGTCCCATCCATAAACCACTGGGTGAATGAGAAGATGGAAGCGCTGGAGAAATGATATTTTTAACATTTAACGTGCCAGGAATGGATTTTGACCATTACAAAGGGTCTGGTGATGGCTATTACTGGCTATTGAAAACAAGTGCGTGCATTGCTTGCCTACAGCATGCTCTAATGCTGCACACATTGCTATTCATTGTGTGACTTCTGCTGAGCAGTTCTCACCCTTCCTAAACAAGTCCCCACCTGAAAGTCTGGCGTGCCTTTTGTATAGACTTGTTCTTCAAACCCCGGGGCCCAATTTCTCCCAAGCTGGATGTGAGTAGCTCTCTCTGAAGTCTATTTGGACTTCAGTTACACAAAGAGATCAGACCTCAGGTTAAAACATAGTGGAATGATTCTCTCCCCTAGCCCCAGAAAATTACCAATTCCTGCTAACTTCTCCAAGCTCCTTACAAAACGAAGTAAGCATTATTCCCCATTTTAGACAGACTTCAGTGACAATTTAGTGTCCTTCAGGGGACAAGCAACAAAGAGTCAAGCCCTGGCTTTTAAACCAAAGTCCATCAGCTGTTATAAAAGTAGTTTTCCTCCTATTCCCAGCATTAGCTGCAATGTAGTAATGTTATGTTATCTGGTCGTTAAGGTTGAGTTTCATTCTACACCTAAAGCAAAGGATTCTACCTCCTTATGTATGACACAGACAGCACACGCTCCTCAAAATTACAGCACTAAGAATACAGAATGAAATGTACTGATTTACAAGTAAATCCATTAGTTTATGAATTAAGTTATGAATTATGTTTATTATGCTAGTGCCTAGGGTCCAAGCAAGAACAAGACCCCAGTGTGCAGGACGCTGTCTAAACAAAGTAGGAGAGAGAGTCCACGCACCAGGGAGCTCACAACCTTAACAGATAACACAGACGCAGGGAAGACAGAACACACATGCAGAGTGAACAAAATGATGGGATGGCAGCCAAGGGCATGAGAGTTTCCTGATTTTTCCCCGGGGGGTGAGGGGGAGTGCATTTAGTTAGGAAGGGATTAGCTAGAGGAAAAGACAAATGGAAGGGAAGCAAATGAGTGGGAAAGGGCAAGGGAGAAGGGGAAGGATGAGGAGAAGGGATGGAATGAGGCTGAGGTAAGGATACAGAGTGTTGGAGCAAACAGCTAATCAGCAAAGAGAGAAAAAGTTGAGTCAAGATTGTAGAAGATATCAGTGTCCTATGGTCCCTGCTTAAACTAATTCTGCAGCTGCTGTGCTAGGTTCAATCTCTGGATGGCTCCTTCCTGTAGTTTATTCCCCCAGGGGCACAGGGCTATGAGAGAGGGGGATACGGCAGGGGTTCTAGTACCTCCTAAGGGGGGGTCCCTCCCACGCTGATCTGGATGGTTTGTGGGAGAGGTAGCCCCATTTCACCCTGGTGAAGCAGCACCTGCTTATACTGCTTCAGCAGCCACTCTACTGGCTTTAATCTAGTTTAAACCTAAATTTTAAATGGTGTTTGTGTGTTTATGAATGGTGTTTGTCCCAAATCATCTTACCAGAATAATGGAGAAGCTTCAAGCTGCCCATATATTTAATATTGAAGCTACATGAGCTAAGTTTGAGAAAGTTAGTTTGTAAGTAAGCTACATTGTTAACATTGTTTTATCTAATTGTTATGGTACAGAGTACAGACTGGCTCCGTTAACTTTTTAATGAGGCAACGGTGACCGAAACTCAATCAGTCACCACTCTTCCTCTACAGTAACTTGCATGCAACCGTTCTATTGGTTGTAACAAGTCAATGATATGAGGAAGACTAACACGTGTCAAGAGTTTGTATGGGTAGGTTAAACAGCAGCACAGGTTGGACCAAGTAAAGCTCCATACTCACATGCTTGTTTGGGAATTGGCATCTGAAAGGCTTCCATGGCACTACTGTTCCACTGTGCAGCCAGGCAGCAAGGCTAGGGGGAACCAAGGCCAGAGCATAGAGGGAGCCCTTGCAACACAAACACTGGGACTTGGGGACCGGTCTCCCTTAACATACAGCTGGTCTCACTAACAGGTCTCTAAACCAATAAGGGAATTGCAAATCCAGGGCCAGATTCACTAGCACACTTTGGTTGTTTTGCCCTGTTCTAGTGATGCAAAATGGCTGTAAGCTCAACTTCCATTAGCCAGTGTATTCTGGCTATAGTGGTGAGTCTACCCTTTGAAGTTAAAATACAAAACCATTTACAGTTGATGCTGTATTGCTAGACAGAGCAGAACTCGATTTTAATATTTTTTTATAATTTTGATATTGTTTATTTTAGATTTTTATGCATTTAAATTTTTACAGTTGTGGGAAATGATGGGCAGGTCCGACAATAATTAAGTAGGCTCAGATTCAAAAAGTTAAATCTTTATAACCATGAAAACACAAATTGTCAACATCACGTCAAAATATACACAGTAAATATCCTTCAAACTCTAATAAGGTCTCAAGCAGCATTTTTCTTACTTTGCCTATCTGTGCATTTCAATTATTATCAATAGAAATATTTGTGTACAGTGAAATAGATGTTTACTAACATTTTTACCCATAATCCTTCCAAGCCTCTATATGTCTTTAAATCATTAATATTACATGGGAGCATTCTCTTTGGGCTTCTTGCTTAGTGTTCATGTATGAATTATTTAAACACCCAACCAACCAACCAACGGAAATTCCAAGATAAAAAGCTAGGTTGGAATAGCAGTAAGGCTGAGAGTACAATTCATTAATGTAAGCACAGAAATCTTACAAGCGTGGCAGGAGCTCTCTTTGCCCGTAGCCCGTTCCAAACCCCCCTCCCCTTGCCTTGCCAGAGAACTCTCCTACAGACTTGAGGAGGGAGAAATCAACTGAGAAATGACTCCAACACCTTTATTAGCAAACACAGAGACTGAGCCCCCCGCCCCAGCATGAGTCCCTGAGTCACACAGACTGGTACCCCCCAGCATGAGTCCCTCAGTCACTGATCAGGGGCCTGAGCCTCCTTCCCATTGGGATCCGCTAATTCTCACATGTGGTGCAGGCTCCGTGGCTCACAGATTGATTGCTCCCCAAACCCCCGCCCAGATTACAAATGTGTGTCCCAGGAGCAGCTGCTGCAATATGTTATGTGCTCAGGACTTAGCAGAAGGCATTTCTCCAGCCTCACTCTATGCCTAATTGATCGCCATATTTGGGGTCAGGAAGGAATTTTCCCCCAATTCAGAGTGGCAGACACCATGGGGGGTGAGGGGTTGCTTTCCTCTGCAGCATGGGGCACGGGCCACTTGCAGTTTTAAACTAGTGTAAATGGCAGATTTGCTGTAACTTCAAGTCTTTAAACCATGATCTGAGGACTTCTGTAATAGATCCATAACCTCTGGCTGAGTTCCTGGAGTGGTTGGGTGAGGTTCTTGGCCTGCAATGAACAGGAGGTCAGACTAGATGATCATGATGGTCCCTTCTGGCCTTAAAGTCTATGAGTCTATGAATCTACACCCAACCCCATGTCCCCACTTGGGCAGGGCTGTGTTCCTGCTTTGGAGTGGCATTCCTCTAGCAGCAGACAGTCATGGGAGGAATTTCCTCCTAGCACTCTACCCCAGTGGAACTATGGGGCCCTCTCCCCTCTCGGCCCATCCCTTGATCCATTGGGCTATTAGGGGTGGTGCCGTCCCTTTTACACTGCTAATGGCCTGTGGAGTGGGGGATCAAGAATGCAGTAATTATCCTCGAAACAACCATTATAAGCTCAGGGAATTCAGAACTACAGTAGAGATGGATGAAATTTTTCAGCAAAAAAAAAGTTTCTGCATCACCAAAAAATTTTAAGAAATCAAGTCCATTTTGCTGAATGGTCTGTTGAAAAAGAAATCTGAAAAAGGTCAAAACAAGATAATGCCATATTTAAATTGCATATTTCAGTTTTTCAATCAAAACAACTTTTCATTTTGACATTAAAGAACTCAAAAATATAAAAAATCCTCAAAATCAGAAAGGAAACATTATTTTTGCATCAAACAACCCAACCTGCAACAATACTTCCTCCCTTCCCCCCAACCTTTCAGTTTGCTATACGTTTTGAAAATTTTCATTTTCAGGGTGACCCAAAAGTGGTTTGGGGGGTGTGTGTTTTAGTTTTGGGTGTTTTTTTGTTTGTTTTTTGTAATTGCAAGACAATAGGAAAAATCTGGTATTTGTTACCGTTACATGTAAGAGAAATCCAAACATATTAAGGTATGATGAAAACACTCCCAAACAACCTAAACTCTACCCTGTAGTGATACCATAAGTGGAAAATATATGACAATTTGAAAGAAAAAAGAAAAAGAAAACAGAAAAACCACAAACACTAAAATATCTCTATCATAATTATTTGGTTATTCCATGACATCTCTCCAGGGCAGAGTTAAGGTCGAGCAGGTACATGCATTTCCATGCATTAACGTGTTTGAGTTTCTGTTAAGTACCGTCTTAACTCTGAATTGACTGGAGTTTTAGTGCTTGGTGTGAGGATAAATTACAACATCATTGTAATACTTTTTACCCTAAATTACTAAATGGCTCGATCTTACCTCTATTTTAGTGTAATTTTTTTGTCTTGTAATATATAGAGGCAATCAGAAATCAATCCCCAATAACATGAAATACCATTAGGCAAATTATTTGCAAATGGCAATTTACTCAAAGAATAGAATTAAGCTCCTCTTTCTATTCAAATTCTATTCTATCTGCAGGCTAACTTTGATTTTCCAGGACTGGCTTGTGAGTTGAAGCTATGTAGTGAATGGAGGATGTTCATACATTTCTGCCTACGTATAAATTCTGAATGACTGACATGCATGCATTCCTGCCTAAAGATTAATCAAATAGTATTCACTGCAATGGTAGCTTCAAGTGCAGTAGTCACTATTACCAATTTGTTAGTCATACTGGGTGATTTGCTACCTAAAAATCACATGGCACTGTTGCTGCTCCCTGACTGGATGGCTCAACCTGCAAAGAGCTGTCGGGATGGTTGTGCTGCCACTTCCAGCATGCACAAATGCACGTGGACATATATGCATGTGAGTATTCACAACACTCCTTTCTGGGAACAGAAATGCCTTTGTACAAATGTTGCAGATAGCAAAGAAAGGGGAATCATGGATCCAGTCAAAGCAAAATGGCATGTTTTATTCAAACGAATATGCATGAACACTCTTCTGCAGTGTGTGCCCAGCTTGGTGTGAAGCCCTCATTTATACAATATCATATAGTAGAGATCCCAATCCTGCACGATGCTAAGTGCCCTCAACTCCCATGGGCCACTGCCAGGCCAGGCCCTCAGAGCACTGGTGGAGTGGAGGGATTGTGATTGACCTAGAAAGTGGCCAGCTTGCCTCCAGGCAGAATATTCCATTCTAGCAGGGGGTTCTCTGTGACAAAAGTATATAAATCAAGGGAAAAGCGAGAGCTGTGAATCCTAACTGCAAGGAAAATAGAAGGTGATTACTACTCTAATCAAAGTCAGGAGAGAGATGAATATCCTCACTTCCTGAGCACCTTTATATCTTACTCAGACAATTTATAAGAAAACACTGATATACACTGCAAGTGCATCCCTCAGTACATATTCATGTTTGTTTGTTATAAGGAGCTGTGTTGGACTGAAGTGAAGCTAAAGTAACCTAAGGTCAGAGGTGGATTTTTAACAGGGAGTTTTGTAATGCACTGTCATTTTGTCTCCCAGGTCCCCAGCCAGAACAGGCATCATAATAAGATGCTGCTGGTTATATAGCACAGCAGCAAATGCAGAACCAGCAGCAGCTGGGGTAGTGCTGTAAAATGGCATCTGGAATCATTAAAATCTTTCACGCCACCATGAGAAATAATAATTCTACAGTAATAATAAAAGGACCCACAACTCTCCTTCCGAAAAAGGCTATTTCAAGCTACGCTAAATTATTTACATCATTTTATTAGCCTGCCGCCGATGCAACAAACCAGGGAAACACAAGGACAAAAGCAGATATTACAGCCATGGCAAGGAACTTAGAATCTCTTTGCATGCATTGTCAACAAACCAAAAGGAAATGATTCAACACACAAATTAGCATGCAAGGCCACAAAAAAAAAATCTAAACAAATGTAGCAAGTGAAATCAGATTTTGGAAGCAGGAGATGAATTTTTAGCATCTTGCACAGTGAATATTAACCAAATCCCGCCAACATTTGTGGTGCTACTGCCTAGAACCAGCATTGCCTTCTGCAACCCAAAAGCTCCCATAATCCGCATTGTCTTCTCTGATCTGCACTGACACTTTGAAATTTTGTGTTGCCACCCTTTGACCTATGCAGACAGCCAAATTTCTGGGTCTTGCAGGGTTGTTTCCATTAGGATGAGAAATTGGTGAAACAAATTAGGTAATTCTTGGTGTAATCTTATGCACTTTTTTCCTTCCACAAAGACCTGTTGCCCTGAGCACAAGTGGAAACAAACAGCTGGCAGTTTCCTGGCTCTGAAATCCTCAAATTTGCCCATCCAGCTAGCTCCGTGCCCAAGAAGCTTTATAATTCTACCTCCACCCAAAGTCACACTGAATGCCTTGTCCTGGCATTCTTCACTGCCTCCAGCACACAAGCGACAAACCAATATCCCAGCCCCTGCATTTGCAACCACAAAACCCTCTCGTTCCTCATAGCTTAGCTCTGACCTGCCCTGGGTGCTTAGGGTGGTAGGCTCTATTGTTTGCACTAACTTCCACCAAATGAAGGGGCTTGATTGCTCCTTCCGTTGAGCCCACTGGTATTAACAAGGTCTGCGATTGTATTTGGATCCAAGACTCCACCAATGGCAGCAATTAACACCTCTCACTGTCACGTTTTTCATGTTCTTTTAGTGCTGGTGAAAGATGCCACATTGACAGCCCTGCAGACTAACCCTCTCTAAGTACAAAAAAAAGTACAACATGGTCAAGAGTGGCAAGAGCTTTTCCACACTGCCCAACCAACAAATGACAATGCTGACAAGGGAAACAAAATAAATGGGACCCAGGGGAGGTCATGGGAGACAGGATACATGCAAAGGATACACATGATATATCCATCTTTGACACCTTGTAGAAGATCCTCCATTGCAGTTCTACACCCAAACTTGGACATCGGAGACAAAGTAAGTGGAGCAAGGGAAAAGCCACTCTCTGCAATATGTTCCCTTACTGAACCTGAATATAACCTACCAGGTGTTACACTGTTCGTCACAGCAACGGGGGAAAGGTCATCAATCAGTAAAGCAATCTAGCAGCACAGTTTTGTAGAAGCGCTGGGCCTCCACAGCTCTCAGAAGATAATCTTTTCTCCATACAGTTCCAGTGGGGAAAGCACCTGAAGACTCTGGGACCATTGGATACAGAATTGAGGCCTCTTGGGATGCATGGGGCAATCTTGGGAAGCCTGGAGGTTGGAAGCAATTCTATCTGGAGTACTAGGGCCCTCTAATATTTGTGTATGAATATGGTCAATTCTATTGGAAGGGGGTCTGGGTAACATATAGAGAGAGGCCAGTTATCTCAGGTGCTGGTTGCAGCTGAGTCATAGTGTCATATTGCATTTTAGTGGGTGCTATGGTTGGATTTTCAGGGGTTACTAGAAGGTGATTTGAAGTGGGATTTCTCATCCTCAATCCCACTGAAGACAAAGAGAGTCTTTCTGTTGACATTAGTGGGAGCTGGATCAGCCCCCCTATCAGCGATACTGGAAAAAAGGTGACACTACCATTGCAAGCAATGCCCATCCACATGAGACACCAAAATGAGACCCTGTTCTCAACAGATTATGCATGAACATCTACACATTCTCTGAACTCTGATGGTCATATTGGGGTTTGAATACACCCATGGACCCTGCTGGCCTCTTTAGGCTTGATTTCCATTCAGTGAATCTCAAGTGGTCTGTTGGGTTAGGCTCCTTCTCAGTTGGGAAACAAATTGGATCTCCCAAGCTCACCCTATACCAAAATGAGCTATCACCTAGAGTGGATTGTGTAGATCTTCTAATCTGCCTCTTCCTCTCCTTCTACACAATGAGATACCAATGATACTTAAGGCTGGCATTTACACTGGGCATCTGTGTTAACACCCACTAAGATAAATAGGGACCTCTCAGAGCTAATATTTCATGCTCTCTGTAAACTCAGGCAGACATCACTGCATCACTTAGCACACAGGACTTCTCTATACACAGTTTTTGCACCAGTTTAACTACATCAGTTATGAACAGTTTTGATTAAATCAGTACTGCAAACCACCACCTCCAGTGGGTGCTCAAATTGACATTCAAGTATTTTAAATCAGTTTAGCTTAAGCTGATTACAAACTGACTTAACCAAACTGATTTAGGACCAATTTAAGAGTATCCAGACAAAGCTGCACCGATTTAACCAGGTCAATGTGGGGAGGGGAGGAATCACACCTTTAGTTAGACCATTGCAACTTTGTGTCTAGACCAGGCTTCAGTTCATGTTTTCAAGGTTGTCTTTGCAAGCACAACACTTAAGAGATTTGAAAATGAAAGCAGCGGTTCCAGAGAAGAAGAAAGGCAGTTGGAGAGAGGCTGAGGTACATGTGCAGCTGCATACTAGCCCAATTCAAACCCTACCCTCAACCTTCTTTTGCCTCAGCTGACCCAGACAAACATGGAAATATAGGTAATCTAGATAAAGTCCTGTGAACTCACTGAAACACAGATGCCTGTTCCTGCTAGATCTCACCTCCATGTAGAGTCTCTAACATGAGCACACTGGCTAAGATCAAAAGGCTTAATTACCAATTCCATCCGAGGTTGACCTGGCCCAGGAACGGAAGGGGTACAAACAGGCTAACAACCCCCATAACTTACAGCAACCACAAGGACAAACTTAAACCCAGCTGCTTATGACCACAAGGGGTAGTTCCAATACCTGAGACTACAAGGTCCCAGTAGTGCTGGAGCCACATCCATTCTCATGGGCTGCACCTCCTGCACCATGGAGCAATCAAGTGGATGAGCCCTGAGCCATAACACCCCTTTCCGGCAGCTGAGGAATTCCTGTACACCAAGTACATTCCTAGTGACCAGGTCCACTGACTTCACAGCCCCCCTTGCTCCATTCAAACATAACAAGGAGTTGAGTCAGATAACTGACATCCCACATCGACAGGGCTTGTAGGATTAAACCCATTGTGTTCACCTAAACTGAGCCTTTTCTGGGCTAGGCACATTGCAATCATATTATAGGGTTTTCACTAATCCAACACTAACACACACACGCAGAGAATTCTCTGGCCATTTCCTGATCAGCCTCTAAACCACTAACTGGTTTGAGGGAGAAAAAAAAGACTCATTCTATTTTTAGAATGCATATTAATTACCCTTACGCAGGTGCAAAATCACCCCCCGTTTATTATTATTTCTTTGACTCCTTAATGGCAGTTCTGAGCAAATAAATCCAGTTAATGCAATAAAAGGATTTATTGTCACCCAAATTTACGCCAGCAGTTTAATCATAACACCTTTTCATCTGACAGACTTTTTCGAGAACAGTTTGCCCCACAATTTGTCAGCAGGAAAATGGCCTTGGATAAATGCTAGGAGGAAATAAATGCTAATATGTGGCATAGTCTTTCATTCTTCTAATTGTCCAGGGAATTTAAAGGAGACAGACTTGTTTACTCAAAGTAGGAAGTATGCTGCAATAAATGATCACCATTAAAGGCCTAAATAAGTCCCTGACAGTGGCAGAATGGGGAGGAATGATGGAGTCCTGGAAATTTACATGCCAGTAAATGGGTGTGTGAAAGCATGTATATCCATGTTAGTAATAGCAATACTGAGGTATTAATATTCAGTATCCATATGGGATTCGCATAAGACATTCCCTGCATTTTAAAGAGACAGCCCCTTGCCACCAAGTTGTTCCTAAGCAGATAAGTGGCAGAGGCTGTAATGTTAGTGTCTCTCTCCTCATGCTCCAAAGGTTCCCTTGGTTGGAGTGGAGTCAAACCTTTTCATGCAACTGTGCCAGTTTACCAGGCTGAGACTTCAGCTGAACCAGCAGGTAGCTGCTACCTCCCATTTGGCTGTGCATGTTCTAACCCACCATGGAGCTCAGGCTCAGAGCTATGTAGTGCAGGAATCGCCTAGGAGGGAGAGGAGTTGCTTCAACCCCCTTCCCCAGCAGGCTCCCATCATCCTCATTTCCCCTCCCCCATGCCCGTGAAGATCTCACCATTCTCCCCAGTCCCATTGCTCAGGTACTGGAAACAGTTCTGTGAGGGGCTGGTGCCTCTCCATTCTGAGTGCCTGATTCTTGCAGGACAATGTATCCCACCTAGTTTTGCAAAGATTTGTTATTTCCATACCTAATGTCAGGCTGCTTAGCCAACTCACAAGGAGCTGGACTGCTTTGGCACTGAGTGGAAGCCTCAAGCAGTAAAATTTTACCTGGGGTTCAAGGAGCCAGCTAAGTCCCCAAATCAAAAGTCTGCAGGGGAAAGTGTGTTGGAAATGGGCCTGAATCGAAACTGTGGATATCAACACCCTGCAATTTTGAGGAAAATTCCCATCTGGATTCAAACTCTTCAGCTCAAAGAATCCTCCCTGCAAGACTAATGGTCAGGAAGTGCTCTTTATACCTTAGCCCCAGTCACATGACTGGAGTCTTGCTTATAAAGGTCAGCAGCCTTGTCATATGACTTCAGTGGCTACTATAAAATGCTCACATAGATGTAAGTGTCTAATTTAGCAGCCAGTTTTGACAGGTTAGTTGCCCTTTGTGCTCAGTGTAATTATTTAGTTTATTAAAGTTTAAGATACATGGAGGCATCCAGATATTAATTATTAGCAAGCCAGCAGAGAGGTGAGTGAAGGTGGCATGAGCAAGAGAACCTGAACCCAGCCATTCTCTTCCCCAAACAGGTACACCACAAGTCTTCCTTTCCTCTGTGGACTGTTAATTTCGTGCTAGGCACAGAGTTGCCCAATAAGGGCCTCAGGTCTGTCCTTGAAACTGGATATGCCCATTGCCATAACAACTGGCTGCTGGTGCTGGAAAGACGACAATGTTTCCCTTTTCTTTTTAATTCCTTTATTTTCTTTTCCTTTTTGTCATTTCCTTGCATCCCTCTCTCTAAAAAGAGAGTCTCTCATTTCTCTGAAACAAATTGCCCACAGCTTGCTTTCCCATACATCATAGAGCGTGGACCAGGCCTTATCAACATGGCTCTGCTTTTCTCATCTATTACTCAGTTTGTTTGCACTTTTATCCCATCGTCCTTGCACAGCGGAGAAAACATCCATCATCGGCACATCTGCCACCTGTCACGGGGCTGTCAACGCTGTGACAGCCAACATGACAAAACTGTTGTAACACCGCGCTTGCTCTGGTGCTCCAAGTTAGAGATTAAACAGCATAGGGAAAAAAATGTAGAGATAGATGGAGCAGTGACCAGGAATAAAAATAGCCCCTGTTGGGAGAGAATAAAGCAGAAAGTGGCAAACAATTAATATGAGTGAGTAGTGTAATTGAGAAGTGCCTGCATGGTGCATCTGAGCTATGCTATACTGTGGATTATCATTTTACTCAGCTGGATGTTACTGAAGCAAATAGCTTTGGAGCCTATTCTGCCACTCTTGCTCACACTGAGTGGCTCTACTCCTCAGGTAGTTTGAAATCAATGGACTGCTTGAAAAATAAGGTCCTATTACTCAGTGATGGCAGAATCTGGCCCTTGATAAATTACAAAGATTTACACATTCACAGAGTTAATCAACATCACCTGCAATTATGCCAGCTAGGATAAATATTTCTTTCTGCTTCTTCTCTGCTGTCTCCCAGGTGTTGTCATTAGACCTGGAATACCATCTATAGCTCAGACCACTATAACTGTCCCCTCTACCCAATCCTTCTTTAAAACTAATTTCTTCAAGACCTATTAGACCTCTGCTTGTCCATTGCCACAAGAAGCTAAGGGAAAAGAGGCAGAAGGAAGGAACGACTAAAGACTTGTCTGCTCATGCAGCTATTCCTGCATAGCTCCATGTCCGGTCACTCTTATTCCTGAATATTTCCATTACAGGGGTGCTAGACCCCCTGCTGTCCCAATTCCACTGCCCCTGGCTAATGTTGTTTAAGGAAGTAATTTAGCTATACTGTCAGAAATCCTCCTGCCAGGGCTTACACTGCATCTCCCCTTAGAAGCTATACCAGTATAGCTATACCAGCAAAACATCTGTAGTATAGACAAGACTTTAGTGTGGATGCAGGATAAATAAGGTTCCTTTTTCTGCTATAGCTTATTTACCTTCCCTTACAGGAAGAAGCTATGCAGATATAAACACTTTGATTCCAAAATTACTGCATCCCCATTTGAGAGCTGAAGTGTTTAAACTTAGGGTTTATCTAAACACAAATTTCCCAAAGAAACCCAAACTCTGAGAACTCCTGGAGGCACAAGACACACGCTGCACATCTCCACTCACTCAGCTATTTGTTTTGGAACATCCTCTTCCCCGTCCGTCATCTGCTCATTGTCTATTTAAATAGTAAAGCCCTTGCCTTCTTTGTTGGCTTGTAATCAAACCAAACATACTTTGGCACCTATGGGAATAATAATAATATAAGAGCTATATAAATCCTCATGCTTCAGGATAAAAGATGCTCACTGTTTGTGGTCAGTAAAATATCCTCCCTCTAGCCTGTGACATTGTATTGGACAGTTAGATGAATAATATAATATATACCTACCTCTGAGGTACCCAGCATTAATGAGTAGCGGAGACAAGACAGCAAGTGAGGCGCACATCATATGAGAGGGAAACTTTCCAGACAACATTTCTGGAAGCAGCCACTGGTTTGGGGTACACAGTTGAAACACATTTGAGCCAGATTTTTCAGAAGCCCTGAGTACTCACAGTTCCAAAGGGATTAGGTCAGGTACATAGCACCTCTGCAAATCAGGCCTAAAGCATCTCAAGTTAGGCAGCCAGAAATTTAGGCACCCAAGATCATCAGCTACTTCTGAAACTCTTTTTGTAAAGGGGGCAACCTCATTCTGCCCATCTAACCCTCTATTTACCTATCTAAGCATTCATTCAGGATTCATGCTAAGGCTGTCCAAGGGCCTCCCTGAGACGGAGTGTTCAATAACTCAGCCAAAAGGACTTGACATTTCTAAATAATACTGCTATTCAGAGGGTTTGGTTCTGCAACCCTTCCCTACAGTCTCATTGGTTTCATTTCAGTAGGACTCCTCACATGAGGTAGTTACTCTTCTATAGGTGATTAAAGAAGCAGGCCTTAGACTGCCTGTGATTTGTGACAAGCAATAGCATTCCTGTTACTCTGCTTTTACCACCCAAATTCATAGCATTTAACTTTGTTGTGAAATGGAACCAGTCTGTAAAGAGAAGTACAAGTCGGGGTGTGCCTGTAAAATAGCTCAATTTTGGCAAAGAAGTCTATACATTGTAACAATAGTAAATTACGTTCATATTGGCTTTTTCTGATGCAAGGTGCAGCAGGCTCAGACACTGCCTATATGCCCCCTCACGGCCAGGGGCGTCTCCATAGTGCCCTGCTAACGATTTCTCCCATCTTCAGGGCTCTCCCCTTATACTCCCGCCAAACAAAGTCTCACAGACCCTTCTGGCCAGGCTTTTATTCTGTTTTTCATTTTCCCAGTACAGCCAACCAAAACTGAACCAACAAAATAGCATTACCCTGCTGCTCTTGATCCCCTCTGGGGTATCTCTTCCACAGCTTACTTCCAGGCCTCCTACCTGTGGGAATCTCAGGAACTCTTACAACCCACACCCCTTCACTGCAGCTTCTTGATGCTCTTATCCAGCCAAGGTGCGGCTCCTTCACAATCAGGGTTGGCCAGCCCTAGGTCCTGTAGCCCTACACCAGGTTACACAGGGGCCTTGGATGTTGGTACACCTCAGTCCCTGCTGTTCTCTGCCTGTGACACACAGTAATTTACTCTCCTAAGGGCTGTAATATTTCAGCCTAATTCTGGTTGCTGAGCTAGAGGTGTAGGTACTGGAAAGTGTTTAGAGGTCTTTGCCATATAGGAGATCTAACAAGATGATTTGTTGGTCCTTCTGCCCTTAAACTCTGTGACTCATTAGCAGGGCCAGCTCTAGCCATATCGCCGCCCCAAGCACGGCGGCAAGCCGTGGGGGGCACTCTGCCGCTCGCCGGTCCCGTGGCTCCGGTAGACCTCCCGCGGGCATCCTTGCGGAGGGTCTGCTGGTCCCACGGCTCTGGTGGAGCATCCGCGGGCATGCGGGAGGTCCACCGGAGCTGCAGGACCAGCGGACCCTCGGCAGGGATGCCTGCGGGAGGTCCACCGGAGCCGCCTGCCGGCCTCTCGGCAACTGGCACAGCGCCCCCTGAGGCATGCCGCCCCAGGCACGCGCTTCGCGCGCTGAGGCCTGGAGCCAGCCCTACTCATTAGACAGTTTCACAAATATTCATCCTCAGAACACCCCAAAAAGTTAAGTACCATTAAAGAGAGACCCAGGGGAAAGAGAGTTAACCATGGCTATAGAGTCACTCGTTGTGAGAACTAGAACTGGAACTCAGGATGCCCTAACTCTCAGGCACTTAGAAGCGTATCTGCTCATTGGCCCCAGACATGTTTCCCCATATTCCAGGCCCTCCTCAGAGAATTTTACTTTTCCATTTCCAGAAAGCACTAACAAACATTCCTAAGTAGGGCTTTACAAAAATAAAATAACTGCCTATTGTCAAACTCTTAATAGAGGTCAGTTTGGATTAAGCTTCGGGTAGAAGTTCTAGTGTACTCTTATTTTTATCCAAAAAAATATTTTTTCCTCAATAATATAGGTATGTTGAAGTATGCTCAATAGATATGCTGGGGAAAATTCCTATAAAAGGGAAACTGTTGGGGCTTAGGGAAAGGTACCACTGTTAACTTGGAGGCTAACCTCTTTTAAAGAAGAATGAGAATATGGCCCCTTTTTGAGACAGAAAGGGAGGCTATATGAAATGCTAAACCTGATTGTTCTTTACGTTGTTTCCCACATCCACAGAACATTGAAACATGCCCTGTAGTGCAATCTCTGCCTGTACTTTAAGTAGTGTAGTGTATATTTATATATTCTATCCTAACAAATAGTAAAATGGCAACCTGGTTTCTCTAATAATATTGTAGCATATAATCCTGGCTATCATAACAACACATGGAGATAAACGATAAATCTTACCCTATCCTGTTCTTGGTCCATGATTTTAACTTTTCCATTTCAGCCTCTTGCTCTCATGGAGGACCATGTTCCCTTTACCTAGAAAAAGCAAAAAATAAGGCTATTCTGATCTTGAGAAACCAACACCTGGAAAGTAGACTTCTGGTGGACAATGGGTAGCTGAGCACCATAGTGGATTAATGAAATGCCCTGTCCCTTCATTGATGCAGGACCTGGTTCAAATCCAACCCAGTCGCAAGCAGTGAGAGTCTGCTGGTCTCAGCCTTATTAATTTCCATCATGAAATTGTGTATGATTGGCAGCCTTTGCTCAAGGAAGAACACAATCACAGATTAACTCAGAAAAGCACTAGCAGAAACTGGGGTGGGAGACAGATTTTTGCCAACTGCGTGCCTACTGTAGTCAGCTGCCATTAGGCCCTCACTTTCATGAGGCCCAAATTCATCCAGCTGTTACATGCATAAGAGTGATGAGGGAGATAATTTTTTCCCAGGCTTTATTTTCTTTGAATTGGGACTATGACCATCCACAATTTGACCGAAGTGCTGCCTGACACTTTGGTGCCGTAGGAAATAAGGATTGTTATGGTTAAGAAAGCATGGAAAAGCTTGTTTGTTCCTTTCTCCCAACTACTTTAGTGCTTCTGCTAAATAAAAATCCATTTTTATTCTTAAGGGAGCTGAGCAGAGAGATGTTGTTTTACGTCCCAGTTTTTGCCAGTGATGATGTATGTCCCTTTTACAAACTTATCTCTGGATTTTTGCTCAGTTTATAAGCCAGGGGCAATCTTTCTTTCCTAAAGCCTCTTTCTCTCACAGTCTGGAGGAACCTTGAGATTTCCTGCTGGTGATTTAAAGGGCTATAACACTCGCAGGCTAGATTTGTTTTAGTGTCCATAAAACTCAAAAATTTCATAAAACAATTGGTGAAAATAAAATTACCAAAAAATGATGTACTGCCAGCAGACTGTATAATAGTTACGGGGAAATGGAGAATATGATTCACTGGGGTATAAAAATGACAATGTATTTATTGCAGCGCAGTGACAAGAAACTAATTTGTCCCTTTTACTTTTCAGACAGGGCTAGAATTCCGATTTTTCTCTCTTCTGCTTCAGCAGTGACAGGATAGCACTACACAAGCTGCTCGAGGGGCAGCTGTACACTTGCTTCCCCTACTTACTGTATCTTTGCAAGTAGAGCTAACCAAGGTTTTTATCACTTCTACAGAGCTCTACAATTCCAGAGTGCTGCATGAATATTAACTCATTCACAAACAAGCTTGGCTAAAATAAGAGCCCACCCAAAACTCAATCAATCTATTTAGACATTTGAAACAAAAAGAGGTTAATTATCCACAGCCCATTATTCTTCACATTGACTCAGACTCTGCACTTTCAGGTCCTGGAGAGGGTTAGAGTTTGCAAAGGCTTTTCCTGGTAGTACACCCCAGCATTGATTCACCAGAGAACTTGGAAAAAGCAAAAACACCAGCAGTAGCATGAGTTTGTGTAAAGTGGAGGATCTGGACAGATGAGAAGTGGCCTGCACTGTACTCCAGATATGAGAAACTCAGATGATGTCTTCAGCATTGTCTGACTTTGGACATGCCGACCACAGGCTCTTCTTGCATGCTCCAGGGTTGGGGAACCAGAAATGCAGTGAAGAGTACATTTCTCACTGGCATTGCACTACAATCTGTTAAAATGAGTAACCAGGAGTAGAGCTGGGTCTTGGAAAATGGGTCTTTTCCAGGGAAAACTTTGGCTTTTCATCATCAAAAAGGTTGGTTTTCAATCAAAACATTTTGGTTTCTGGCTTTCCAACAAAAATAAAAAATTAGAGGAAAGCCGACACTTCCTGTGAAAAATTAATGATTTGTCCAGCTCAATTGTCTGTTAAAGGAACATTTCAACATAAAATTTTCAACCACTCTTACCTGGGACCTGTGGATAAAGTCAGTTAAGTACAGTGACTGCATTTCTGATCCAAAGGAAATCTGAAATTGCCTCGTTCCCTGCTTTCTTGAGATTCTCTGCCCAATTATGGGCCCAAGAGATTCAGATAATCTACAAAGATCACAAATTATTGTTTGGTCAAAGGAATTCCAAGTCTGGACCCTTCAAGAGTCATTGGTCACCAATCTCATCTTCAGTTCTTCTACTAGTCATGGAAACATTAGAATTCCAGATGGCTGGAGAAGCAGATATTACTGCATCTTCTGGTCTAGTATTGGGAAGATAATGCCTCATCTGACTCATCACAGCAAACAACCTCCAGCACTTAGAGTGGCAAAGAGTTTGATTGGTATCAAGTGTCAGAGGAATAGCCATGTTAGTCTTTATCCACAAAAACAACAAGGAGTCCGGTGGCACCTTAATGACTAATAGATTTATTTGGGCATAAGCTTTTGTGAGTAAAAAACCCACTTCTCCAGATGCATTTATTTATACCAAAATAAATCTGTTAGTCTTTAAGGTGCCACCGGACTCCTTGTTTTAATAGTTTGATTGTGAGGGTGGGGACATTCTACATATTCTTTTCCTTACCTGGTGCAGAATACTTCTAGTTTAACATATAGCGGCTATAGCTACTTTAGTTTCCTCAGCTTCTCCTCCTAGGAGTTAGTAATTACTAAGCATAGAGCAAGCAGAAACAAGCTTCTTGATATAAACACTTTCAGCTTCAGAGTCAAGGAGTGATAGTCCAGATCCATACTTTGTGTCTTCAACCAATCCCTACATGCGTGTTCCGCATCCTATTCGCTTGAGAGTGGACAATGTTGGTTTATCTCAGAACCATCCTACAGTAAACCAACCAGACTACCTTCCAGTAACTGCCTCTGAGCCACTCATCTGGGGGCTTGCTGAATTCCTAGAGACCTGTACTTTGTCCTTAAGTAGAGGAGTTGAGTGTGATGCCCCATAATTCTTAGCAGTGAGAGAGAATGTTCCTATAAATTTGGTATGGCCGTCATCACACAAATTTCCTTTCCCATTGCAACAGCAGAGCCAAACCCTGAAACAACAACTTTGCAGACATGTGTGCAGATCCCTGTAGAGGGCCCTAAGTCACTCCCTCTGGCCTGAGTGACAAGAAAGACTAATCTACTGGTCTCTCACTGCTGGATATCTTAAAATTGGGTGATTCCATTCTACATCCCTTTGCCACATGTTCTGTCCACATCATAAAATCCTGGTGCCACTGGCAGTCTCTGCTTTGGAAGGACCCAAAACTAGAAGAGGGTGGATGCCAGCTAAGGTGACCAGATGTCCCGATTTTATAGGGACAGTCCCGATTTTGGGGTCTTTTTCTTATATAGGCTTCTATTACCCCCCATCCCCTGTCCCGATTTTTCACATTTGCTGTCTGGTCACTCTAATGCCAGCACTGCGGTATGGAAACTGAGTTTTATGAGGGAAATGTAGTAGCTACATAAATTGCCTAAGTCGTTGTCTTAAAATGCACCATTGAATTGCTTTAAGTTCTTTGTATTTTGGGGGTGGAGTGAAAGGGTGGCTGTTTGTTTAGTTCACACTCCAAACCTAATACATTTCAACAGATCGTAGAAACTCAAAATTAGATTTAGTTTCAATTTGTGGTTTCAGTTTGTGCCATTCCATCTAGTTTGTTACAAGGCCCTTTAGGCCTGGTCTACACTAGTGGGACGTACTTAGATCTACTTACCGTGGTGTCTTGAACGCAGTGAGTCGACAGCTGCCGCTCCCCCATTGACTCTGCCTGCGCGTCTCATGGTGGTGGAGTACAGGAGTCAATGGGAGAGTGCTTGGAGGTTGATTTATTGTGTCTAGACTAGACGTGATAATGTGATCCCTGCTGGATCAATCGCTGCCCGCCGATCCGGCGAGTAGTGTAGACATACCCTTAGTTTCCTTATTTTTCAAAATACAGGGGACATGCTGGCATTGTACAATCCCTTTGAGCCCTACCTAGGCCTCAGAGGTCCTGAACTACAGACCAAGCAGTAGGCCAGGAATGTGTGGGCTGATACATGGGGTGAAGTGATGGGCTCATTCCAGGTGCTACATTCACATTGACTGTGCGGTCATAAGCTCCAGAAATGTGCATAACGGCTTGGCAAGAGCACAGCAGTCAGAAAAGCCCTGTTCACTCGTGTAAGTATATGAGACATCCTTTTAACTCAATGTGGGCCCATTAGTGCTTGCTGTTCTATCACTAGAGAATTCAACGTTTTTTTAACTTATTCTGTTTGCTCTTTGTTACACATATTGTGGGGGAGAATGGAGTAAGTCCTTCTTCTGTAACCGTGTAACCTGGAGCTGTCACTTTGTTCTCCCTTAAACTAAACAGGTTTGGACTAGGCCAGTATTTGGATGGGAGATTTCCAAAGAAAAAACAGTTTGCTGCAGCTCTTCCTTCTGCAGTATGGAACAGCACAGTACTTCAGTATCACTTTTTCAAAGAGACTGATAGGTAAACCCTCCCCCCCCGACCCCACCTTTTCAAGGCCTCAGGCTTTTTTCTGAGAATAAAGTAAGAGTAGGCCCTTAGCTAGAAGCAAGAGTTTTAACTCCTGCTAAACTTGTTTTTCTGTACAAAGGGCACGCTGAGGCAAAAAGATGTGGTCAGGGCTCCAAAAAGAGGAACTAGAATTGGATAAAGGGGAACCAGAAAATCTGTTAAGTTATAACAGCTTTTAGTTTATTATAGTTTATTAAGTTGCTTGTGTGGGCGTAAAATATAACTCATGATCATTTGACCAAAGGTACACCAATAGGTATTTTTGGGTACAAGTTCCTCAAAAAGGCTCAAGCAACGTGTAATAGCTTAACCGCAAGTAGGAGAAAAACACCAGGTGTCAATGACCTAACACTTACAAAACTTTCTATAGGGAAGTAGAAAGAGAGCAGACTTGCAATTAGCTCATAAATAATATATTAATAGCAATTGTTTTTAGCAGATGTTTAGAAGATGTCATTGTATTAGCCAAATAAGGTATCATCGGATGTATAAGCTCATATGATAATTTGCGGTTTTCAGCTTTATAAGCACAGGTATCACTGCTGTAAGGCAGAGCGACTTGCCCCTTGCTAGGGGACCTGTCGTCTCTCCGTGCATATGCATGTATTCTCTGATTAATCAATAAAGGAGCCTCAGGCTGTCTGATCAACTCAACAGGGTGGTGATCATTTCCACGACAAGACAAATCCAAGACCCTGATCACTTGTGAATATTAAAAAAGCACATGGCACATTTCATGGGAGGCGGGAGGCAAACCCTGATCTGGCCCAGTTTCAATTCAGAATTCCATTATGCCACCAGAAATACTCCCCGTGATGATGGGCTCACACCCAGACTCCTAGGCCTCAACTCAGCATTGACAAATGCATAGCTGGAACCCAGTGTGGCTCACCTGTGTGTTAGCATTGTTAAAGTAGGTATTAGATTTACAGAAATGTATTTAGTGTTTAGACTTTATGGAATACTTGTAAGCTGCTGCATGCATTAATCTCACTTATAACCACTGTATCCCATGTTATAAGGTAATATTTAAGTGTTTGCTCTGAAACTATAAACCACCAGTCAGGAGAGAAGCATTGTCAGGTGTGAAATACTGGTTTGTCACAGGCAGTGGTGTATCCTAGCTTACAACAGAAGGCCCATCGGCCAACCAAACAAACCACTGTGGAACAGCAGAAGCCAAAAGGCTGTTAATTGCTCCCTCTCACCCCCATGAAGAGGAGTCCATGTGGACTCATCCCATCAGCTTGCACCCGGGGGAAGGAAATAAATATCCCTGACAAGAAGAAATTGGATCTCTGTGCTGCTTGGACTTCAGGAAGGCAAGATGTCTAATCATAAGCAATGGATGCTCAGCTGCTTAGCACTAGATGACATATAGAGCCTGCATATTACAGCAGCTTCTATTACCTTTTGGAACCTAAGACTGTAACTCATTTGTGTGTGTATGTTCACCTACTTTAACTTATAAATAACACTCATTTCTTTCTCTTAGTTAGTAAATCTTTAGTTAATTATAGGATTGGCTACAAACATCGTCTTTAGTGTAAGATTTAAAGAGTCAGGCTCCGTGTCTGTCATGGAAGTCATGGATTCTGTGTCTTTCTGCAACATATGTGACTTCTGCAGTGGCCAGTGTGGCTGACCCCAAGGTCGCCCAGCCACACCAGCCATTGCTAGAGCAGCTCTGCAGCCAGCTGCTCAGGTGGCTCCATAGCCAGCCACACCTGCTGCTGCTCAGGTGGCCCTAGGCAGCTGGCCTAAGGATGCCACTCCCCCAGTAGCAGCGCCCGCTAACATTTAGTCAGGAGTATTTATAGTATAAGTCAATGACAGGTCACAGGCCATGAATTTTTGTGTATTGCCTGTCCATGACTTTTACTAAAATTATCCGTCACTAAACCATAGTCTTTCTAAAGAGCAATTGACCTGGAGTAAGTGACTGGTCCTTTGGGACTGGCAGTAACCTAAATATCCATCACAAAGGCAAGCTTGCCAAAGTGGCAAGATATAGACCTGCGTACCCAAGGGAACTCTGTGTGTCTCAATCGCTAAAGCTGATATAGTGCTTGAGGAGTTCACACTTGATGCTTGGTTGGTGAAATCTAAGGTCATGTCTACACTATTCAATTAAGTTGACCTAACTCACATCTGCATACAGCCACCGCAATAATTACATCTCTTGTGCATGCCTACACTTTGCTCCTTGTGTCGGCACGTCCTCACCAGAAACGCTTCCGCTGATTGAACTGTCACTGTGGGGCATTGTGAGATGGCTTCTGAAAGCCAGAAATAGTCCATGTAAGCAAAGCAGTGTCTACGCTGACACTGCATCAGCCTACCTGCATCAACATTGGCTCTACATCGCTCATGGAGGTGGAGTTATTGAATCAGTGTAGCACGCAAGTTACCTCAGCAGGAGTGAAATTTTAAGTGCAGACACTTACATATTTAGGTAGACGTAAGCTGCCTTGTGTCAACCTAACTCTGTAGTGTAGACCGGGGCTTGGTATAGAATTCACAACCAGTTTGGAGTTTATGCCCTGGTCTGCAACAGTCTGCTCTGAGCTTAGTACTCATGCTCTTGTGCCATTCCAGACAGCTTGATACTCCCCTCAATTTTGATTACAAAAGATAGTCATCTTCCCTCTCTGTCCTACACTTATAAACATTGCTGTGGACAGTTAAACAGTTGCCATGTTCCATTCCAGAAGTGGCTGCATTTTAATACTAAGTGAAGAGAGCTGGTATTCTGCATGTAACTAGACATTCTGTAAAGTGATTTCAAAAGGTGCTATATCAAAAAAGCAGTTTCTCTCTCTTTATTTCTACCCCCATCCTCCTCAGCCTGGGCCTGACTTCCTTTGAAACTAGTTGATCAGGACAGAGGACATTGTTTAAAACTGAAATATTCCATTCACCTTCTCCATTCCATGGGTTGAGTATGCTGTTTCCAAAATCTGGTGCTCAAGAACAGGCAGGGCTTGTTTTTTGTCTTTTGTGGGATTCCAAGTTGTGTGATATTTGGTGTTTTCCCTCAAAGCCCCAGCTCTTGGAGTCATAATCTTGGAGTGATTATGTGAGAAGCTCAATTTACATGTTTAATAAAAAGATCTAGGTTTCATGGTTGCAAAGAAAAGCTTGACAATGTGACCATATTAAAGGCTCAGAAATGAGAAGGCAAATAAAAAGAACCCTACGTTTACTATTTGTACACTGTCCTCCACAATGTCTGTTGCAAAGGGGAGAAAGTGAGCCACAGTAATGCAGAGTGGTGTACTGCGTTCTTCCTGGCTCTGCTGTTTTGGGGCCTGTTAGGAATTTTGTGCTGTTTGATGTATGTCTATGAATATAACACTGTCAATGCACCTATTAACTTTGCAATGCTTGCTGTACATTTATGATTATTATGCTGCTTGTCACTGATCCTACGGGGTTGTGTATCATATTCAACACTTGGCATTGGCAATGCAGTAGAGCCTCAAAGATATGAGCACCAGAGTTACAGACTTACCGGTCAACTGGACACCATGTGGAACTGGAACTGTCAATCACCGCAGCAGGGCAAAGACCAAAAAACCCCCAACACAGCAAGTACTGTACTGCGCCCTGGGGCTCAGAGCTTCACCCACGGGGAGCTGGGCTGCAGCTGCAGGAGGGGGAGGTCAAGAGTCTGCATGGGGGGAGGAGGCTCAGGGCTTCCGACCCTTGGGAGTACTGGGGCTCATGACTTTAGACCCGTGGCGAGTGCTGGGGTTCGAGACTTCAGCCCCGTGGCTCTGTTCCTGGCGTCAGCCCCGTCAGGGTCACTGGGGCTTGGGACTTTAGCTACAAGGGAAGCGGTGGTTTCAGCCCCAGTGCTCCCCCTGTAGCTAAAGCCCTGAGCCTCAGCACCTCTTCCCCCCAGCTGAAACCTATCTTAACAGGCTGGCCTACACACAGCTTTTGTCTGGTGTAACTATTTTGATTGGGGCAGAGGGGGGATTATTTTAGTTTAAAAACAAGTTAAAGCAGTACAGGTCTTAGTGTAGATGCAGTTATACCAGAATAAAGGCACCTTATACCTGTATGGGAATAGCTATATCAGGGCTTGGCTACACTTGCAAGTTAGAGTGCATTAAATCAGCCCCGGCCACCCTAACTCATGACGCATCCACACTGGCAAGGCATGTAGAGCGCCCGGACTCTGCGGCTGGAGCACTTCTGGTAATCCACCTCCATGAGAAGCATAATGCTTTCTGTGCCCCAGATGGAGCACCACCATGCCAGTGTGGATGCCCTGGTCTATTAATGTGCTCTGATTGGCCTCCAGAGGTGTCCCACACAATGCCTGTTCTAGCCACTCTGGTCATCACTTTGAACTCTACTGCCCTGCCCTCAGGTGACCAGCCATCAGACCCATCCTTTAAATTCTCTTGGAATTTTGAAAATCCCCTTCCTGTTTGCTCCACAAGGCATGGAGTGCTCTCCGCGAATCTTTCCAGGTGACCATGCCTCCATGCACCAGGCAATCCCCAATATGGAGCAATGGCGAGGTGCTGGACATCATCAGTGTTTATGGGGAGGCAGGTGTCCAGTCCCAGCTGCACTCCAGACGTAGGAATTACGATACCTTCAGGCAGATATCAAGGAACAGGATTGAACTGGGCCAAGATCAAGATGCACTGCAGTGCAGGGTTAAAGTGAAGGAGCTGTTGAATGCCTACCACAAAGTACACGAGGCAAACCGCCGCTCCGGTGCTGCCCCCATGACCTGCCATTTCTACAAAGAGCTGGACGCAATTCTTGGGGGCGACCCCACCTCCACTCCAAAGACCACCATGGACACTTTGGAGCCCAGTTCAACAAGGTAGGAGGAGGAGGAAAGCAGGAGTGAGGGTCCTGAGAAGGAGGGAGACAGCTCGGCTTCCCTAGATGCATGCAGTCAGGAGCTGTTTTCAAGCCAGGAGGAAGGTAGCCAGTCACAGTGGAAGGTGCTTGGGGAAGAACAAACACCAGAGGAGATGCCCAGTAAGCGGCTTTTATTTTGGGAAGGAATTTGTTCAGTGCGGGCTCTTGGGGTGAGGAGGGTTATGGCTGCATGCATGCCTAGATGCGGAATAGGGTGTTGATGTGCTCTCTGACATCGCTGTCTGGAGTTGCCAGCTTCCAGATTGCAATAGCCACCTGCTCCTCCACCAGCAGGGCAGCTCTCAATCTCGTGTCCTTGGGCCACAGGGTGGGGGCAAGCTCAGCACACGGTCCCGTGAAAGTGGCTTTTCTCATCCGAAAGTTCTGCAGCCACCGCTCGTCATCCCAGACTTGCATGATAATGTGATCCCACCACTCAGTGCTTGTTTCCTGAGCCCAAAAGCGGCATTCCACTGTGCTTGTGGCATTCACGGACATGCTCACCAATCTCATGTCATATGCGTTATATGAGTCAACATCATTGTCAGACTCCTCACTGTCAGTTTGTAACTTAAGGAGTAACTCGACTGCAATTCATGATGTGCCGGCGAGACCCATCAGCATATTCCTCAGCCATTCAGGATCCATTCCCGCAGATCAAAAGGGAAGACAGAACACACAGTACAAAAAACGTTGAAAGATGGCACCAAATATGGATGGAAGCACAGAGATTGCTGGGATGCGAAGCAATGCATCACGGCGCATTGGGACAGGACCCAGAATGCCCCACACCCCCTTCCCACAAGCCACAGCACCAGAATGGGAAGAGGTGCTCTGTGGGATAGCTGCCCATAATGCACCACTACCAATACCACTGCAAGGGCCGCAAATGTGGCCACACCAGTGTGCTTGCAGCTGACAGTGTGGACACACTGCAGCGCTTTCCCTGCTGCAGTCTCTGAGGGCTGGTTTAACTCATGGTGCTCTACATTTGCAAGTGTAGCCATGCCCTCAGTATAAAGCACCTTTATACCAGTATAACTGCACTCACACTGGGAGGTTGTGGTGCCACTTTAACTATTCCAGGATAGTTAAAGCAGTATGACTCTTATGCACATAAGCCCTCAAATACTCAGTTTAAAGGCAATGCTATTTTTCTCTTGCGATATAGTTTCACACAACTCTACCCAGGTGAAATACCACTTGGAAAACATGTCCCTTTCTCTCCTGTCGCATACTGCCCAGTATACATACTTAGATGTGGATTTGATGGATTTTTTCGAAAGTTTTGGCATGGAGTAAACAAATAGTGGGTTCTGATGCATGAGGGGAAGGTATATGGAGGGTTCTGCAGATGATGTTATGCTGCTTCGCTCTTGCACTTGGTTGCCTTTTGTTTGTTCCAAAGATGTTTTCAAAGGTTATTATATTTGCATCATTAGTGTCTCTTTCTGAATTCCTGAACCCGATTATGGGGGCCCTTAGTTTGTGGATTTATTATCCAAATGCCAGGAGTCTTGTTATCATGGATGAACTTTGGGAAGTCAGATAGATGCAAGCGGTGTGGCTTGCTGACTTAACTACTGAAAAAATTTACTTTTCTTAAATCCTGTGGGCCAGAAGGTGAATGTTTGCCTACAGTCAGAACTGGTAACTCTTGATGAAGGTAGGTGTGGTGACCACTGCTCGGTATAAGTATGACTTCCAGACATCTGTAGATCTTGTGATAGAGCAAGAGATAGGCCGCAGCCTCAAAGTTTGGATCCAAATTTCCCTCAAACGTGGGGGTGTTCAAATCCAGGAATTGGGTTCCACCCACTCTAAAGAGTGGAAAGCTATGAACTCTGAGGCTAGAGATGAACCTCCTTAAATCCAAGGATTGCTGAATCTGGGGTTTGGGTGCACCTCTGGATATAAACAAGCTTTTTATAATCAACTTTTGCTCAAGTGTGAATAAAACATGTTTGATTTTCACCTGGTTATAACTAGAGGTAAGCCAGTAATTTACAATGAATAACTTACTCCATTAATTTAGCCTCTTCTCATGAGAACACCTGCAAGCAAGTACCCTTTATTCCATGGATTGTAACTTTAAAATGTGAACTGTTTTGTGATTGATCAGATAAGTCACATAGTGTGTGTCTGGTTAAGCCTAGACATTTTTTGTATGAAAACTTGCCCCTGCCAACTATTAATTTGGTACATACAATAGTCTTGAATGTGACTTTGAACTCTGCTTTCCATAAACTTTTATGCCAGCATCATGTTATAATCCAAATGTTCATGGAAAGTGCTGGACAAAAAGGCTTGCACATAGCTGAAGCAAATTCATTTAAAATGCTAAGCCTTCTCAACCAAGCACTTAAGTATGTCCTTGAAGTTACACATTTGCTTAAATACAGTACTCTAAACTGGAGCCCCAGTGAATATTCACAAGAATTGTTGGGTTATTCACTCAACTCTTGTTTTAACAATTTTCTTCCATCCACACATAGGAACAATGTTACAGCACAGCTCTGCCACAGCTGAGTTAACAACCATTGTTAGGACATTAGAGTTTATCTACACAGCCAAAACCAAAGTCCTGCTGCTTTTAAACTAGCACCCCAGTAAGAATTTCTTGATACTTATTCTCCCAAAAGCATCTTCCAGATTAAATCTGGGAATCAAGCAAGGCTTTTATTATTGTCCAGGCTGTATACTCACAATGGCATCCAGAAATCAAGTTCTGTTGTTTCTATTCTGACATCTCTAGAGCTGAGAGAATAACTCACATGAACCATTCATTAAATACATGTAGCCTTTTTCCTGGTTTGCAAATTGTCTAAAAACGCTCTATGAATAGATAAAAATGCAGTAATACACAGCATCCATAAATACCATGTTGTGATCAAACAAAAGCCTGCCTATAGATTGCTTTGCGAATGGTTCACTTCAAATATTCAACTAGTTAGTATTTGTAGTGTGATATCTGAGCTGTGGTTGGTCACTTATATTTCTTGGTTCTGTTGCCTGACTACATGAGCTAGCCTAATTAAAGAATATTAAGATTCACACATTAGCACGGGGGCACATACTTGTGAAAAGCAAATTCACAGGGTTATGGATACCATTGAAGCAAATTTGGAAAAAATATTGGTTGTATTCTGCCAGTTCTAACCTTCAAGAATGGATTCTGAATCTGAGCTAGTTAGCAATTCTGATCCATGGATGTAGCTCCCTTCTTAATACTGTATCTGTATTGGACTCAATCCCAATGGTAGAAGCCCAATAGCCAGCTCTGGGTTGTTCTCAAGGTGGAAATAAATTTCACCATTTAACGGCAGCTTCCAAGACTCCTGGTGCTGCTAACATAGCAGATCCTGGTTTCAGAAAGAGCGTAGAAACACAAAGAGGGTGGCAAGTGAGGACTTTCAAACACCATTAAGGAACAGTTATACTTTTTGGCCACTTCATTCCTTGGAGCCGAGTTTCCATTATTGCCAACCCCAAACATTCAGAAGACATGAGCCTGGACCCCAAAAACGATAAGTGGCTTAAAAATCATGAGGCTTTTTTGTGACCATTGGGTTTTTATTTGCCATCTGGCCTTTGAGCCTTTAGGGTGTAGTTAGAGACTATTTTCAAGTTATTCTCCACAACCACAAAGGCTGGAAGCTTTTTAAAACAAAAGCAAAACTTCTCCTGCAATCACTTGCCTCCAGCAGCTGGGATTACGAATACACCACCAAATATTTCAAGACTCTTGATAAAAATCGCGAGAGTTGGCAACATTGCTGCAAGCTCTGTTCACAAGAGGACATACACTAAATATTAAGGAGTTGTGACTAGGAAAACTGTGATACAAATTGATTCGCCCAGCTCTAATTTTATAGTTAAAGCTCTATAGGTAAATATGCCTGGTAAAATACTATTCTCCAACGTGTCTTTGGGAAGCAATCTTTCTCTTGATGGGGAAGAGTGTAGTGGCATATAGACCTAGCTCTGGCTCACTGCACAGGGGTGAATTTCGCTCCCACTGAACAAGTCTCTGTAGCTGGAAAAGCCAAGACAGACTGTTGGTTTGACTGTAACATCCAGCTCTCTCCAGGTCTGTTTCAGCAGATCTGTTTCCTTTCCTTCTAGTTACTGATGTCCTTAATCGAGAGCGAGCGAGCGAGCAAGAACATGGGTATTTGGAAAGGGTTTAAAAGCTTCAGTTAAATACAGTGGGAGTTGGTGCACTCAGGTTTTATTGTCAATTTTACATTCACATAAAATTTTACAGTGGCAGGTGACCCTGCGTGTATGTCTGTGCTGCAGCACTGCTCACACGCCAGCCATGTTCGCATTGACCTACTCACCACCCTAGCTCAGCTCACTCATCTCCCTGCCTCTCTCTGTAATTGATTATTTATCTAATGCAAGGTTGAAATTAAATCTACATGTCAGTTTACTGTAAGAGGAGAGAAAGGGGCGGAGAGGACTGGAACACATCTAATAAAGTATGGATTTCGCCATTTGCTGTATGGTCTTATAGACCTAATCTTTGAACCCTGAAATGATGGATAATGTCCCCTGGCATATTGCTTATCAATTCCAATAGAGGAAGCAGAGCTGCATGCAGGTATCAGTGCTGACTGCCAACCTGCAAAGACCAGAAATACAGCCCAGCCAGGTGCAAGCCAGTTACACAGCCTCAAGAGACTGCCTCCTCATTCACTAGACCAGCTGTTCAATGACCAGTTACCGTAGAACTAAGTAGAAGAATTTGTAGCAAGTGCTGAATGTTATGCATGCAGGGATTGAATGTTATATGACCTACACACTGATTGCAGTCACCAGAACTTCCCACAGTTTGGGAAGGGCAAGGACTCCAGATCAGGGAAAGAAAGTGAGGGCGGATGCTGTGGGGCAAGCAAAATGCAGCGGAGGACAGAATGCTCGTAGAATAGTCTTACCCCCATACACCAGATGTGCCCAGCTGTTAGTTGGCAACACTGTTTTCCTAAGCCTGCTATGTGCCAGGCAGCATATTTGGAGTGAGTTGAGATGAGATTGAAAATAGAGGACTCTGTGGCATAACTGCAAAGACTTCTCTTATCTGTCAGTATTCTCCTTTCCTGTAATCTTCTGCATTTAAAAGATTTACCACTTTTATTTGTCTTGTAAATGCAGAGCAACAAAACAGGCAGTAAATGAATTGTATGGGAACAGATGCTTTTATCACAGAAGAGTAAGGAATAAAAACAATGTCCTTCTATCTTAACATATCCTGGGTTGGCCCATCTTGGTATCTTGTCTCTGGCCTCTCTCAAAAGGAATGCAATCCCCCTTCCTACACTTGATTTAATAGTTATTATCCTTGCATGTATAAATAGCAACACTACTATTGCTCTGAATTTTTATATCAGAACTAGAGATATGTAGGGGTTCGGCTAGGGCTCCAGGCCGCCTCACTACATGATACTACTGTTAAAAAAAATTACCCTGTCCTCATGAATCCTGCCACAATATTTGACTTCCTGCTGCAGTAAGAATGTACAGAGGGTGAAAGATGTTTAAACAGACATGCCTCCAGTTCAAAACATATTGGAGTTGCCTACAAACTTTCTAAACGATAACTCTGACATTTCGTGTCTCACAAGGACAAAAGGAGGTTGCAGATGAACTAATCCAATTAAAACACCCTTAAACTGAATTAAAGATGGGAAAAGATTGGGTCATATTTGCTAACGTACTCTACATATAGGCTCTAATGGGGAGCAGGCAGAAGAGTAATTTATATGGTGGCTGCTTTAGGCAGGCAGTTTTGTCCTCATAACTAGATTGATGGGCCTGATGATTTGGACTAATCAATTATGGAACAGAGAAAAATGAATGAATGTCTCCAATATGCCACTGTTCTGATTCTGCCTGCAAGTATCAAGAACTGGAGCAATGAGTGGATCAGCTGTTGAGAAGTCACTGTGTCTAATGAAATCTTAATTGGCTTTTCTTCCACTGATATTAGACTCAATAGGACTAATCACTCTCCCATGAATGAATGACTTACAAGCCCCATGAAGGATCACAAAGCACTATGGAAACAATGAATTACGCCTCATGTCTCCATTTTTCAGATGGTGAATCTGAGGCAGATAGAGGCTAACTCAACGCGTTGCACAGTCTCCGGAAGAGCTGGGAAGTGAATACAGGAGTGCTGACTCCCAGACCTGTACAGTCAGTCAGCATTTCTATAACTCAGCAAGCAGTGTGGAAATAAAAAGCAAACCATCCAGCCTGGGTTATCCCATGTACACACTTACAGCTCTAAAAATAAATAAGCAAAATAAAAGCTCCCCGCCTGGTGCACCAAAACACAATGGGCATCAAATTGCATTAGAATGTTTATATTGAGGAAAATTGCATCCTGCAAAATTTAAATTCTCTCTCTCTTCCCTCTCCCCTCCCACCTGCCACGGCCCATTTCCTATTATATTTTTCTAACAAACCAATAGATGCTTGAAATCACAGAAAGCCATAAAGAATTGGAATCAAATTAAGTCTACATTCTAACTGCATTAGGTGCTGTCAAGCATAGTTTACTCACTTTTCACAGTTCTATCTAGAGGCTAAACAATTTTGTACCCTTTCTCTACTAATCAAAACTGATTACTCTGATAATGGACCCCTGACGCTGAACACTTTATGAAGGTAAATTATGCCATATTGAACAGGAAGGGAATGGAGAAATCATCCAGAGATAAATAGGTCTAAAGATGCATATATCGATCGTGCCCTCATTCTTTTCCTCTCTTTCAATGTCTGCAACAGCCAAAGGTTCAATCAATACTTTCAGTGCTGTAATGCCATCTTTTATAATACCGCCATAATTGGCCATTATCACAGTTTGCCCTCTGATTGGCTTGTTCTAGGGGCCTTTTTTTCTGTTCTAGGGGCCTTTTTTGTTTTTTCCCCCCTGTTGAGTTTCGTAGCCCAAGGGGTAGGCAAAGCATGGGCTTTGGAATTCTAAGATGCAGGTCCCCTCTATGCATCAGTGCAAAGGGAGGCCAAAAATTATCAGCTATGACTTGTAATTGCTGGCAAATTCAGTCAACAAGCAAGTTCTAATTCATTTACCAAGGAACATACAAGTACAAGCAGATATTACGGTCGAGTGCATTGATTTTTGACTGCAATAGACAATATAGCTTTACAGTCTTGGAGCTTTAAAACTCCTCCTGTCCCTGCAGGAAGGGAGGGTTTCATATTACAGGAACTCTGTCAGTCAATGCAATTGACCCTGCAGCCAAGGAAAACCCCTGTGGGTGCATCCTGAAGGTGAATTTTTAAGACTCCAAGCCAGTATATAAAAATTCAGAGCATGCTTTAGGCTCCAGGCAAGCTGCCAATGTGGCCCTCAGTGCTGTGAATCTGGGCCCTTGAGTTGCAATGGAATCGGAGGGGTGTTGGAAATACAATGCAGAAATCCAGAGCTTGGGGGTCTTCATGTTTGTAACTTTCTTGAACATTGTCTCCATTTTAGCTGATAATACATTGGTTTCCTCTGTCCTAATTGCAGCAGTGGCTTATTTTGATTTTCACTTACAGTGGTTGGCAAGTACCCTCCAATGCTTCTGCATGAAATACTGTAAATACAGACAGTACACATTAATCTTCTGGACATGCGAGTCAACTGTCAGACCAGGTACTGCATTTACTTGCTTTCTGATGTCAAACACTGGAGATCTCCCTTAATCCTTAACATTTTATATTATACACTCACACACACATACACCCCCAAGAGAGAGTCAGAGAGTTGTTTTTCTGCTCTTTATTAACTCCAAATAAAGATCCTCCTGACATGAAGGAGCTAATTCAGAGTGTAGAAAACCCTCACTTAAGTACAAAAATGTAAACAGCTCTATGCAACCAAGTGGGAGAACTTCACAGCACAGCACAATGGAGATGGTGGAGTTCACTGACGACTGAATATCAAGTCAAATGCAAAGCAGATTTTAGATACTGAGAAACGATTGGTGCAGGCCCCAAGTAAGAGTAGGGTGGATCCCCCCCAAAAAAACCACAGACTAGCACCATAGCCCAATTCCAATGCAGCAACAATGTACTGGAGAAACTTGGAAGTTTTCTTAAGTGGGGACAGTATTGTCCCCTTTCAACCACTGATAAGACAATCCGGATGACTGGACCATTCTGGTTTCTGCATGCCATTGTGGGGTGGGACAGCATGGCAGGGCAGTGTGTTTCCACTGTGTTTGATAACGGTCTGTCAGTTGATGGAATGAATTCATTTACTGTTTTAAGATAAATAAATTGATGGGATTTGGTGACTTTTTGCTAAATACAGGCAACCAGAAGGTGAATAAAATATCCACCCATATGTAAATCCCTGTAGTTTCATATTGGAAATATTTTTCTCAAATAAAAAGGCTATTTTTTCCAAAGAGAGGAATCACTGTGGTGGGTGTTGAGTTTAATTCCCATCTGATCCATACTGCATCCCCTTCCCTGGAGCAATCTACTAAAGCTAACATGTAAAGGAAAATGTGGGTTATGCCCTCTTGAACCTTATGATGGATAAAGGCGGCCTGAGATTTCTCCCTCACACCCAAAACACAAGGGGCCCAAGGACATGCATACTGGGTAATAAAACACCTATCAAGTTTCCCAGTTTGATAATAAAATTACAGGGCTTGAGGTGTGGGGACAATCCAATGTATTGGCCAGCATGGGCCTCAGGAAAAGATTCAAAATAAGTTTTAAAGTGAAACATATTTTCACTACATTGTAGTAATTCCTAGAGGCTTCAAGTAGTCTGGGCCCTATCATGCTAGGAGCTGTACAAACACATAGAAAAAACAGTCCCTGCACCCACAACACTAAGACCATCTAGATAGAACATATTTTTTCCTCGCTTTCAGACATCTTTGGACAGACTTTCTCTGTGGTCAATAGTTCACACAGTGCAGAACTTGGTCCATGGCCTTTCCATCTGATGTGGCTGACTTTTTACAAAGTAAATGAAAGTTAAATGGTCAGGAGGAATCTGTTCAAAGCCACAGCGGCAAACTCAAGGGCATTCATGTGGTGGGAAGTATTTCAACAAAATTGGAGAAATAAGTTTATGAACATTGCCGATTTTTTGCAAAGCAAGATTTTAAAACTGCGCTTTTTGCAACTTTCCATTTGCAAAAAAACAATTGCTTTGCTTATGGCAAATATGTATGAATTACTTTCAGCGGTTACCTTTTTTCATATAACTTTAGCTAAAAAGAGGAATGAAGTGTTTACTACCGTCTTATCTAGACACAAACACAGAGAACAGGGGCTTGGTGTGTGAAGTGTAATATACTGGCTGCTATTTGCACACCACTGCCCTCCACTGGATGGAATCAGAACTACTCACCTGTGTTGCAAAGATCCTACTCTGCTCAAAGGGTTTTTGAGTTAAAGTGGTAGAAGGCCAGTGCGAGTGGAGTATTGAGATCACTGTTCTATACCTGCTGTTATCATTAAATTCCAAGCAGCCATGGGGAGCCATATAACAACTGAAATTTGATGTGGTCATTAGACTAAACATGTGTGTGTGTGTGTAGAGACTTACATAAATCACCTCTACTTTACCAACTGGTGAAAAAAGCTGAGAATTGCATCAATAGCTACTAATGCACAACCGGGATGGCTTATTGCTATTAGAGTATGGCGCCTTCGTTCTACATTTCATTAAAGTATCCTGAAGTATGTTATTCAATGTATCCATCCACTACAAAAAATAGTTCCAACTAAAAAGATAAGAGTCATAAACTTTAAGACTTTAAGGTCAGAAGGGACCATTATGATTGTCTAGTCTGACCTCCTGCACAATGCAGGCCACAGAATAGCGAGTGCTAAATAGTACTTGCCTGTTCCTAATACTTGATGCTCACAATGGGTGTGATGTTCTGGTATCAGAGACAAAGTCCCAGCTGTGTGTTGGAGAGAACTGGTTCATTGCTGTGACAACACAGGCCCAACCAGCCAATCAACATGGGACTTTGGACTATCTGTGTCACCCAGATAGATTCTACTTGTTGCAACAGCCTGCAGTGTTATATGGTACCACTGATGACTAGTGCATGATCAAACACTGCAGGCTCAATACAGCTGTCACCAGCCTGGTGGCTTCCTTCTGACATGCATAGCATTATGCTTATTTATTCTTGCCCTATTTGTAATAGGAAATAATGGTCTCCAAAACTACCCTGCAGTCTGTCCCTCATGGCACATAAAGGAAGGTAAAAGTCCCATTCACCCATCCATCATTATACCTGCACAGAAGGAGAAAACGCTGAGATACCTTCACACAACTTCTCCTAAAGGGTGGTAGATAATTGGTTATGCTGTGATGGGCATGACGACATACTTGACTTCACCAAGACTGGATAAAAAACGACTTCTACTGTCCCAGTTAAGGCCAGAATGCAGCCTTGAATAATGGGGGGAGGGATAGCTCAGTGGTTTGAGCATTGGCCTGCTAAACCCAGGGTTGTGAGTTCAATCCTTGAGGGGGCCATTTAGGGATCTCAGGCAAAAATCTGTCTGGGGATTGGTCCTGCTTTGAGCAGGGGGTTGGACTAGATGGCCTCCTGAGGTCCCTTCCAACCCTGATATTCTATGATCTAGAAGTTTATTAGTATTGCAAAGTCTACTAATAAATTAAAATAAAACACTTGGAGGGAAGGGGCTTGAAGCTACAATTTGGATAAGGATCAGAACATCCTGTACAGTTTACAACTGTTCAGATCTTGATGGAAGGTGGTGGTTTACTTCCCAAACTAGAGCTGTGCATATAAACAGATTTTTTAAATGTTTCATTTCACAAAATCAAGTGGTTTTCACTTAGACCTGGACTGTTTTTTAAACATTTTTCAATTTTCTATATAAAATTCAAGGAAGTTTTTAAATGAAAAGTCATCTCAAACAAAAAAGAATCAAATAGTTTCTTTCCAAAATGTCAAACTGAAATGTTTCCATTAATTCAGAAATGGTTTTTGATTTGTTTTGCTAAATGAACAATTCAGTGAAACCTACAAGAACTCAAAACTTTTTGATGTTTCCAAATTTTCATTTTTTTTGCTGAAAAAATATTTCAGCCAAAAAATGTTGCCCCGCTCTGTTCACATCTCCTCCCAGGATCTGTGTAAATGAATACGAACTTTAGGAAACAGAATGTGAATGAATATTGTCTGTTGCCTCATGCTATGAAATAATGGTAAAAAATACAGTTCCCACAGCACTGTCACTCACCATGGGGCTGATGTGTACATATGTACGTACACAAACTCACACACATATACATACACTGGTGTTCCTGGACTGTCCTGCCTGTAGCTGAAGCTCAACAAGATAAATGCTCTCCTCTCAGAAATGAGATACCTATCCCACAAATCACTGCTCTCTTCCCTCTGCACCTTCCCTTCCCTCTAACCCTCCTACATTACTCATCCACTGGAAGAAAATGCAAAGAGTAATAATAATTAGACAAGTACAAATAGCCAGATGGTGATATGGATGGCGTGTTCCACTAAATAAGGGCCGTTACCATACCAACAAGCGGGCAGAGTGCTGATCTAACAGAGCTCACAGGCGCTCAGGCAGTGGCACATCATCCGTTATCCGACAACTTGGTCTGGCCTCTCAGAGACACGAGACGCTGCCCAGGTCCGGGTGCCCCATCAGTTTAAGTCAAGAGGAACTATTGTTTCTTATTATGGAGAGTTGTGAAAGCCTTTGTAATAGCAGCAAATTAGGCAGAAGTTCAGCACTGTGCTGGGAGGGAGGGGGATAAGCATCTTAGGCTGTTCCCAGGCAGTTAGCAAACAATAATGCCAATGCCCTGTTAAATCAGAGAGCTGACAAGGCAGGAGTTGGCCAGGGCTCAGGTGGTTAACCAAGGGCTCAACCTGCTGGACAGGAGTGCTGAAGTCTATTGTGCATTAATGGAGGGAGAATGCAAATGTAACCCAGGCTTACTCAGTGTGGTGCTCTGTCCTCTTCTAGTGGCTGGGCCATGCTAGAAGTATGAGTATGCTACAGCCTTGGAGCTAACAGATTTAGGTCGCTTAGCTCAGACAACAGAAGCTCATTCTTCTAGATGCAGAGATCTTGGGACTGATTCTCATGGCCAGTGACACACCTAGGAGCTGTGTGTTAAACAAGCATTGGCCACCGTGCAATTGGCACCCCCAGCAGAATTCTGGATGGCTTAGTGGTTTTCTGCACTGGTGAAATCCCTGAGGATGAACTTCCTGCACTGATGTAAGAAATTATTTGCACCAGTGTAGTTTACCTGAGTTGGAACTCCCGGGGAACAACTGCTAAAACCCAGTCAAGACAAGCTCATCACCAACATTCCACCCAAGTTCCGGGGTGTGCAGCTGGAGGGGTAGGTCTGTCTCTGCTTTGGAAGGTCCAGTGTAGGCTAAAACTGTGGAGAAGGAAGGAGCCCAGTTTCTGAGAGCTGATGTCTCTGCACTTCAAGGACACTCACTGTGCTGCTGCCTCAGCAATGCTACCTGGGAACACGGCGCAGCTGAAGCAACAGTGCCATGGCAAGTCTTTGGAACCCTTATGGCTGGGCATATACATAGGGACTGGGCTGCCTACCCTCTGCCCAGTGTATAGCCTTGGTCTTCCCAACATGACACTCACGCCCTCCCAGCCAGGCTCATGTACATCCCTGGCCTCCAGCATAGCCCCCAGTATTGCCACTCAATCCCTTGCATGCCACCCCCATCCCTTCTCACACCCCTACCAGCTCCTCCCTTGCCATCAGTGCTACTCAGTTACAGCCTTGCTTTCCCCACCTCCTGCCTCTCTGCTGCCTAGCCAGTGGCCAGATTTCTGTAGATGACTCAGTCAAAAGGAAACAGATATTCCCTTTAGTTATGACAGAGGAGGTCCAGTTTCATGCTCTGGATGTTTACTTGTATATTTACGATAATTAAATATAAAAAAAATTACTCTGCATCTCAGATAACTAAGCTACGAAGTCAATAGCAAATTAACGGGCAGATTAATTACTACACTCACTGACATGCACTGCTCTGATGGCAATGCAAAGCAGCTGTAAACTCAGATTCACTGACCAATGTGGCCAGGCAGGTTCATGATGTTCCTTTAAAAATGAGGCTAGGGGTGATCTGGGAACTAGACCAGCAACTCTTCCTTGTGTATTTAGTTAATTGGTGGAATTGTAAGACCTCTAGATGACATGTCATAGGGACAAGCCACCATTATTTCAGTAAAGGAGAATTGTCTCTCTTGAGATGGTTGGTACATCCAAAGGGGGATCTCAAAGGGGCCCGTGTGGTCTTTGTTCCCCCATACCTTACCTCTTCTAATAAAATGCAATGCTCAAGATTGAATACATGATTTTTGGGTGCCCAACTTCACACATCCTGAAAAAGGCCTGATTAACAGAAAGTGCTGAGCCCCACCCTCTGAAAATCGGGCCCCGTCAAGATGTTTTAAGTCAGGTAACCAAAAATGGAAACCCGAGATCACTTTTGAAAAAATCTCACTCCCAATCAGATATTGACCAAGAAGTTTGGAGAAACAAGCTTGCCTTGAAAGCGTAGGTAGAAGAAGGTAGGACAGCAGCAACTAACCTACAACACAGGCAGCCTGCTACTGATCTGCAATGAACATTGATCCACTACTAGCATCTGAATCTGGATACCATGCAGACCTTATACTGAGTACAGAAGAGTTCCTTTCCTTGTGGACTTTTCTCTGGCACCCATCACCATAGTATCTGAATTGTTCTCTTTTGCAAATCAGGCACTAAGTTGTTTCATGCAAGATTGGCATCCAGAAAACGGGGCACATAGTGGCCACCTGTGAAAATTTTGGTTTAAGTTGTTTGCCCAGCATCACATAGGAATCCTTTGGGAGATGCATGGATAGAACCCAGTTCTCTAGGGAGGCATTCAACAACCTTAAACATGGCACCTTCCTTTCTCTTCCTACAGTGCCCTGCTTCATTCATTAGACACCTTCCAACTTCTGCAACAACTGAACAAGGAGTCTACAGACACTCTTGTTCACTACTCAACACAAAGCACCATCTACCCGGTACAGTGAATGGAGCAGTGGTTCCTGTGGAAAAGCAGTATGTGATCGTGTAATTAAAGACATATGCATATGTACAAGGGGGCTGAACTAAGGTTACACAGGCAACTTTAATTCTGGCTTTTGCAAACTTTTGAGTGCTTGACTTCGCAACTTTAATGTTTTAATAAAGTTTTTAGTGTAGTTTCTTAAGCTTTTAAAAAAGCAAACAGAAAACCTAGAAATTCCATTATGTGGAAAAACTTTGCCCCACAATGGTCATCAGTAGAGTTAAGACCTTTAGATCCACAGCACAGACCTCTCTACCTTTGAACTAACTTAGTAATTGGTAGCAGTAGTAGGCTATTATCCTGTGTGCATCAGCCATTAGAGGAGGATGAGACATCATGGATTCAATTCCAGCTTGTGTTCTCTAGTAGCTAGACCTTTCTGCTCTTCCTCTCCCCCAGCTGCAAAATTGTCCTCCCCAATGTGCTTCTTTTGACCAAAGCACCAGCGTGAATTCAAGATAGTCACTCTGCTCTTAGTTCTGGTGCCACAGCAGCCCCTGGCAGCCAGGAGGAGCAATTCTGGGATAGGTCCTTCAAAGTTCCTGTAGCCCTGGAATGGGGCATGTTCAGTTGCTCTGTGGGATGACATATGCACAATCCTAGTGCACAGGAGCTGTGAGTGTGTGAATGGAGCATGCTCAGTGCAGATGAAATCTTTAGAGGATAATGCTGCTAACCTCTAAGGAGCATGTGCTAAGTGCTATTTTTGGAGGCTTGTACTTTGGACAAATTTAGGCAAATTTTCCCAACAACAGCAAGAGGCACATTTCTGACTGCAGGACAACCTCCCATCCCCCTGCCAAATTTTTAGTCCCCACTCCAGGGAATGGAGGCACTAAAGCTTTTAAATGAAACTGTTGTAAGAATTTAACACGCACACGGTATATTTTTCCAACCCGATTCTAAAAAAGAACTGAGCAGGGTTTTTCTGAAAGTTGTTTTTTTAAATTTATCAGACTGATGCAGACCGCCAGCATGGAAAATTTCAGCCTGGAAGGTTAATGTTTGGCAAACTTGGAGGTAACAATTAGGGACAGAGGCCTCTCAATACATACCTGAGTCAGCCAAGGTGTCCTTCTGAGGGCGATTAGATACTCTTGAATTTTGTAAAACTAAGAAAGCAGGAGGAAAATCCATTCAAGCCTCTTTATATGCATCAGAAAAATAGCAAAAATGGACCCTGTGATGGGTTCCCCCTGGGATGCCACTTGGAAATGGGGTACCACTACGTCTGCCTGACCCACCAGCCTGGACTCCCTTTCACACTGCAGTGCTGTGACAAGTTGCCAAGCTCTCCAAGCTTGCTCTTTCACCAGCACACACACAGATGTGGACACACCCAGATGCAGCTTCACACAGATGCTGAGATCAACTCTGCACGGAAAGGCTCAGCTAAGGAATTGCCCAGTACTCAAGTGCACACCCCCCTCTAGAGGGTAAACCCAAAATTGTACCATCTTGCACTGCACAGGGAGCTGTACAGGGTAAGCTCATAAAATTCGCCCCCTCCCTCAATGTGGAGAGAGATATGCAAAAGCTTTCTGTCCCACGTTATAATTTCCACACACCTGTTTCCGACAAAACAAAAACAAGATTATTAACTACAAAAGGGTAGATTTTAAGTGATTATAAGTGATAGCAAACAGATCAAAGCAGATTACCTTAGTAAATAAACAAAACCACAAACTGAGTTTGAGACACTAGCTAGATAGGATATGAATTAGCAATTTCTCACCCTGAGTGATAAAGATGCTGGCAGATTCTTAAGGCACAAGTTGCCTTGACTTTCCCAGGTTTTCATACACAGGATAAAAATCCCTCTAGCCTGAGGCCATTACTTCCCACAGTTCAGTCCTTGCCCCTCAATGTGGTATTGTAGGGAGAGTGAGGTCCCATCATGTCACAGTTTTCCCCCTTTTATATCTTCTTCCCACTTTCTGGAAAGCTCTTTTGCTGTGACCTGGGTCAGACAGTTCCATTGTGTAGTGCTATCTCTGAGAGGTTTCTATTGTACACAGTTCCTAGGGTAATTATTGTGCTTGTGTGCATTTCCTCAATAAGTCATTAACACTGTTTGGCCTTTTTACTGTTGTGCCTGAAAGGTTGCTTGTAGGTGTTTTCAACCTCACAACATGTTTCAGTAACACATACATACCCAAACTTCAGAACTTCACATACAATCCAATCAGATATTAATGTCTAGCAGATCAAGACTTTTAGAATGATACCTCACAAGACATATTTTGTACAAAACATATTCTAATTGCATGACTGTGGTGACTATTGGGGTACCAGGCTGTCACGGACCCATCCCTGTTTCATTTTCCACTGCAGATCACCTTTCGCTACTGAGCCATTTTCCATACCCAATTCTACCTTCACCTCACTGGCTCCCAGCACATCCCTACCCCCTCTGCAGCTTACCTCTTTTCTCTACCTGTTCCTCCTTAAGCAAAATCAATGTCAGCAGAAAACGGATGCAAGTTCAGATGGACACATGGGGCTTTGCAGGAAAAAACAAAGATTGCTCCGTGGCCACAACATAAATTGCGAGTAGCATTCAGAGGTCATACTCAGGCTTCAAAGATCCAAAGGAGCATTCTCCCAGCAGATGGCTGCCAAAAGTATCCTATGGGGGCTCCTTGGCAAGCCCCAGTACAGGGGATGATACGGGGCATGTCAAACAGGAGTAATTTAATATGATGCTATGGATATTCTGGGCTGCTCTAGACAGTCCAGCATGCAATATGCAGCCATCAGGACATGGTCATAAATAACTTATACAGGGGGTTATTCCGGTCCCTAGAAAGCCTAGAAACCCTAGGATGCTAAGGTGGCTTAGCCATTTCTGTCCCAACCATCCCTTCCTGTGCTATAGCTTCTATAGTTATTCCTAATCAAGGCTTAATTAGTCTCTTCAAAGGCAGCCCTATCAAAAAGATAATGGAAGGAAGGAATCAGGTCACTTGCTAGAATCACCTGAGTAGAGCTCACTAAATCAATTCCCCGCCATTGCAAGGAGCTCAAGCCCTGGTGCACCTCGGTCCTTCCTGTTTTCTACCTGTGGCACATAACGGTTTTGTCTTGGATCTAATTCTAGTTGTTGCACTTGTGGCTGTGATCCACAGGAAGCCATATAATCTTATGGTCTTTTCTGGCCTTAAACGCTATGACTCTAGATCCAGTCATCCAAAGACACTTGCAAGAGATTTGTACCTACATTAGCTGATTCATTGGCCCCATTGGAAGTTGCACCCATTTTCTATGGCAGACCTGTCATTACACATATGATCACTATCACAAATGCAGTTGGATAGTCTTAAAAACTGTAAGAAGAAATGGTTTGAGAAATATAAATAAATCTTTCAATCACCATAAGATTAATTACTCTTAGGAAACTAAAAATACTGGCATACGCCCAACTACTTACATGACAGCTTGTAATTGAATGGCAAGCCCACTAACCAAGGGCCTGATTCAAAGCCCATTGATCCCCAACCTTTAAGGCAGTCATCTCCTGATGCTCTCCAAAGCTAGCCCTGTGTGGGTCATGCTCCCATTCTTAGAGGGGGCAAAAATGGGAGGAAGGATTTTAGCTTTACAAAGTCAAGTGTGGCCTAGAACTCCCAAAAGGAGTTGCAGGCACTCACAAAGGTGCTTCACTCTCTCTGTTCCTCAGGTTGGGAAAGTGAGACAGAGGTGCAGTGACTCGCCTAAAATCCAAGGGTATGGCCTTCAGGAAAAGAACTCCAAGTGCAAGATAGGAAGTCCCCAGACTAGTCCCATTAGACAACACAGAATGGTTCTGTCCCAGGACACTTGTCAAAAGTTATCCTCACTAGACTGGTACAAGTGAACTCTGACCATTAGTCTACCCAGAGTTCCCATGACAACTATAGGGCTCCTGTCTGTGGGTAAGTCCCCAGCTGTGTATGGGACACCAGCCTAACTATTTCTATGTGAAAACCCCAACGTCCACGCCACAACTTGGGTGTGTTTGGCCAACACCAGTTTTAAATGGGCAAGAGTAATTAGGGTGGGGGACTTCAATCTGAAAGGCTCCATAAACAAAACTGGACAAAATGGCTTAGATCTGCTCAGACAGGTGCTTTGCAGGAGAAGCCAGCACAGTCCCTGACTCTATACATTACCATTAGCTCCTCTTTTTCACACCCAATTTGCAGAGGGTTTTATTAATATATCAAAATTTGGGGGGGGGGGTTTTAAACCCGCTGACTGAGCCTCTCCACCAGGCTGTTTTTTCCCTTTGCATATAATAAGACGAACAAGGTGGTTAACAAAAACTTTCACAAGCTAAGCTTTTTCTATGGTTTTTTTTTTATTTTATTTTTATGACCTTCGCAAGCCAACTCATCTGCTCTGATGGGCTCCTTGCTGATACGTCTCACTTTATTAGTGAGTTTGGCCTTGAGCGTCTCAGCTCTTTGATCAATACTGTGGGGGTCAGTGATATTTTCTCACTTTTAGTGTCTGGCTATCTTTAACTTTGTCACCTGATGAACAGCGCTACCCCTGGAACGCTTATCTCGTATCGATTTTCTCTGGGCTCCTATTGCATTTCCAGCTGTCCCACCATTTCCTCCCCTGTCACTGGATGTCCATTTAATGTTAACTTATCCCCTTTCTCCCAGGTGCCTCGTTCTTACAGGGATTTTCCCCACTGACACACAATAGCAGATTGTCAGAAAAGCAATTTCCTTTTTTCGCCTGACTCATTGTTATCCTTCAGCTGTTTATTCTTTGTCATCTGGGCTCCTGCTTTCTCCCCTACCCCATTCCCTCACGCTTGAAATGGGGGAGACTGCTAGGCTGGAACCTTTATTAGAAATTCATCCAGCCATTCCTCCACATAACCCTAACCCTCAGTTCTCCGTGCTGGGGTGCAAAGCCTTCTGCCACCACAGAACCCTACTCTGGAGGACGTCATTCTTCACATTCTTCCCTTAGATCTCTCTGCCACACATTCAGACTTCCCCCCACCATCCACATGCTCCAGCAGATCCTTCAGACTCTACAGTAATGGCTCACAAAGCCGCAAGTTAGCGTAAGAGTCACTGTTCAGGACCCGTCCTTCAAAATATGGCAGTGTTTACAAAGGCCAAGTCTTTTGCTCTCAGCACCCACACAAACACTGCCTCATTGACACTGGGAGTAAACAGGGGGTGCTGAACTCTTCTGCCTTGTTAGGCTATGGCCTCGCCATAATACCATGAACTACCCACTTACAGCAGAGTCCAAAAGTCACCCAACTGCTGGTGCTTGCTCATTCCTAAAGAGCAAATGCAAAAGGGTTGGGGTTTATGTAACACTATCAGTGAAGAACTATCTCTGCGGGGGACAGGAGATTATCATGGACAGGATTTGCCCTGTTATATGCTCTACTGTGAGAAAAAAAATGCATGATTCAGATGCTCCTGGGTCCCTCATTACCTAGAAATAATATACTAAGATTTGCTATTAATTTTGGTGTAATGGTAACAGCTGGGTCAGGCCAGATAGTGGCTATAGAACCCATCACCCCCAGTTGGACTCCAGCCCAGGTTTGTAGCAAGCACAAGCTGTTAGGTGTAAGCTCTTCGGGGCAATGAATGCCTCTTGCCATACATTACACCACTGCCATGTAAGTGTGAAATGTAAATGATTGGAATCGCTCGAGGGAACCTGTGTCAAATGGACTGATAGTTTCAATCTTGGTGACCCTGGAAATATCCTGTCTCAAGCAAACACCTTTGTTAGCAGTCTCGGAAGAGAGGCTAAACACCAAATGGGCCTGCAGACTGAACTGCCATCTCATCCCTAGAGATTGTGCCTTTTTATGATGATGATTAATTATTATTATTTATATTGTGGTAGCACCTAGGAGACCCACTCATGGACTAGCAACACACTGTGCCAGGTGCTATACAAACCCAGAACAAAAGATGTCCCTGCCACCAAAGAGTTTACCATTCAGTATAAGACAAGAGACAACAGTTGGGGGTGTAGAAGGAAACAATGAGACAGAACCGGTCAGCGTGGTAGATAGTGGTCTCCACACACCAGCAGCCTAACCCTTGTTACATTTTTTGTAGGCATCGCAGCAAGGAGAGTTTTGAAGGAGGAGGAAGAAGAAGCTTTGTGGATGTTTATGGGAGGGGAGAAAGCACAAAGGTGCTTGTTTGAAAATTTCATAATGGAGGCACGCATCAAGGTTGGAGGTGAGAGTCAATCTTTTGGTATTGAATGAGAGAAGGTAGAATAGGGATAGGCCACAAATGACCTTGAAAGTGAAGACAAGCAGCTATTATTTAATGTGATAGAGAAGGGGGAGCCAGTGGAGGGATGCAAGGAGAGGGGCAAAGTGGTCAGAGTGATGGAATAGGAGGATGATCTTTGCAGCAGCATTCTGAATAGATCTGAGCAGGACAAGGTTGCATTTGTCAAGGCCAGAGAGAAAGAGGTTGCAATAACTGAGACTTGAGAGGATGAGAGTTGACTCTCTTGGTCAGGGTTCACTCTGAGCCACATTGCTGGTGGGGCATGGGAGAAGCTTGCATTGCCATTGCTAGTGTTGTACCACAAAATGACTTGATTCACCAAGACTGTCACTTACACTAGCACTAAAACCATCCTTTAAAAAAAAAAAAAAAGTATCCACTAATGCCATTTGACACATTGATCTGTCTAGTACTGGCAGAGGTTGCCAGTTGCACATACTGAACAGGATTCAACTCCACCTAGTTAATTAATCAAAGATGAACAGTGGGGGAATCACCTTCCTAGCCAAGAGGGGAGTTCTTACATTCAGCTTTCTCCTGCAACACTAGGCTGAGGAACACATCCTTGGGCAAAATAAAGTGCACTTCATGTTCCATGAATAACGTTGAACCTCCTGGCGAATTGTTCCCAAGCTCCTCTCTCTACATTAAAGTAATCTAAGCTTAAACCAGCTATGAAAGATCTTCTGGGAAGCTCTCAAAGCACAGATCTTCCCACAGGACTTTCCAAGCCCCAATCTGTTTAAATCACACTGTATATTGTCCTGACACAGTTGGAGCATGGCAGAACTTTTCTCTATCATGCTACATTACCTATCACGCTACATCAACAATTTTAAATAGTTGGTTCTAAAACTAATAAGGTGCTGGCCCCTGGAGAATCAAATCAATATTTCTCATGAAATATATCTGACTGAGAAATATTCCAGGGCACAAATGTCACCGTCCACAAATGCTCCTGCTTCCCAGAATTTTGGGATCTTTAATTGCAGATTCCCCTCCCATCATTTGGTAACTGCAGAAAGAGTCTCACACACCCTTTAAGTAGAAGAGTTTTGTTATTAGAAAAAACAACCCCCACATTAAATGCACCTCCATCTATGCGAGTTCCTATTTGCATGCACACAGGTTAAGGGACTCCTGAAGCCTGTTAAAAAAAAGAAAAAAAACTTGATCCAAAGCAGTGGTGGACAACCTGCGGCCCGTCAGGGTAATCCACTGGCGGGCCGCAAGACAGTGTTTACATTGACTGTTTGCAGGCCCGGTCACTGGGTAGCTCCCAGTGGCCGCGGTTCACTGTTCCCAGCAATGGGAGCTGCGGGAAGTGGTGCTGGCTGCAGGGACATGCTGACTGCTGCTTCCCATAGCTCCCATTGTCTGGGACCGGCGAACCGCAGCCTGGGAGCTGCGGGCGGCCATGCCTGCGGACGATCAATGTAAACACTTTCTCGTAGCTCACCAGCAGATTACCGTGACAGGCCACGTGAAACCTGCGGGCCGCAGGTTGCCCACCACTGCCATACAGGATGGATTACCTATCTAGCATGCTAGTGGTAGTAGCAAGCATTACAATCACTAGCAAACATTTCCTGGATCAGTCCCTCTATTTGTGGGCAAAGACTTGATACACAGCACTGTAGGAAAATCCCTTTAAACTGACAAAACACAGCCTATTTCTTTTAACAGGCCTGTTCCTTTAGGTAAGGCAGGTCTTAGATACTGCTTTGAAATACCTTGTGTCTTGGGGCTCAGAGAAGATCTTACTTTAGGTCAACTTTATTGCATTTCACTAATTGGTGCCTTGAGAGTTTACTCCTATATGAGAGTATCCATTTGCACTAACCTTATTATGTTTCAGCATATAGCAATTGGTTTATGCTATTGAAAACTAGTTCAACAGATAGTTGTTTAATGGAGAAGGGTATGTGGAGCACTTTCTTGTGACTGAGACCAGATCATCTCATCTCCCATGGGAAAACCTGAAGGAGAGCTTCAGGAGATGAACTCTGTAGGTCATCTAGCTGAGACTTCATCAGGCAGGCTGAAGGAATGGGGCAGAGAAGGGACAATTAGGGGACAGTGTTTTCCACTGCAGAATGAACAAGAGATTCTGACGCAAAACTGCAGATTCCACACAAGACCTGTGGGAGGCCAGGGGTCAGATCTCTGGCAATGAGGGGCTTGCCTAGAAGCTTCAATTCCCCACTAGGGCTGCGGGAGAGGAATAAGATTCATAGAGCACCTGTCCCTGGAATAATGCCGGGGTCCCACAGAGCTGCCCAGGAGTGGCAGGGGACCGTGCTACAGAGGTGTTATCTCCCTTCCATGTAAAAAGAGGGATAGCTGCCTGGATCCAATGTGTACATCCCAGATGGGCCAATCTGGGGTCTGTTTTTATTTCTATTCCTGTCACTTCGTCCCTGTGAGACCTTTGCCAAGTCATTTACAGCTCTCTGTGCTCTCTTTTAACCTTCTCTGAAGCGTTCCTAGAACCAGACCTCCCTGATAGAGATCCTCTGGGGCTAAAAAAGCGCTAAGTGCTAACTCTCAAACAGGTCTATGCAGAGAGTTCTCTGTTCACAATGGCACCAGGGTGAGGGGGCTGCCAGCTACCCTGGCTTTGAGATTTCCATCCCGTGGAGCACATCCACAGGAAACACTTGGCGTTTCCTTTGAACGGCTTCACTGGATTTAATATTTCTTGGTCAGGGGTGGCACGCATGTTACAGACCCTGCACCTTGTGGCCCTGTATCTTTGGCTTGGCATTATGCTCTCTGATTTAATGTAGATGTGCCCTTTTATTCCCCGAACAAGTTTATTCCTTTGTCAGGGGCAGCCCCCTATCAAAGGGCTTTGGTGAGATGGGTGTGCAGAGAATTTATTGCTCAAACAGGTTTATTAGTACACCAGCTATTCTTTTATGCAGACTCCCCTTTATTTCTGCATAAATGGGCTAAGGCAGGGTTCTTGTCTCTACAGAAGGGCACAAAGTGAACCTTCAATGCCCCCTAGTGGTCGGCTGGTGCATCTGGCATCCTGAACATTAATCATAGCAGCAGGAGTGTAAAATTCAATTTTACCTCTCCATTCATTCTGAGATGAGTTGAAGGCCGGCCTTGTACATATGAACCACACTTTACTTCATCAGAGCCTTGGTAACAAATGGAGTGTCTTCTTCGGGGAGTTTAACCATCAGAAAACACTGCGCCAGTTAATTCCACTTGTGCCTAGGGTCAGAGGAGGAGCTCTTGGCATCAGCAAATGCCTCAGCCCTCAACTGCGCAGTAAACTATGTTTTAGAGATTGTTCCTCAATATGAAATGATCAGTCCATTTATCTACTAAAGAAGCTTGTCTCTTTGTTCAGCCTCCCAATATTTTTTCTGCTGACCTGATCTGGACAATAAACCAGAGTCGTCTTAAGATATTCAATTTGTTCAATTTGTTCCTTGAGTGCCTCCGAGCCTGGCTGTCTCTGCTGTCAGCATCCCAGACTCTCTGTAGCTTTCACTTTTGCTCAGAGTTCCTGGGTTTAACTCCCCAAGTCTAAGGGGATTGGAGCCAGCACAAAAAGTGGTGAGAGCCAGTGATTCCAGGAAAGCAGATCACATAAAGGGAGGCAAATTATCTATCTTAGGTACTTCTATGGCCCCATCACCATACTATAGGGTGACCAGACGTCCCGCTTTTATAGGGACAGTCCCGATATTTGGGTCTCTGTCTTATATAGGTGCCACCAACCTGTCCCAATTTTTCACACTTGCTATCTGGTCACTCTACCGTAATATCACAATGCCCCTAATGAAGTAGAGAGGTGCTGTTAACCCCCTATTCAAAATAGGAACTGAGCACAAAGAGGCTCAGTGACTTGCCCAAGTTCACACAGTCTGTGGTGGTGGTGGAAGGACTTGAACCTAGGTCCACCAAGTCCCTGGTGCACTAGCCCCTGGACCACCCTTCCTCTCATAGACAAAGGGCTGAACTTCCCAAACAAGCTGGTCCTTTAACAAAAAGTCCTACAGCCATTACTGCTAATCCAGATACCCTGATTTTCTGTAGATAATCAGCAGAGCAATTCAACATGGATCTGCTCGTATTGCTTCACTGTAATAGTACAGAGCAATCTGAATGCCTTATACAATGCCTTCAATCACGAGAACTAGAGCTGGCTCATGAAAGCTTTTCATTCAAAATGGGTAGATCTTGAGCAGGAAGTTTTCATTTTGTGCCTAATTAAAATGGTCTTTGTTCTCCCTATTTCTATCACTTTTTTTCCAGTGGGGGAAAAAGGTGAGGGAGGAGGAAGGGGTAGATATAGGTGAGCAGTAGGGAAACCTCAATGTCTCTCAATGTAAATCTTTCCATACTTTTCCAATGGAAAAAAATAGTCTTTGCACCCATTTTTCTATCACTTGAACAAAGTGAGGGTGGAGGGGCGCAAGGGAGTGGTTTTTCTTTCCCTCCCTTTCTATAATGGGAAAAGGGAGGAGTAAACCCAAATTCAACCTCTCCGCATAAAAAATTAAAAACAAACAACAAAAACGTTTTAAAAACAAACAAGAAGTGCAACTCAAAACAAGACCATCCATTCAGCTTTTTCTTCAAAATCAAAACATTTCATCCAATGACGCTTTCCCACAAAATTTAGTTTTCAGCAAAACCCCGTTTTCAGCAGGAAAAATCTTCACATGAACTATTTCAACCAGCTCTAACTAGAACCATTGTTAATTCAGGCCAACTTGTCAAAAAACCTTTGCTCTTCCATAAGGCATCTTATCCACAGATCTCAAAGTACTTTACAAACATTAAAGTCCCCCAGTCCCTTAGGAGATAAATATTGCATCCATTTTTACAGCTGAGTAACATAAGGTACAGAAGGGAAATGAATGGCCCACTAAGTAACAGACCCAGGGTGAGAACCCAGAATTCTTAACTAGGTCCCAGCCTCTACAATAAAACTCTTGGGAGGTGGAAGAAGGACTCCATGTAATCAAAGTTTCCACATGGCTGTGTATTTATGAAACGGCAAGAAGCAAGGCATGCTCCATAGAAATCAGTACTGGACAGCTCTCTCAGGCCACAGCACTGCCTGCCAGTTCAGGACCAGCCTTGGGAATGGCAGACCAGTGGGGCATCCATAGCTGTTTTTATGGACTCTGTCCTGGAGTTCTCTATGTGACTATCTCCAGTTGCAGTATTTGCCTGGGAATGGCCAAATTTTGTCCTGTCCAGGACACTGTGACTCACAGTGCACCTGAGGCTGGGATTCCAGTACAGCTTGAAACACCTGCCTTGGCAGAAATTATTGCTCACTTTAGGTACAAGGTCTCCTGGAAGAATTCCAAGCCCTAATGGAAACTTCTCTCAAATGACCAAGAACTGAGTAGTAGTCTTCCATATATTTCAGTCTACTGGCCCTCCTCCTGGCCTGTACAATACATCTTTCCTCTGTATAGCACTCTTCATGCAAACTGTAACCTCTGTTAAATAGAGTTAAGAGCAAACTGTGCCAGTGGGACAGGTACTAAGCGGTACAGGTAACAGACTCTCAGAGGGAGAACGTCTGTGGAGGAAAAACAGGGAGCAGGAGCTACAGAGAAGGATCTCACTAACGATAGTATTACCAGCACCAATTTTGACCACTTGGAGTCTTTCCCAGCAGTCTGGGTGACCTGTTGAAACACAAGCATTACAATATAATCTTCTACAGCTGGCCTTCAGAATTCAAGTGTGCATGGACGACCGTCCCCAGACTTGTTACACAGGCATTGGGAATGCTGACATTAAGGCAGCTGGGAAACAGCCCCAACTCAAAACTGAGAACAGAATCTGGGTACAAACCTACCTTTATCCCAGCTCTTTATTCTTCAATGTAAGTACAGATGAAGATTCCACCAGATGAAGACTCACTGCACAGGATCAGCAGAATTTTCCAAGCAGGGTGGCTCCAAATCACCAATTGTCTTGACAAGCCATGATGCAGGCCCCACCCAAGAGGCCTTCTCCAAAGGGTCTGTCAACTGAAAAGCACAACTAAGGTCAGTGACAGAGCCATAGCTGCTCCCTGCTGGCAGTGTCTCCATGGTAATCTGTGTGGCGTGTAAAATGCAAATAGCCACATGTTATAAACTAGATCTAACCCAGGGCAGCCAATGAGAACTGTAACTACAATTAATGGCAAATAGACCTACCCAGAAAGTACTGAGAGTCCTGTTGCTGGAAACCACACTTGTCTATAAGAACTAATCAACCTCCTGATTTTCCAGAGTGTGAGTTGGCAGGATACCTCTAGGATGGGTATCTGAATCCAACCCAAGTCAGAAGAGCCTGAAAACTGTCCTGCAGCTATCTAGTGGGCTTGATTGACTTTCTAGCATACACGTCCCCTTATTGCTCAGACTAGCTTTGCCAACTGCACAGGCAGATTTTGTGAAAAGGCCAAGGACATCATGCTCTGTAAATAGTGGACTGGATTCATTGTTGCTCTACAGCCCTTTTGACAACCAAGTCATAAAACAGGTGGGACCGGGGAGGTAGGAAGGGAGGCTGGGAGAAAATCTTACTGATTAGGTTGAGGAAAACAAGGGAGTGAATCACATGGCGTCAACAGTATCTTAGCACTAGAAATAAACTAAAAATGTGATGTCAGCATCTCTGCCATGTGTAACCCAGAGCTATTTGTGCTTTATGGAAAGGCTAGGTAGGAGTAGGATGGAGCCAGGAGATGGAAAAGCTATAAGGGGTGGGAGATAAGGCCAGCATTGCTAACTTTCATAATTTTAGGAATCTGACAATATTTGTGTTTCTCAAAGGTCCAGCTCCTGGGATCGTGTGATTATGGGGAAATAAGCTTCTAGCCTTCATGGGTATGGAGAAAAGCTTTGAAAATATGACATGATCGTACCCTAAAGGCTCAGAAATCAGAAGGCAAAGAACCCAAATATTATTATTTTAAGCCAATCTCATGATTTTGTGGGGCCTGATTCACCACTTCTGAAAACTCAGGGTTGGCAATATTGGTAAATACCCCAGAGAATACCCCGGGTGCAAAGAGCTCATATGCCAGATGCCAAGCTCATATGCCAGATGGAGAGCTTGCAGTTAACAGCTACATCATTTGTATTTAAACATTACAGAACCCAGCCATGGGAAGAGGAGGTTACTCATTCTTTGAGATATGTCTCTCTATGGGTGCCCCATGTCAGATGCACATGTGCCACTCAAGCTCTTGATCAGAGATTTTCAGTTAGCAGTGCCCATTCGGCCTGCACATGTGCCCTATGCATCCTTGTGCTGTATACCAAAGCTATATTGGGTGCGCAAGTGAACCGTCCTCAGTTCCTTCTCCACCCAAACATCCCCGAAGGAACAGTCCGACGCAGAGGGTAAAGAGGGCAGGTGGTGGAGTACCCCTAGAGACACATATCTCAAAGAACTACAGTTACTGCACAAAGTGAGTAACGTCCTCTTCTTAAAGTGGTGTCCCTATGGCTGTATTCCCAGATGGAGGAGGTAGCTTTGGAACAGAGTCCAGAATTGAAGATAGTACTGCAGAACCAAGTGCCTCATCAGATCTACAGCATGGATCAGGGCATAATGTTTTGAAAATGTATGTATTGAAACCCATGTAGTGGCCCTATATATTTCAGATACTGGTACATTCTTCAGTAATGCCGTAGATGTTGCCTATGATCTGGATGAATGTGCTATTACCCTTTTGGGGGACGGACCCACATCTGCAGCATCATAACAAATGATAATACATCCAGATATCCATCTTGAAAGTCGCTGAGTAGAGATCGGGGACCTCATGGATATATCCTCAAAGGAAATGAAAAGCCTAGGTGACTTCCTAACTTGCTTGTTAGAAGGCCAATGCCCTTCTAACATCCAGGGTATGTAAACAGGATTCCTGTAGAGAACTGTGTGGCTTTGGGGAAAAGCATTGGTAGGTGAATGGATTGATTAAAGTGGAACTCTAATAGAACATAAAGTAAGACTTTAAGGTGTGGATGTAAAGAGACCTTGTCCTTAAAGAACACATAAAAGGGGGATCTGCCGCCAAGGTTCCAATCTCTACAACCCTATGGGCCAATGTGATGGCTACTGAAAAGGCCATCTTCATAGATAAATGAAATAGAGAACAGGCTGGTATTCATTCAAATGGAGGTCTCATAAGGTAACTGGGTTCAAGGCTGAGGCCTCAGGTCAGGGTAGAGTTTTTAAATCTGTGGATAGAGATTCCCCAACCTTAATAAGCATAGACAATACTGGATGAGCAAATATGGAGAATCCTTCTACCAAAGGATGAAAGGCTGGTATTGCGGCCAAATGGACCTAAATTGAACTAACTGATAACCTTGATTTCTTTATATCCAGCAGACAATCCAGGATGACTGAAAGTGGTACTGAATCAGGCAGGAGGCAGTGAAAATACAACCAGTGAATCTCTTCCAATTCTGCAGGTAAAAAGTGCGGGTTGATCTCTCTACTATTAACACCTGCTGTACTTCTATAGCACAATAGGATTCTAACGCCATGAACCATCTCTTCATCCCAGAGAACTGCTAGGTTGGGATGAAGCACCTGACTTGCATCCTGTGACAGGAGATGAAGAATGGTTGGGAGTTTGAACAATGGTTGGACACATAGGTGAAGCAGGTAAGGGTACCAAGCTTGTCTTGGCCAGGTCAGCATTGTATGGATAAGTCTGGCTCTGTCCTGTCTGATTTTGTTTGTCACCCTTACTATAAGCAATGTTGGAGGAAATGCATAGAACATACTCTCTTCCAAGACAGAAGAAAGGCACCTCCCAGGGAATGATGGCCCAGACCCCTTAGAGCAGACCCAGACCTCTCGGGTCTATGCTTGCCTTCCTTGCTGGTAGAAGGTACCAAGGCCCTATCAGAGCCACGTTTCTCCTTCACATTCTGGAACCTTACAGACTTGCTGGTACCAGAGGAGTCGTCCTTCAACTCAACAGCACTGAGTCGAGAGGTCATGGCTCCAGAGTCTGTAGATCTCGGCTGGGACCTGGACTTTTCCAGAGCTGGATCCTTAAGGTGAGAGTCCACGTTCCTCTTTTTGGAAGCCTTCCCTGAAGTCTCCAGAGTCTTCCCTTTCTTAGGGGAAACCAGCACCAAGGTAGGAGGGGCCCTGGATCTATCTGGAGACAGAGATATAAGTGAGGGACGTGTCTCCTCACCTGACTCAGAAGCTGGCCAAAGGGACTGTTCCATCATTAGCAGTCTGCATTTAATCTGTTTCTCCTTGCCCTGGACATGAGGGCCAGGCAGAAGTCGCACCTCTGGGTAATGTGAGAGTCCCCCAAGAGACAGGCACACTTAGAGTGGCTGTCGCTCACAGGTATAGCCTCTCAGCAGAAGATGCAATGTTTGAAACCTGGCAAGCAGGCATGCCCTGACAGGAAAACAATAAGTCTCTCCAAGAGGAAAGTAGATGACAATCATCCCACTACTTATCTGACTAACTATAAGTACACTAACAACTAACTATAAACTATAAAAACAATCATAATGACTACAGAAATATTAGGAAAGCTGAGGCACACTCAAGATGGACACTCAAGGGCTCTGTCTCAGGATGAGGCAGTTGAGAAGGAACTGAGGACGGTTTGCCTGTGCACCCTTATATAGATTCAGGATCCAGCAGGAAGATGCACAGGGTGCATACATGGACCAAACAGGCACCACTAACTGAAAATCCCTGAGCAAGGGCTCAAGAGGCACATGCACACCTGAAGTGGAGCGCCCACAGAGACAAAACTCAAAGAACCACCTGCTGTGAGCCTCAGCCAGTCACAGTCAGTTCTCTCCCCTGCAGCCCAAACTGGAGGGTGATCTTTGGCCTTGTCAGTCACGCCCTAGGTAAGCTGTGCAGCCGCATGGCCATGCAGCAGGATATTTAGTGCTGCGCAGGTCCCCTGGCCTGGCCAAACCCCTCCCGTGGCCCGGCAAGAGAAGGCCCAGCCCTGTCCCGGCCCCACCAAAGCTGCCGTGACAGGGACAGGTGCCTCTCCCCCAGTCCGGCCTAGCTCCGCAGGAGCAGCTGGGGAGAGGCGCCCCTCCCCCCCAGACCAGGTGCTGCTGCGGGGAGAGAGATCTGGGAAGAGTCCTCTCTCCCCATTGTAGCCCCAGGGCAGCCTCACCCCAGAGCCAGCACCCTGCAGCCAGAGCCCTCACCTCCCTATACACCCCAACCCTCTGCCCCAGCCCTGAGCCCCCTCCCACACTCCGAATCCCTCAGCCCCACCCAGCCACATGAATTTTGTTATGTGCACCAATATGGAGGTGATGTGTCCCACATAACCTCCATATTGGTGCACATAACAAAATTCCTTCCACACATGGGTGGGAAAAATTAGAGGGAATGTGGGAAAAATTAGAGGGAATGCTGGAGACGCCCACCTTCTTATGTAACTGACGTAGTTGCTCTATATCACACCTCACAGCATCCCAGGTGTTAGGTGTGGGAGCAGAGACGGGAGACTGGGGCCAGGGAAACGGGGCCCAACTGGATCGATGATTCTGATACACATAGGGGCCGGTGAAGTGGCCCCCAGCTGTTCCTCCTCCTGCACTGCCCCAAAATCCTCCCCTCTGTATAAGTGGTCCCTGCAGCTTGGAGCCAAGCTGTAGGTGCGGAGTGCTATGCAAAGCTGGCACTAGCACTGCATACACTGAACCTGTTCTGGGGATTCCCAGGCAGCTTCACTCTACAGAGCTGGCAACCCGGCCTTTCCACCAGCGCTAAGTTCTTTAAGAACTTAAAGAGCAAAAAGGCCTATGCACACCACCCCCAAGAGCAGCTGAAGTTAAGCCTATAGAGGTGCTAGAATAAGCTTTTTGTAGAGCCGGAAAGGGAGATCTACAAGACTGGGGATGCTGTTCTTGTCCTACATGTCGCTGGAAATTAACAGCTCTGCCAAGACTTACACTCAAGCAGAACAGGACACTTTCTCTTCCAAGCTCCCTCACATCTAACCAGAAGTCTCTCTAAAATCAGAAGACTTTGCAGCCACTCTGATCAACCCCCCTCCCTGGCACCTGATCATAGAAAGTCCCTTTCCCATTAGCAATCTTCCTGCCATGCAAAGGGTTAAGTGATCAATAGCTGCAATTTCCAAGAAACTGAAACAGTTTCTAGTAAGACAAGTTCATCCCCTGCCTGCTCTCCGGCTCTGCACACATGTAATTTGGCTCTAAAATACATCCCTGGGGTCTCCTCCCCGACCAGCACCTTCCCAGGGGAGCAATGAAGAGCCCCTCTTGGTGTTCAGACCAATTGGATGGTTATCAGTGGCTATCAGCAACACCACTTTATACTGTCTGAGCCTGTATTTACATTTCAGGCTTGTTAGTGCGATCAATGCTTTGCAGAAATACTAACCCTAATCTATGGCAAACTCATGACATCAGAGGTTTGTTGTCTCTGGCTCAGGGTTTGGCTCCCTGGCTAACAGTCAGTCCTTAAAATGCCAAAGAGCTTCTCGGCTATGTGAGATGGAGATGCTGATACCACATTTCTAATTCCTTTCTTATAGTTCTAAGCAACTTCTTGGCACAGTTTTACTCATTTTCTTTTTATCCTCCTACACCCCCTACTTATTTGCATTACACCGATATCTAGAGACCTTAACTCATATCCCAGCCCTTTGGCACAACGTGCAAACACACAGTGCAAAGATCCCTGCCCCAGTAAGCTTGCTATCTAAATAACCAAGATAAAAGGTAGGGAGAGGAGGGACTACTCTCATTTTACAGATGCGGGGAGGGGACTGAGGCACAGAGACTAAGTCACACTTGCCAAGCTCACATTTAGTCTGCAGCAGAGGTGGCAATTAAGCTTAGATCTCCTCAGCTCCAGGCCAATGCCCTAACCCCAACTATCCTTCCTCTGCCAAGCAGGTTCCAGATAAGTAGGTCTCCTAGCCACTTAACTCTCTGGGTCATTTAAAAACTCCTGATAGCCTGTTACATCCTGTGGAAGGGAAGGAGAGCAATATCTGATTCTTAAGCATTATACATCCCAGCTGGTTCTGTGAAGCTTAGACTCATAGACTCTAGGACTGGAAGGGACCTCCAGAGGTCATCGAGTCCAGTCCCCTGCCCTCATGGCAGGACCAAATATTGTCTAGACCATCCCTAATAGACATTTATCTAACCTACTCTTAAATATCTCCAGAGATGGAGATTCCACAACTTCCCTAGGAAATCTATTCCAGTGTTTAACTACCCTGACAGTTAGGAACTTTTTCCTAAAGTCCAACCTAAATCTCCCTTGCTGCAGTTTAAGCCCATTGCTTCTTGTTCTATCATTGGAGGCTAAGGTGAACAAGTTTTCTCCCTCCTCCTGATGGCACCCTTTTAGATACCTGAAAACTGCTATCATGTCCCCTCTCAGTCTTCTCTTTTCCAAACTAAACAAACCCAATTCCTTCAGCCTTCCGTCATAGGTCATGTTCTCAAGACCTTTAATCATTCTTGTTGCTCTTCTCTGGACCCTCTCCAATTTCTCCACATCTTTCTTGAAATGTGGTGCCCAGAACTGGACACAATACTCCAGTTGAGGCCTAACCAGCGCAGAGTAAAGCGGAAGAATGACTTCTCGTGTCTTGTTTACAACACACCTGTTAATGCATCCCAGAATCACGTTTGCTTTTTTTGCAACAGTATCACATTGTTGACTCATATTAAGCTTGTGGTCTACTATGACCCCTAGATCTCTTTCTGCCATACTCCTTCCTAGACAGTCTCTTCCCATTCTGTATGTGTGAAACTGATTGTTCCTTCCTAGGTGGAGCACTTTGCATTTATCTTTATTGAACTTCATCCTGTTTACCTCAGACCATTTCTCCAATTTGTCCAGATCATTTTGAATTTTGACCCTGTCCTCCAAAGCAGTTGCAATCCCTCCCAGTTTGGTATCGTCCGCAAACTTAATAAGCGTACTTTCTATGCCAACATCTAAATCATTGATGAAGATATTGAACAGAACCGGTCCCAAAACAGACCCCTGCGGAACCCCACTTGTTATACCTTTCCAGCAGGATTGGGAGCCATTAACAACTACTCTCTGAGTACGGTTATCCAGCCAGTTATGCACCCACCTTATAGTAGCCCCATCTAAATTGTACTTTCCTAGTTTATCTATAAGAATATCATGCGAGACTGTATCAAATGCCTTACTAAAGTCTAGGTATATCACATCCACCGCTTCTCCCTTATCCACAAGGCTCGTTATCCTATCAAAGAACGCTATCAGATTAGTTTGACACGATTTGTTCTTTACAAATCCATGCTGGCTATTCCCTATCACCTTACCACCTTCCAAGTGTTTGCAGATGATTTCTTTGATTACCTGCTCCATTATCTTCCCTGGCACAGAAGTTAAACTAACTGGTCTGTAGTTTCCTGGGTTGTTTTTATTTCCCTTTTTATAGATGGGCACTATATTTGCCCCCTTCCAGTCTTCTGGAATCTCCCCCGTCTCCCATGATTTCCCAAAGATAATAGCTAGAGGCTCAGTTACCTCTTCTATTAACTCCTTGAGTATTCTAGGATGCATTTCATCAGGCCCTGGTGACTTGCAGGCATCTAACTTTTCTAAGTGATTTTTTACTTGCTCTTTTTTTATTTTCTCTTCTAAACCTACCCTCTTCCCGTAAGCATTCACTATACTAGACATTCCTTCAGACTTCTCAGTGAAGACTGAAACAAAGAAGTCATTAAGCATCTCTGCCATTTCCAAGTCTCTCGTTACTGTTTCCCCCTCCTCATTGAGCAGTGGGCCTACCCTGTCCTTGGTCTTCCTCTTGCTTCTAATGTATTGATAAAAAGTCTTCTTGTTTCCCTTTATTCCCATAGCTAGTTTGAGCTCATTTTGTGCCTTTGCTTTTCTAATCTTGCCTCTGCATTCCTGTGTTATTTGCCTATACTCATCCTTTGTAATCTGACCTAGTTTCCATTTTTTATATGACGCCTTTTTATTTTGTAGGTCACGCAAGATCTCGTGGTTAAGCCAAGGTGGTCTTTTGCCACATTTTCTATCTTTCCTAACCATCGGATTAACTTGCTTTTGGGCCCTTAATAGTGTCCCTTTGAAAAACTGCCAATTTTCCTCAGTTGTTTTTCCCCTCAGTCTTAATTCCCATGGGACCTTACCTATCAGCTCTCTGAGCTTACCAAAATCCGCCTTCCTGAAATCCATTGTCTCTATTCTGCTGTACTCCCTTCTACCCTTCCTTAGAATTGCAAATTCTATGATTTCATGATCACTTTCACCCAAGCTTCCTTCTACTTTCAAATTCTCAACAAGTTCCTCCCTATTTGTTAAAATCAAGTCTAGAACAGCTTCCCCCCAGTAGCTTTTTCAACTTTCTGAAATAAAAAGTTGTCTGCAATGCAGTCCAGGAACTTATTAGATAGTCTGTGCCCCACGGTGTTATTTTCCCAACATATATCTGGATAGTTGAAGTCCCCCATCACCACCAAATCTTGGGCTTTGGATGATTTTGTTAGTTGTTTGAAAAAAGCCTCATCCACCTCTTCCACCTGATTAGGTGGCCTGTAGTAGACTCCCAGCACGACATCACCCGTGTTTTTTACCCCTTTTAGCCTAACCCAGAGACTCTCAACACTTCCGTCTCCTATGTCCATCTCCACCTCAGCCCAAGTGTGTACATTTTTAATATATAAGGCAACACCTCCTCCCTTTTTCCCCTGTCTATCCTTCCTGAGCAAACTATACCCACCCACACCAAATTCCAGTCGTGTGTATTATCCCACCAAGTTTCAGTAATGCCGATAATGTCATAGTTGTATTTATTTATTAGCACTTCCAGTTCTTCCTGCTTATTACCCATACTTCTTGCATTTGTATATAGGCATCTAAGATACTGGTTTGATCTTGCCTCTCAGCTTTGCCCTGACCCTCCTTCCTCTCTGCCATTATAGCCCGTGCTCCCTCCTGTTTCCAACCCATCTCCCAGGTCTTGTTCCCCACTTACCTGTGGGCTTTGCTCACCTGTCCCCATCGAACCTAGTTTAAAGCCCTCCTTACTAGGTTAGCCAGTCTGTGCGCAAATAAGGCCTTTCCCCTCTTCGAAAGGTGAACGCCATCTGTTCCTAGCAATCCTTGCTCAAATAGCATCCCGTGGTCGAGGAAGCCAAAGCCCTCCTGGCGACACCATCTTCGCAGCCAGGCATTCACCTCCACGATGCATCTGTCTCTGCCCGGACCCCTACCTTCAACAGGAAGAATCGAAGAGAATACCACCTGCGCTCCAAACTCCTTAACCCGTACTCCCAGAGCCCTGTAATCACTCTGGATCTGCTCAGTGTCACACCTCGCAGTATCATTTGTGCCCACATGGATGAGTAGCATGGGGTAGTAGTCAGAAGGCTGGATAATCCTCGACAATGCCTCTGTAACATCTCGGATACGGGCCCCTGGCAGGCAGCACACCTCCCGGGATGAACGGTCAGGGCGACAGATGGGTGTCTCCGTTCCCCTCAGCAGAGAGTCTCCAACCACCACTACCCTACGTTTCTTATCAGTGGTGGCAGCAGACCTCCCAGCCTTAGGGGTACGAGGCTTCACCTCCTTAACTGTTGGGGGTGATTCCTTCTCTCCTGTATCAAGAAGAGCATAACCGTTATCTTTTACCACAGCAGGAGGGTTCGCAGCAGAGGTGGAGCACTGCCTGCTGCTAGAAGTAACCAGCTGGCTGTGTCCACCCTGAGCCTCCTCCTCCACTGGTGTGTCAGATACACCCTGAGGCATCTCCTCCTCCACTGGTGTGTCGGTAGTCCTGTGAACTGGGACAGCTACATCAGCTGTCTCCACATGGATATAGTTGCTCCATTCCAGTTGGTGGAATCAACCTGTTGGCCACCAGGCGTGCAGGAAAAATCTCACACTACCTGAAAAAGCTGAGAAAATCTGAGAGACCTTTGCAACTCCTTGTTTTGCATTTGACCTCATTAAAGATCTACTTGTATTTGTTTTAATAACTTTTCACCTCTACATACCCCGTCAAGTCAGTAGGGATTGAAAAATGTTGGCATTTGCTGGCTGTTAGATGACCTAACCCACATGGAAATAAGCTCAGTACAGGTCCCAGTGGTCAAGGATCCACAGCTCCAAAACAACCACAGCTGGTAGTAATTGACCCCTTTGCTGGCAGTCCAGGGAGAGAGGCCACGCAGCAAATGGTGCATGGAGACTGAACTCCTCATTCAGCCCCCACAGGTACACTCTGTAGGTTGGGATTGAGGGCTGCTGGTAAGGAGTAACGGGAGCTTGTGCTGCCACTAAACTTGCTGAGGGTATAAATTAGCTTTTCAGAGCTGTTAGCCTGGTTCTTCACACAAGCCCTGAATTTTCAAATGCAGGAAGAATGGCCTGGGAGAAAGGTTCTTGTGGGTAGGAGGGTTCAGAGCTCAACTAAAGAACAATAGTGAAAGGACTTTAGTGTCAAGTTCAGTGCTTAGTCATGCATCCTTCAGTTAATGTACTGTACAGGAAGCCTCTACTGCGCTAACACACTAAACTCCTCTGTATGAAATAGATTGAAGAAAGGGCAGTACTGCAGGGAAATAGGAACTTGAGGCTGTGTAGGATTGGACATGCATGTGTACAAATAAGTATAAGTAGGCTTTTGCCCTCATACAAGTTATTGACTTCTTTTAGGGAAGTGTCCTACAAAAGTTTGTATTGTAGGGCAGGGCACCTTACTGCTAAAGAGACAAAGGTTGTGCACTGGAAAAATGTGTTTACAAAAATTACCCTCCTGTGTTACCCTCACCTGCACAGTTCAGCATCCAATACAGTGAACACTTGAAAATCCAGTCACTATGGAAACATGCACAGGGTAGTACATGTATTGGGTAGTACTTGGCTGTACATGTACACTACCACCATTCATAGCAGTAGCCAGTAATGCTTTTTCTCCACAAGATTGCACCCCTTCTGTTCATACATAGACCTAGCCATAGCAACTCATGCTGTCATCTCTAGGCTGGACTAATACAAAACATTTTCTACCTAGCTTTGACAGTGGAGATTATATATAAACTATTAGTTCAACTCACAGCAGCCTGCCTACCTAGCAAGAAAGGGAAAAGTGCATGTCACACTAATGCTTTGCCTTCTAGATTACCTGCCCATCCAATTTTGGACCTGATTCTGTGTCCTAGGGCTGACCAACTCTGTGGTTTACCACAACAGATGCAACTGTGTGGAGCTGCTGTTGCTGAGTCCAGGCTGATCCACACCTTGGTTAAGGTTTGCAACCACTGAGATTCTCAGGAGAAAGACACTGGATACTACAGGGCTTTGCCAAGGCTAGCTAGAGATAAGGGGAGTCCTGTGGGGATCAGCTGGATTGCCTCAAATAGGACTCAAAAGCAATTAGCATTCTAGGTATTTAATAAGTTAAACAAGCCAACAACTATAAATGAGCAGTACTAAAAAGTTTCATTCCTCCAGCAGCATATTCTTCCCTACACAGCCTATGACAGCTGCCATTTTAATGACCTGAGAGTTGGGAGAGTCCACCTAGATAACAAATTGTGTTTTATAGGCTTTTCCCCCTACCCTGTCTGACGCCAGAGATATTACCTAGCTATCTGGGCCACTTTCTCTACAGGTTTCCCACTCCTTAGTACTACTTGCACCCATGAAATTGTTTTAGTTTCCCCTCCCTATATTTATCACTCAACTGTTTTGAACCTGTCAATTTTTCTAAAGTTTTCAACAAATGGGAAAGGAAGAAGTAGAGATTAAAAAATTGGCCAAATACCTTTTCAATAAGAAACTGGCTCTAGAAGTTGTGATCTGCTACCATCTACTGTTGACTTTCTCAAACTGCAGTCAGCGTTCATCTCTCTGAAAAGGGACTATATAAACAGAAGCTGTGGCTGTTTCTAACTTTCGTGTCAAATGTGCTCAGCTTGCAAGGGATTTTTTTTTAATAAGTGCCAGTTCTGTAAACTCATCCTTAGATCTGAGAGTCAAGATGGCTTCTTTCCTTCTCATAGATTGCTACCAAAATCAGCCCTCAGTAAAACCAATACAACCTAAACTCATCCAATTAAGCTCCTAATGACACCTGTCCTAACCTGGCTGCTGCCTTTACTGGGTTTGTTCAAGAATGACTGTCTGGCCTGATAACTGGTACTTAGTAGTAACAATATTGAGAAGGAACAGTTGCAAGCTCACTCGCACAGCTGAGCTGGATCTGAAGAGTTGACAGCAGTAAAGTGGCATTTAAAAAAACCTTGAGTTTAGTCACTAAAGAAAGCAGCTCAGACATCGATACATGAAGGAGCAGATCTGGAATGTAAGGAGATTAAAGTTTTCAATTTTCAGAGCAGAACCACACTTTCAGATCAGAATGGATTTTTGTGGATGTGTGGGACAGGCTGCAAACCTGCTTCATTTTTAGAGTGGGGGAATTCCCCACAAGCCAGGCACTGTGCTGGTTGATAACAAAACAGCCTCTAATAAATCAGACGAAGAGCCTCCTAATTTAAATACAAACAGTACACTGTAGTAATGTCCCCTCCCCCAAACAATATAGTAATCATCAGCACTTCTTTAGTACTAGATCTTCAAAATACTGTTTAGAAACATCTGATCCTCACTGTAAGAGGAATGATTGATCTCACTTAACAGAGTGGAATCAGAGAACTTTGTTTCTAGTCAACAGGATCCTCAAAGCATAGCATCGAAATGATGGCAACTTCTACACCTTTGTAAGTGGTCCAGAATGATACTGCTCTGCTACCTGCTCTCTGCCAACTGACTAATAGTAGACTGCCTCTGCTATTACAAAATGCCAAGTTTAAACAATGAGGACCTATGTAGCAAGAAGGTAGAGCTATTGAGTCATGATCTGGTTTAGGAAGTCTTAGACACTTTCACAAGAAAGGTGCAATCAGCTTGACAGCCTTTATGCCCAGGTGCAACAGGGTGTCTGCCACCTTCCTCTCCACAATTATTAGTTATTTGACTAGTGTTAAGAAATTTACCCACCCTGGAGCTAATCTTGTTCCCCTCAGGTGCATCTCCTGATTCACTGCTTCCTTTCAGCTGACTCCTCCTATCTCTCCCATTCTCATCATTGAACTCAAGGCCTTAGCTTCCTCTCAGGGTTCAGAAATATTCCCCCTTTCAAAAAGGGTCAGGCTGGTGTTATTTTAAAAATTGTTATCTACCACCTCAGCTTCCTGCAGACCTGTCCCCCTTCAGGCAGAAGTGCTTGGAGGAAGTCCCCATGCTGCCAGTCCTTCCCTTCTTGATCTTGTGTCTCCAGTTGCTGGCACAGGATAAACATGTACTGTCTGCATTGACCATTAGACAGAGGAGTAGAGAAAATCCTGGTGTTTCATTAGTCAGGGGTAATATAGAAACAACAGAGCAGAGTTCACCTGCTTTGATTTTGGCAATGCACTAAAACACTTTTTTTGATTTAAGAATACATGTAAACGAATCTGCCATGAACAGATTATGTAAAGTTCCCATAAGGATGGTGAATGTTGTGGTCAGGAACAAGGGCACAAAATGGAGTTAAGGTACAGCACTGTACCCTGAAATTAAAGCAATATTCTAGTGGTGTTGTTTTTTTAAATAAAATAAGCCAAGTAGAATCTGCAGGCAACCTGGTTAATATACTGGGCACTGGTGTAACAGGGCATGGCTACAGAACTAATGGAAACTGCATCACCTTAAATCCATCTGCCTGAGCTTTTCATTTTCATTTTAGCATATGCCTCTTCCTGGGACTGGCTGAAGAATGGGCCACAGCTGTGACTGCTTCCCCATCAATTTGTCACAGCCACCGTTAATTTCTGGGAAGTGATTTGCATTTCAATTGCTATTGCTTTGACTGAATTTCTACTCCAATTAGCTTCATATTATTTCTACCACTGGCAATCCTTTTTTTATAGTAGGCTATCAATACAGTGAAGGTCTTATGCAGAAATACTAACGGCACCTTCTATTGCTTTAGGGTCATTTAACATCTAACTTCAGTGGATAGTGAGAGAGCTATAACTTCCTTTATTTTTACAGGAAACATCTCTTCAAATACAGCTTTGGTGATGCAAGAGCATAATACTCTTAATCACCCTCCCTTCAGCACCAATGATGTTTCTGCTAAGACTGTGTTGCACAGAGCCTGCTTCAAGCCAGCATTATCAGTCTATGTAACCAAACTTATTTAAAACACAGTACTATGAATCAAGCAGGCAAAGCCTAAGGCCTGAATTTCACAAAGCAACTAGTCATTTTAGTAGCCTCACACTGTGGGTGAAAGCCCTTTAAAGGGGACTGATTTTCAGACAGGTGTGGGCATTGTACTCGGTTCTTTTCTGTTAAGCTGTCTGTTTGGATACCAAGATATTAAGGAAGCCAGTATCATTAGTCACCCTTGGCCCAAATCTTCAGAATCAAGTGCGTCTGTTCTGACAGGGTGCTGCCTCTAGCACTGTTAGTACAGTGGAAACTTATGTAATTTTTCTACTGGGGAGACTGGGATTTCTTATACAGACCTATTCCACTTGTTCAACTGAAGACGCAACTGGTTACATGTTGTGACACCACTTTAAAATCTCTGTGCTCCTAACTTTGCATGAGTCATAAAGGCCTCGCTAGGTACAAGGATTCAAAGGATCAAGAATCAAATTATTTTGCAACAGGAAGAAACATTGGCCATGTAGCAGTGTCGGCCTCTGGAGCACAGAGTTCAAGTGCACCTGGTATTCCCAGAAATGCCAAATTAATTGGATGCTCTGCGTGGCCACATCCCAATGCAGATCAGCATGCTACAATCACGGAAGAATGGCAATAATCACTAGCTAACTAGTTGGGTGTGTGGGAAGGGATATATTCTCAAGCCTTCTTGATTCAATTATTTTATTTCTCTAGAGAATGTTTCCGGAGGACAGAGCAACATGGAAAGTTTACAAGTCTTTGTATTCAGCTCTCTCTCTCTTCCCCTTTAAGAGGAAAAAACTACATTGTATCTTTTTATTTAGTGCTTTTGGTGTTCCTCCCACAGTACAGTACACAGAGACACTCCCTGCCCCAAAGAGCTTACAATCTAAGAGAAAGATACAGAGAAGATGGGTTGCACTGGGAAATCCGGGGGCGGGGGGGGGGGGGGGGACAGACAGTTTGTCATACTCCCAGTGCCACACACTGAGGCTAACAGAACTTATTTTTTGCGCTGGCGATGAGGACCTAGACACTGCACAGACCACACACTTCACACGACAGAACAAGCTTTGTGGGAGGCAGCGATGTAAATGAAGTTTTGAGAAATGATGTGCAAGGCAGCCCTATGGCAAGAAGACATTTATTCTATGTAGAAAGTTTCACTTATTTACACACTTCTTAGAAATGGAAATAAAATTATATAGTTAACATGTTCCAAAGAAGCACATCAACCAAACTACTGTCCTTACAAAAATAAAACTCTCAAACCACGTTTCTAAAATAAATATCATTCAAAAGGGTAAGAAAAATAAATACACATGTACCCAAACAACTGTGCTTAAACACAAAGGGGTAATGTTCTTTATGAAAAAGACAGTCATGGGGTCTCAGTTAAACCACTAGCTGCTGAAAATACCCCTGTCCCACTGGCACAAGAGGAGGAGAGTCCTCAACAGCAAAGAGTATATTGTTTTAATAAAAATATATAAAGGACTATGTTCCTGATCGAGGGAAGTACAGAGCATTTTAATCTTTGCTGAATCTTGCTAAAAGCAGCATTCCTATGAGGTTTCCCTTCTGAAATCTCATGAGGATTCTAAGTGTTAAGAGAGGCTGGCACATTTATTTTTACTCAGAAAATAAAGCTAAGCCCCACCTGTGAGCCTGCATAAATCCTGTTCCACAACAGAACACGTGCAAACATCTCACGGTTGATCAAAATGTAGCCCCCTCCTAAACGGCAGAGCAACAGCAAACCCAAAGAGATTTCCCTACTGCTGAATAGTGTTTTTCAAGTATGGAAACCATTAATTTCAAATACAGCACTATCTACAGAACAATTGTTACAGGATGGGGAAAGCTTGACTCACAGAGAGGAAGATTCTGCAGCTTCAGGGCAACATCATACGAATTAGGCACAGTTAAACACAGTATCAAGGTTTCCATGGCAGCCTCTTACATTTTAAGGGCCAACTCATTGTCCTCCATCTACCCACTTTCAGCAGGCAGTCTCAGGATGGCCAGCAATATTCACAGTGCTCCAAGAAATGGGAAGCGGGGCATCCTGAACCCTGGTCCTCTCTCTCAAAGCATGCTGTACCATGCTAAGCATTTGGTTTCTTTCCTGGAGGTTTTGAGTCTTTGTGGTCCTGTGTCTCCCCCTCCCCATTTATATTCTGATCATTTGTCTACCTATTAAAAAGAGCAACATATCCAGGTTACAGAGAGTGGTCAATTAGGCCAAGGAATAATAAGTCCACAATGCAAGCTCTACTTAGGTTTACAATGTATTGGTCATGCATAAAGCCCTACAGGATCCTGGCAGGCATTTAAACATTTAATTGATGTGGGGTCAGGTCGCTAAATGAACTGACTACTGAATGGACTGTAGCCAGCTTTGAATTAGTGGTGGGTTTTGCATCTGATGTCACAAGGCTCAACAGGCACATCAAATCAGTGGTCATCTACTTTAACTCTCTTTGCTTTCAAGGAAAGATGCTGTAAGAGAAAGAAAAAAAAAGTGCTTAATACATATGGCACAATCTCATAAAAATCCAAATACAGTGTATTGAATCAGTCTCCGTATCTGTAGTTCAGAATACTTTATAAAATCAACATAAATCATGTTGTTTCTGTGGTTGTGGGTTTTTTTGTTTGTTTGTTTTATTTTTGGTAAAATGCATCATCAAATCTTAATGATCCTCTGGAAATAAATGCAGAAACTCCAAAAGCCAAATTTTCCCTAAGGTATTTAACTGGTCCTAGTGCACACATTAATACTTAAACAATTTGCAAGAGGAAGCAACTCATCAGTGTTTACTAATGCAGATTTTCTATGCACAAAATAGTATTTACCTCTACCTACTTGCCTGATGGTGTAATTACCAGATGTGTGCATGCAAAATGATATATTTACTAATGCTGCAGCGGCAGTTCTATTCGCCCTTTGAATATTTCACCCTTAAAATCTAATAGGAAAGAAAAAAGTGCCATGGAGAAAGTGTATACCGAAGAGGACCCAAGAAAGGGTACAATCCCTCAAAGGTACATTCACTTTAAGGAGTGAAGCATATGTGATTACTGCTCATGCTTGTGACCAAACCACAGGAACCGAAAAAATAAAAATAAAAACAAAAACATGATTAGCTTTTTGATCAGGGATAATTTGTTTTAGACCTAGTGATTGAAGGTATCAAGGTTCCAATGTTTCTGGGGCCTGGTCTACACTAGGGTGTGGGAGGATCGATCTAAGTTATGCAACTTTAGCTACGTGAATAATGTAGCTGAAGTCGACGTACTTAGATCTACTTACTATGGTGTCTTCACTACGGTAAGTCGACTGCTGCCGCTCCCCCGTTGATTCTGCCTGCACCTCTTACCGAGTTGGAGTACAGGAGTCGACGGGAGAGCGCTCGGGGATCGATTTATCGCGTCTACACTAGATGCAATAAATCAATCCCCACTGGATCGATTGCTGCCCGCCGATCCGACCGGGAGTGAAGACATACCCTTAAACTTCTTAGTGTGCCACAAAGATTTCTCTGCTAAGCACTCCCAGTCGATGATATCTTGACCTAAGTGGTTTCAACATGAGACAACAACTTTACAGATGTTTGAGTGATTTATTTTTGTTAGCCTGTAGTACTCAAATACCACTGCTTCTGCAAGCATCCAGTCATATGTTTTTATGGTGCACCAAGGATAACATGGAGATTCTGGTACCTTTAGTCCATGAAAGAGAAAGCAGCAGAGTTATTTATAAATTAACATCTGCCATTTGTGTGTCTTAAAAAGCAACTAAGACACTTCAGCAAGATACTGAATTAGTGAGCTTTCCCAACGCCTCTTTGAAAGACATTCTTCCCTGTACCCTTGTGGACTCTTCCATCATCACCAGTGGGGGGAATTTTTTTATTCCTTAAAAATGAGGAAAGTTTAACGTATTCTTCAAACATCTATAGTTAACTGTATGTTAATATATGTAGCCAACAAAAACTCTTTCATATGGGAGCGTCGCAGTTCATATTCACTTGTCTTTGTGTGGGATCAAACTGGCTGCAAATAGCTTGTACAATCACACTTCTGTGAGACTAGCATCAATGCAGAGATCACCTAAGTGGGTTTATATTAGTGTCATGTGAACAGCACGTTTCATGATTAACAGAAGAGAAGACCCCACAGGGGACTTAGGAGCACTTAATATTTTTTTTTTAAAACCCTCCATGAATTTGCCCAATCTTACCTCACAAACCTCCTCTCTATATCCCTCCCCACTTACCTAGTGTTGTCCACCACCCTGTCCTTTCACTTGGCCTCTCCCCTGCAGCTCCTGTTTGTCTTACAGAACACAGGCAAGGCCATAACAAGGCTTCCCCCCACACCCCAAATAACTAATGTATTTTATTCCTTGCCTATTGCCTGTAATTTCTCGCTTCCTTTGCTACTAACTCTGTATTAACTACACACTGGGTTTTGAGATTAGGTTTATGATTACACTGTCCCAACGTAGGTGTGAGCAGCAGTGTGCACCAAAGTGCTGTGCTGTAATTTCCCCATGTGAATACCGCAGGTGCCAATTAAAAGGTTCCTGGTTTGCACTAACGCAATCCTCTTCACACAGGTCTACATTAATGCGAACTAGAAACCCCCTTTAGTTGGCGCTCGCAGTGTCCACACAGAGAAGTTACAGCACAGCACTTTGGTGCTCACACTATTCACACTCCCATAGTCCCAATTTAAGGGCAGTGTAGACACGCCCTTAGTGAAATATGCTATAACAAAATTAAGTAGTTCATTTATTCTGATTTTTACCCCAAAAAGTCAAAGTGAAACTAAACCAAGGCTCTAGGCACCACAGATCGAATATAAAACAATGTTTATCTTTTATACATTCAGCAAATTCACCTAAGTCTTGGGGTAAAAGGGGAAAGGCAAGCAGAAAAACAACAAAACCTTCCCCTCCCTAGGATGAAAATGATTCTTAGGGCATGTGGCAAAGCTGAACAGATTTGATCTCTTTCAGACCAAACAAGAGGGTGATGGTGGTGGAGTGAAGTCTTAAAGTCATCACTGAGAACACTCTGCTAGCAGTTCTGTCTCTATTAAACCAAAGGAGCTTTTAGATCAAGCATTTTCAATCATCATAATGGTGGCAATATCGCACAGGGAGGGAGATAGTCACTCCAGATAGGCAGGTCCTAAGCCATCGGTATAGTGTAAAACACCAACTCTTCCAAATTAATCATAATCCATGTAAAGATCTGAGCCACAAGGATTCCAGTGGGAATGTTGACTCATTTCCTTCTAATGCCATGCTTGAGGCACGTGTATTGAACAGCAGCAACAGAAGCCCAAGGCCTGCCTTGCAGTGTCATTACCACCTAAGCCAAGCAAATTATGGAATACTCAGTAGAGACCCTTCAATCTAGGAATCATTCTGGGTCAGTTCTATGGCCTGTGTTATACAGGAGGTCAGGCTACATGATCATAATGGTTCCTTCTGGCCTTGAAATCTACAAATCACCTGAGAAGTCCATTTATAGCATGGTAAACATCCTATATAAACAGATGAATTATCCAAGTTTCACATTTTAGAAAATCTCTGAAATCACTTACATGGACATAATGCCAATGCTCTGCCGTATTCACATTGCTATGTCTTGCTAACAAATGAACTCACAAAACCATGAAATAATAAGAAGCTCTCATAGGCATATCGAATCTTTAAGAGGATAAACTTCTCTAAAACTCCTTCAGTGTCGCCAAGATATGGACAATAGGGATCAGATTTTCAAGAGGTCAAGTTCACAAATATGCATGCAAAACTACATGCAAAATTAGTGTGCAGAAACCCCGCCCCTCCCCAAAAAACAAAAAAAAAACACCACACACACATGGCTATTTAGCTACATTTCCACATCCAATTCTCTTATTTGCATGTGCAACTTTGGAATTTGCTCAGGTAAATTAGGCACGTAATTTTCACTTGATCTTTTGAAAAATCATGTCTGAAGTTTTTATTACAGTATTGTCCTGCATTTGAGCATCACAATACCAGATCTCATTCCAATACAGATTAACAGGTTTCCGTTCTGGATCCCTCCACATCGGAAGAGGCTTGTTCCACAAGTGGAGCTGCATATTCCTATTCCATGCAGATTGCTCCTGCACAGATGGTAGTGGTTGGCTTGAATAGAGCCTCACAACAATACTGCTCTTTGTGTGCCCATTTTATGGCCACCCTGAAAAGTACCAGAATTTGGCTCTTTGCCACTGATACTCCCACATCATTGTTTTGCTGGAATGTTGCCCATCAGAAGAGCTTTATGAAGATTCACACAGAATCTCATGATGCATGTGGAATGAGGCTGTTTGGCATTGCTTTATAGTAAGTACCTCTCAAATTCCACTAAGGTTAGGACTGAGTAATTAGTCTTCTTCCCTGAATGATCACACACGTGACATCCATTTGGTCACCTCTACTGCTCAGTGTTTATGTACAGTCTGCTATTGCAGAGACTAGCTTCAGTGTCACAAGCACAGGGATAATATTCCACTCTATCGAGACTGCTCTGACAGTGCCTAATGAAGGTGGGTAGATGAATGAGAGCAAAGTCTAAACAAGACGAGGTGCTGAAAATTCGCAGGAATAAGTGGCAGCTACTGGAGATGTACATGTATGCTCTTTGTGGATATGACTCATGACATTCAGGGGCCATACTCAATCTGTCACTGCTCCTGTCTTCCCAGATAGCAAGAACTTGTACGGCCTTTATTCATGCAGGGTCAATCAAGAGACTGCAGCATCTCCTCTCTCTGAGAGAGACCTTGTCATAGTGATTGATATACACACATCATTCACAAGCTACATTACAGCAACAAGCTCTGCTTAGGGCTACCCTTGAAGAGGATTCATAAGTTTTAGCTGGAACACAATGCAGCAACTTGCCTCTGAGATGCTACAAGGCTATTGTGCCAATGCCTCATGTTCTGCATTAGTTACCTGTTTGCTTTTGGATACTATGCAGGATGTGCCATTGGTCTAGGACCCTATTACCTAAGAAGTCACCTCTTTCCCTGTTCCCCATTGAAGCAGTTATCTGCTGGATGCTCTTGCTGTTCAGAACTGGTGGCAGGGCTCTCTCTGCTGAGTGTTCCTGCCTGTGGCACTTACTCCTTTCAGGGGCCTAGGGCCAGAGTTTGGCTACTTTCAGGCCCAGAGCAAAGCTTTTTTTTTTTTTAAATAGGCTTTTAGCTAGAGGGATAGCATCAACTGGAAAAAAATAAGAAACATCTGTCTGAAAATGTGGTGCTTGCTGTCATTATTGGTACCTGCCAATGTGGGTCATTTTTCTATTATTTCACTTTGTGCATTTGAACCACTTTGTGTACAGGGAAGCAAAACAATTACCCTTTTAAATAAATAAATAAATAAAAAGGGATGTACTATTTCAAAGATCACAGCGAAAGAACACGACAGTACTCCTCACTCAGGTCCTGTGGCTCTAATCAACTTCCAATTTAACTGCCTGAAGCCTAATTTTTGCTATTTAATTGTTATGGTGCCTTGGGGCCTCAGGAATACATGTTATATAACTATACATCCAGCTACCTCACGTCTTGAACCAATCTCTTTAATGTAAGATGCTAAGTACACAAATAAACTTGTATTAAGTTTATCCATAGAAGGACACTTCTTTCCAAATTTTAACTTCTAATCTATTTTCCTAAGTAACAGAGCAATTATCATTTATTTGCTTGAAATAAAAAAGTGGTGGGTACTGCCAAGAAAAACTTTAAGGCACATGACGATTTGAGCCATCTCAAGTTTACACTTACCTACAGCAAGTCAACAGAACTGCTGAGAGAAGTGCTACTGAACACATATCTCTGAGGATAGACTAGTTCTGTGCTGAATTTCCAAATGGACTTCAAATGGACAAATGCAACTCTGAGCTAGCGTCCAGACAGGCTGTACTCCTGTATGGTAAACAGAGCTCTTGCAAGGGTAATGCAAAGCAGAGTTCTATATATTAAATCCCCTTAAATGAGTTACACCCCAAGTCGTTTCTATTCCCACCAAACAAAAGAAAAATAGTGGAGGAAAAATAAAAAAGCTTTAAGTACAAGAGCTGTCAATACAGCAATGATACCATTTGGTGTCTATGTCGAGTCCGTACCGTTCCTTCTTGGTAAAAGTGAGGTGCCAGTTCCAATAGCCAAGTGGATTCAATAGCAGTCACATCTCTCATGTAGTACCTGGAGGTCTGTATGACTTCATTGTAGACTACCCTGAAAACACAGAGAGAGAAAAAATGAGACTATGCTATATAGCATAGAGGGACTTGTCTCTGATTGTCTGAACATTCCACACTACAGAGATTACAGAGTTATTTCACGTAGAAGATGCCATTGGGTAGTCTCTGCTGTGTGGCAGGAGCGTCAATTACAAAATGCCCTCCAACCCACGCCCACCAAGGTGCTCAGAGGCAGGGCAATAAAAAGATTTTTCAAACTCCACTAAAAAAAATATCTCCACAAAACCATTTGGAAGAACAGACCAAGGGGAGGGAGTAACAAGAAGAAAAGGGAGGAGAACTTGTAATTCTGGGGCCAAGAGCTCTCATACTAAACACCTCTGAAGGGGAGATTTTAGGTGTTGTGGGTGGAGTGTGACTGAGAAGGATGTCAAGGGTTGAGTGCAAAACTCTAGGCCCATCAGAGTTTAGTAACGCTCCACAACTTAATATGACGGTGGGATCCCTGACTGCAGGCACTAGTCAGGACAAGGCTTACGGGAGGAAAAGCGTTTTGAACAATGCCAGGACATACACTGCTTCAAGCTTTAGAAAGCAAGCATGCCAGTTTAGAAATAATCTGCTACATCCTAGGCAGCCATTGCCAAGAATGCAGGAAAGTTCTCTCTAAGGCCTGTTACAATGACCCTCCACAGGGACTAAATCATCTCCAGTCTCACACCCTGCTCTCTCACGCATCCAGTTCATAACCTCACCACACGGAGCCATCTTCCATACACAACAAAAAAGACAAAGCAATCGCCATGCTGCTTAGAGGGGGGAACTCTTTTGAGAACAGAAGGTTAGTGAATGGAAGCAAGAGGAAAGTTCTCACTCTTCTCTTGTTCCCCAAGACAACCACTGACCCATTCGAATGCATCTAAAATTTGAGGAAAACCAAATTAAAACAAGAAGTCAGAAGTCACTATACTCACAGTTGATAGACAAAACACAGAGCAAAATACTACATTCTTCCCTTACAAAGAGCAAAACCAAATCAACCCAGCAAACACTGTCTATAGCCCAGTATATTGATTCACACATAACATGCCCTAAAAGCACAACTAAACAAGTGGAGGTAGAAGGAAGTTGAAGGAGGTAAGTTCTAATAGAACCAGCACAGTTAAGACTGAGTGATCTGAATTCTATCTCCATCTTGAGCATCAACAGAATTGATTGCTAAGTTCCAATCAGTTACACCGGTGCAAACGCTGTGCACAGGTGTCACTGAGGATACTATTCAAAGACAATCAAGTTGCACAGGTGTCACTGAGAGCCTAATTTAGCCTGCAAAGTTTTTCTCACTGGTGATTATGCACAAGGTTGCAAGAACCTAGCTCAACTCCAGGAGCCCAGGCTGCAGTTGCTAGGCTGCTAATTAGAAAAACATTTTCATTTGTTTACTAAGCACTTTTGATATGGAAATCAATGACACACAAACATGTAATATCCCAAGAGGACATGTGGGTTTTAAAATGTGATTCTAGTCACTTCTTCCACAAATCTGTTTATACTGTCACACCTTTCTTTTCCTGAAGTATTTTGTCTCTTCCATTTTAGATCGCAAACTTCCTGGAGGAGGAACAGTGTCCCGGTGTGTCATGTACATTTACTGCACTATATAAAAGTGTGTAATAAAAGTAACTACTATCTTGTTTCGTTCAAATTTGTCTTTTTAAATGGGATGGCCTCATTAGCCTCCACATTAACATCAACATCACTGAACTAAGATAGCCTTCCCAATGGGTCAAGGGACCCTCCTCAGAGAGCAATTCCTGTGAGTGATTTTACCTGCAGCACAAGGCTCTGCATTCTGGTATTTTTTAGGAAGGGGCCACCTGCCTCCCCTTTCTCATCTTCACAGCTCTTAATACTTTTTAGTACCATGTTAATGCCACTTTTCCATATGCTCCCCACCTAGCAGTTTTATTTGGGTGTTGCCTAAAGACTGAAGAAGCCTCCTTTGAACTTACATTCCAGGAATCAGGATCTTCCAGATGTTTTGTTACACTGATGCAGAATGGAGTTATTAATGGGAATCTCCTAACAATGCCTGATGTGGAGTGTCTCCTGATCTAGGCAGACAAATGAAACCAGCTCTAGCTTACCAGCGAGGAGGTTTCTCTGCATACAGCACTGAGGTGGGATGGATGTGCAGTTCCTGGTCATCACGGATAGTCCTTGAAGAGAGGGTATTATTTCAGATTTAGCAATTGCAAATTTATTCTTAAAATTTATTTACTGGTGACCTTTCAGCCCCAGTCAAAATGCTAATAAATTTGAGTACTGAAAGAGCTGGAGCAAGGTAAAGGTGCAAAGCTAATGCACTGGCCTTTCAGTTGCAGAGATCAGGCCCAAATTCTGGCCAAGACACCAGTGAAAAAGTTTGGAGTTATCATTCTATGGGTTTGTCTACAGGAGGAGTTATTCCTGATTGATTAACTCCATTTATAGACATTCTTATTCCAAAATATGAATATCAACAAATGGAGTTCATCAGGAATAATTAATTCACTTTAAATTCATACCCTACATCATTCCAAAATACTTTTCATGTGTAGATAAACCCTAACACTGAATGGTTTTCTGCCCAAATCACAAGAACAAGGTCCTGCAGGCTTGGATTAAGGTGCACTGGAGGTGCTATGGAATTGAAGCATTTATAGTTCCTGCTCACATTAGCACGTTAGTTAGTAACTATTAACAATTCCCCTCTATCAACCTTACTAACTGTCATCATTTAACCAACAAGAGAGGTGATAAACAAGCAAACAGCATTTGGAAACTGTTACATGTGACACTGCAAGACCTCATTAATTTAATGAGCCAACAAAACTTTTCTTGCTAGTCTATCTAGAGCAGCATCTGTTTGTTGACTATCCAGATCTGTCAATTCACAGAAGCATGCTAAATAAAAGGACAGTTCTAAGGAATTATATAGATCTACATACATATTTTACCTGTAAGCTCCAGTGGAGTGGCATTTAGCTGCGTTAGCAAAGAATCCAGAAACGATACACCTCAGAACAGGATCTGGGTCACCTAAAGAAGGGAACTGACATGTTATTCTGCAAAATGTATTTGATAAACTAAGAGCTGATGCAATGACAAAAAAATCTCCTAAATACTGCTCTGTCATCAAAAGCAAGAGACTCAGGATTCTTTATTTCCCTCTCTCCGGTTTCACAATAAATCTCAATTACTATGTAAAAAACAAAGGTGCCAGAGTACCTCCCCTGGAGATAGTACCAACCGTAGCAATCTCACAGGGTACTATGAGGATTAAGTGGTTGCACAGTGATTTTTAGAGGTGGTGAGCACTTGCAACTCCAACTGAAATCAACAGGAGCTAGGGGTGTTCAGCACAACTGAAAATCAGCTCCAAAATGTTTATACAATGCCTTGATCGTAATGAGAGATTGTCAAAGGTATAAATGGGAGGTGCGTGAAAATCTCTCATTAGGTTTTATCTATGAAGTTATTATTAATTACCACTACACAACGCTGCTGCTATCAATTAAGCCACCAAGCTTTGAAGAAATTCTAATTGTAAAAATGGGCTCAAGTGATGCTTTGGAAAAGTATATTTTGAAATCCCAGTTTTATTTAACATACATTATTTTTAGGCTGACAAGACAACAGTATTTCTTGAATGTAGTAAGAAAATAAATCGACAGTTGGGCGACTCAATATTCAGATAAACTCCAACAGGTATGACACACAAATCCTCATTCAGCGGCTCCTACCTTCACTGGATTTCTTTGGTACTTTAAATTTGACAAGAAGCTTTTTCAGCTGCTCCCTCACAGTGGTTGCTCTGACAAGCCCTTTGTAGTTTAGAAAGTGTTCCTGACACCACTGAGAACTCTTGCTGTGCTGTATAGCAACAACAATACAAGAACAGTTACAAATGCCACAGTAAATCTCCCTACTGCAAAGTGTAATCTAGTTCTGTTCCCCAACCACTGTGTTGTGTTCTGGTATTTACCGATTTGCAGTGGGAAGTTAACTGCAGCCAGTATGCATATGAACTGCTACTGCCTGCACACTGTATTTCAAATAGAAATAATGGCTTCCAGTTCATAAACTCATTTCCAGCACTTATTTCCTAATATATTTGACTCATTTCTTGGGATGTGGTGGGGGAGAACAGTGTCAGCTATTTCATACTATCACATAAAAGTGCTTCATCTCAGTATAAATTAAATCTGAGTCTTTTTTTTTTTTTTTTTTTTTTGGCCCAAGCCACAAGTAGACATCTCTGTACTTTGTTTTCCAACATGCACAAAGATAATCAGTTCAAAATACATTTAAGGCCTGGTCTATACACAGTTTTTGTAACAGTGTAACAACTTCGGTTAGGGTAGAGCTCCTAGTGCAGACACAGTTATATATGTGCCTTACATTAGTATAGCTTATTACCTTTCCCAGCACATGTACTATCCTGGTACAGTTAAGGATGTACAACCTGAGTATTTAGACAAGCACTAAGATTTCAATTAAACCTCACCGATCACCAAGCACTTTAAGCCATTGACAAGACTTTATATAATGATTAGGGATGGGATTTTCAAAAGGAGCTTGGAGGAGTTAGGTGCCCAACTTTCATTGAAATTCAAAACTATCAACAGACAGTAAATGAGAACAAGAATTTCCATGTTCCTTTGAATGTCCCAGGATAACTGAAGATATGGAAGTTACAGTTAAGGGCCTGTGCCTTACACAGCCACAGACTTTACGTCTTGCCAACACAGTGGGATTATGTGAGCATCTGTGACAAATGTAGCCGTTAATTAATTAAACAAAAAGGTATATTAGACCCTTGGGTCCATAGCTTACATAGGCTCAAGCTTCTAGGATTTTTATAGCAGGTCTATACTAATGCTTAAGTCGATCTAACTTACATTGCTCAGCAGTGTGAAAGACACACACCCCCGAGTGACAAGTTACAGCAACCTAGGCGCTGTCCAAACTGGTGCTGTGTCGGGGGAGATGCTCTCCTTTTGACATAGCTTCTGACTTTTGCAGAGGTGAAGTAATTATGCTGATAGGAGAGCACTCCCCTGTCAGCATAGAGCATCTTCACCAGACACACTGCAGCTGCGCTGAAGTAGGGTTTGTAGCGTAGACTTGCCCTTAGTTTTGAGCATCAGGCATTAAAACCACTGGAACCCACCCTCTCCCCTTCCTCATCCTCAGGAATCCACCTGCACTCTAACCTGCTTACTTTAATAAAAGCTTCATAAACATTAAGCATAGTGAGATGATCTCCCTCTTCCACAGCAAATTTTCTGTGTTTCCTGATCTGGAAAAAAGAGAAGAAATGTATTTTTATATAGAAATTAGTTTTTTCCAAAGGTCGCTACCCTCAGTTTTTACTGTCTTGAGTATTTAGTGACCTTTAACTCTTATCATGTAACACCTCTCCCTTAACTGATATGCATGTTTCGCTATCCAACATACTATATTTTCAAGGCAGAACTCTAAAACTGAAATTAAAACTCATTTGCACAAAGGAAATGGGATTTACTTACTGTGTGCAAGATTAGACTCAGCAGGATTTCTACCTCTGAATTAACCATTTCATATTAAATAATTTTATCAGCCTGAAAATAAATTTACTTTTTTCTCTCAAAGGGAAGTTCAAAACGGACAATCTTCCTTTCCATGCACCACAAAACGGACTACTATCAACTTATGATCCTAACATTTCCAAACACTTTCCTAACCTTCTGTAGTACAAGGCCTCCATCGTTAGCCAAGGACTGTCTGCAGGTTTCACTACCATGCAGCCTCCCTTTCTCCATTACCAAACAGTATTGGCATGGACAGAAAACCTCACTTCCACTCTAGCACGTCAGACTTTACATGTTCCTAATAGATATTAATAGCAGAGTTGGCAGACACTCAAAGATGTGGATTAAGTGAAGAAAATTATGAGACCGAACTTACAGCCTGAGCCTTTTGGTTTGGAGGGAACATAAAGATGTTCTGAATCTGCATCATGGCAGCAATGCTCAAGATCTCTTGGGAGCAGCCAAAGTTTCCTGTAAAATAAGTGGTGAAAGAAAATAAAGTTTCTTGCTTCCAGGATTATGAACAAAGGAAGGAGAAATTTACCCTTAGATTTTCCAGAAGAAAGTATTTTACAGCAACGATGGGGGGGGGGAACTCTTATTTCATTGCAAAGGAGGTCTTTGCTGATAAAAAGCCCCTTTTTGTAACGTATGATGGGGAGTTGGACGGGGGACATTTAGGAATCTCTCAGCAGTGGATCACTCAGTCCCCTGCAGCAGCAATCAGATACATGCAATCAGCTGTGCCATCGCATCTGCATGTTGTCATACACAGACCTTAGAATCAAGGACTGGCAAATGCCTGTTACGTTTTTGTCTGCACTTAGAGTACAGAAATAAAGAATATGCATGATTTTTTACATATTTAAGAGAGGCCTTTGTTACAAAGTATGCTTGTATGTACTGGGCATACATTAAAAACAACTTTTCTTAAAAAGGTTTGTTCCTTCTTTTCCTTAAAAGAGAACTTGGCAAATTATGAAGCTTGTGAAAGATATCAAAAAGCAGCTCTGCCTGCAGTACAGTGTGGGCAGATTCACTCCAACACACAGCTTTGCTAATATACCCCATTCTCTATATTTCAGTCCTTGAGAACAGGGCATGAACTGTGAGGAAATGTATGTTGGTTCTGTGATGAATATATATTTTCACTGGAGACTCAACTGAAGATAAACTTATTTCACTGGTGGCCTTAGTAAGCACTTCAAACCAGGTAATCAGAAATCAGGGGTTAAAGCACTAACTCATTGCTCTGCAAAGACTCATACTTGCTCTTAAAAATTATCCTCAGAACTAGTCCCATTAACTCCAATAGGATTACTCTCCATGCATAAAATTAAGCATGTGCATGAGTCTTTGCAGGATTGTGGCCTCCTATTATACCACTGAGCCCCGCAGTTAGGAACTACTATTTATTGTTTATTACCTAAGAGGTAACCTTGTGGAAGCTGAACAACTCTGTAAAAGATGTTGCCCGGATCCAAAAGCACAACCACCCCAAAGCATTTTTCTGCTGGCATGGGGACCAATCAGTTTCAAATCCTTTAAGGTACATTGGTGCAATACTTGCGGGTCATGAATATAAATATGCCATGTTATACTAGATAGACTAACTCTGAAGTTAAGATTACAGGAAGGCCCGTGGGATGCACTTATGGTATCAAACGGTTTCTTGACTTCTTAACTATGTATCACAGCAAAATTGACTACAGCTTCTTTTAGATACACTAAATATTATTGTCCCTGGGTGGACAGTATCTTATACTCAACACAAGACTATTGATAGCACCTTGCCTTTTACCGACCTGATTCCAACAGCATCTTTGCAAACATAGGGTTCAAAGGGAACTCTGCTATTCTCATACCAAGAGGTTCTGTTAGGCGACAATGTTTATCCAGACCTGCAAGAATAATACTAAGTATTCAGAAAGCAGACCAAAATAGCATAGAAAATTACCTTAATCTTTGCGCCATCAGCTAATATGTAGCAGAAACTCACAAAAAAGCTTGTTGAGCTAACAAGTATCCAACTGGGAAATCGGGAGGCTCTTATAAATACCCATTAACTTTCCCATGAGTCCTCAGTACTTTTAAGCAAACACTATATTTACATAAACACTAGCTTCTTGCAGACACACAAGCCACACAAACCATGACTAAGTTCTACTGGCACCTCTAGTAATTCAGGATATATGGAACCACCAAGGTCAATGCAGCAATACAATGGTCACAGAGATACATTCTGTAATGCATTTTGTATACACCATTTGGAAACCATTTAACCCTGCAAAGTAGGTTTTGTAAGAAAACTTCCACCTACTCTTGTGGAATTTGCTTCCAAGTTATTAGAAAAAAAGAGCATTGATAAGAGAGGAAAAGATTGGGCTTGGCTAGCAGATACAGAACAAGTCTCTGGGGTGATAGGGTGCCATTTTTCTCAGTTATATCTACGTGGCTCATTGACAAAAATAATATAATATCAGCACTACAGTGCCTATTCCAGCTACAGGAAAAGTCAGCTGCAATCTGTTCTGCCTCATGCATCAGTAGCTAAATCAGCAGCTACATTCTAGCTCCAGAATGATGGCTGTTGGTGATGATGCAAAGAACAGAAGGATGACAGTTTGATTTTCAAATTATTATTACTGAGCACAGCGTTATGTCATTTTACAAAAAGAAAAGACTTGTAGCTTACAGTCTAAGTACTCTCTACCTGAAGAACTAAAATTCATTCTCTACCCGAAGAACTAGTTACTTAGATTGTGAGCTCTTTGGGGCAGGGATTATCATTTGTTTGGTATTTGTATCATGCCTAGGACCACGGGGTCCTGATCCATGAATGGGCTTATTTTTACTGCAGGGAGCATCAAGAATATAAATTTGCAGCTAAACATCAGTTTACTCACATAAAAAAGGGATTTAATCCCTATTGTAACTGCAGACACCAACACAACTTTAACTTTGCAGTTACTGCCTCCAAAATAAAAACAAAAAATCCCTTGGATATCTGAGAGTATCAGCTTGAATCTGAACAAAACACGCAACCTGCTCCAAGCGGAATGGCAGCGTGAGCAGCATTTCTTGCACTTCTAGAAAACATGTGGGAAACACCTCTGCACCTTTCTGCGATCCTGTCCAAGGGTGCAGGATTTTTGGCAGAACACCAAAGAGCTAATCAGGGATCTTATCTCCCTCTTAGTTTCAGTCCTCCCTAAGGTGGTTTTGCTGTGTATCTACCCTTGCATTACACTTCTGAGCCAATGGGAAAGCACTGGTTCTCAGCTCAAAAGGGTTGCCAACAATCAGATACCTCACAGGTGAAAACTCTCTCCTCCTGTTTTTACTGAACAGAATGAGCACACGGAAAACCATGGCCACAAAAGAACTTACAGCTCTAATGCTGTATGTCACAGCATGGCACCCATGAGTACAAGGAAAAAACAAACACAAGCCTCTTGGAGCCGCAGAAGCCTGCACAATGTATTTCAAACTTACTGCCCTCTTCCCAATGTTTCAACTGGGAAGCACACAGTCTTTGCTTCGGATACTTCTGAAATGAGGATAGGTATGTTTTTGTTTTGTTTTACTCCCTAGCTTTCTTATCAAAAGTTCCTAATGCGAGTGTGAAGGTGGTATCTTTTTACTGGAAAAATTATAAGTTTCTGTTACTGCTGTAGCATGCAACACAAAATGAAAGACATATTCACTGCACCAATTAAAAACTTCAGTGCCAAGCAATTTATCCAAGTGAACAAATGTCAATTTAAGTCCCTAACTTTAGGTACTGATCAACTTAGTATCCCCAACCTAGTTCCTAATGAGCACTTCATAATATTGTAAAATCAGGAACACAAGAACTGCCATTGCGAGCCAGACCAGTGGTCCATCTATCTCAGTATGTCATCTCTGACAGTGGCATATATCAGATGCTTCAGAGGCAAGTGCACAAAACTATGCAATAGACAATAATGGAATAATATTTCCTTCCTAAATCACAGCAGTTAAAGAGGAGTACTTGTGGCACCTTAGAGACTAACAAATAAATTGCTTTTGCTGATACAGACCAACACGGGTACCACTCTGAAAGCACTTAAAGACTGGCTTATGTTTATTCTCTGTGCATGAGATTTTACAGCCTTTTTAAAACTCCTGGGGTATTCTTGTTTGGAAAGGGAATAGAAGATACTTACAAGTCAAGACTGAGGTACATTGACAAAGTCTTGGACTTTGACCACAATAGAATCTAGTACAAATAGTATTCTCGAAAATAAAGATCTGGTTAATACTCAAGTTAATACCCACACACACATTAAAAAAAGGACTCTGTAAAATACACATTGATTTGGATTTGTTCTTTAGTAACAGACTATAAATATAACAATGAAAGTGTAGCATGCTCACCTCCTAAAGCATACAGCAGCTCTAATGCTTGCACCATAGACTGCGCAGGGGGCGGCTGTAAAGAAAAAAACTTTTTTAAGCTGTCACTGATATGGGAATACATGAAGTTTCCTAGTGAGAATTTTTAAGTCCGTCCTTCTTCAAGGAGTATTCCTGCCTCAAAGGCACCAATTCAAGCCCTCTATAGTCCCTTTTTCCCAGATGCAGTATTTTCCCCCAGCCTGCTCCTACAGATGGTAGAAGGTGTTTCAGAGCATCACCTGATGTCCTCAACTGACCAGCCTGGGTCATTAGACCCACAACTGAAAACCCTCTCCAGGTTCCTGCATCCCACTATGATGCTCTCAAGATCCTGTGACCACATGGAATAAGTCCAAGCTAAAAACACAAACTTGAATTGTCCAACATAGTGATACTATTACAGTGTCAGACCAATTGCTTCCTGAATTCTCTCAATTTAAGTTCTGTTGTGTTGGGTTTATCAAAGCAGATGTAACTGGAAACATTACAAGGAGATTCACTAAACAAAAAGTCTAATGATTGCTACTTGCCATTAGTTAATAAAAATTAAAGTAAGTGCAGAGGCTTGATACTGTTGATTTATCTTTTTCTCCACTTTACGGAAAGGCCTCCACAATTCTACTTCGGACAAATTGAGGGGTTTCGCCTTCTAAGTTATTCAAAGTCATTCTTGCTCATTCCTTGTTCTCAAATACAAACTGTACAACAGTCTAAAAATAGTGGCATTTCAGTAGTGCTGGCAGAATCATGGAAATCTGATACTCCTCCACAACACAATATTAGGCTATCAATTGCTTCTTCCAAAGTTAACAGAGTATTGGTTAGCAAACAATGACTTCTGGGCCTCAGATGGTCTGTACAGCACTTGCTGATGGTCCACAGAGAACAGGTAGGTCACATAATATGGGATCTTTGTCTTGGTTTCCAGGTGCATCTATAGGCATCCAGGAACTTTATTGCAAAGAAGAGCCTGGATAGCTGTAGAATCAACAGGAAACAAGGAAGAGCCAACCAATCACATAAGCCACTACTGTAGCTACCACAGGAACGTTACATGATTACAAATGGTACACTGATTAGGAGGTGGTCCATAAGACAGATAGAAAAGGAGATGCTCAACAAGCTATTTCTGTTACGTGGTCCACACTATAAAGAAGTTTGACAACCCTTGTAATACAGAATTTCAAACAGGAATCCAGGACTTACAGACAGGAAGGGGAACCTGAGCACGTTGTCTATCCCTAGAGCTTTCAGCTGCAGGATAACAGGGGCCAGGTTACTGCGCTGCATCTCAGGAATGGTAGATTGAGGCAACTTCTCAAAGTCTTCCTCTGTGGGGGGAGAAGTCAAAGCTCCATGTGATCATGTTTCAGATTCAAACACTGATTATACTGAGCCAATATCCTCTCACTGTCTCCAGTTTCAGTTTAGCATTGTTAATGGGAGTGTACATACTACTGAGGTGCTAACTGAACCAAAAATGACTGGAAGTCAAATAAAAGAAACTTATACCTCCCACCACACCATTTATGCGATTTGAATCCTAGTTGGCAAAATTATTATTAAATGTAAAAATAAAACTATTTAAATAGGGACTGTCAGGTTTGATAGGTTCCACATTTGACATACTTCTTAATTAACTTTTCAATGACTTTATACACATTTTTCAAAACTAAATATTTAATCTTTATTTCTCAACAGATAAAGAGTTTCTAAGCAGTCAGACAATAACAAATAAGTGTGCACACATTCTGAAAGCAAACATTTTTATTAAATGGAAAAATGCTTTTAAATGGAAAAAGCAAAGGCTTTTTACAAGGAGGAAAATATGTGTTCACGTTGGGAAGAATAACTCAGGGTCCTGTTATTAATACGTGGGCAATGAGTTCTTTAAAAGCATATAAAGCATCACTATTTGGGTTTTTGTATTTTAACCCCCACTTGCTATTTTACAGAGCCCTTTTTAAAATATTTTCCTTATAAGGCCCAAATCAGGAAAATATTTTCTACAAGGTCAACAAAAGCTGTATTTTACATTAGTCAGTTAACTTGTCATTCTAATGCTGTGACTTCATCAAACCTATAGTCTACACCCAGTACTGACTGCAAGTAGCTACATCAAGGTAAAAATTACCTGCGTCTTGTCTCCATTAGGATTTTACATCAAGTTCACTATTTTGACGTAAAAAACAAATCTTTTTTGCAGTGAAGACTTAGCTAAAAGTATCAATTAAGCTGGCTCTCCCAGCCCACAAAATAACTTATATGCAATAAGAGCTTTACACATTTGTGCCAGCACTACTCCCTTTAAAAATCACGACGATAGCCATGATGTTTAAGCTATTATGCAACATACAAAAAAACTCTGGTAATAACTTGAAAGATTTGGAGTATACTTGTGAGTGCGGAGTCCAGATATTGGCATTTCCATGAAAAATGCTGGAACACTAACTACATTGTATACTGACATGCAAATAAAGATCTTTGCTTCAAAATTCCTACTCTAGACTGCCATAAGTGCTTTCTTCAGCCAGGTATGCAGTCATCTGGACATTTGTATCAACTCATCAGAATTCAACAGTAAGCTATAATAACATAATTTAGCACAGATATGAGTACAACCAACCCCACTGTACACTTAATCCTCAAAAGTTGGTTAATGTGGGACAAATAGATAAGAGGTAGGAAGTCTTTGTTCAACATAAGAAAAAAGACAAAGCCTTTGCACATGGCTAGAAATAACACAAAAGACGAACAAGTCATTTTGAAAAGTTGCTCTCCCCAGTGAGCATACTAAGTCGCAGTACTGATAAAACTATGATTTATTGACTTTGGATCCACAGTATTATTTTGATTGTCTCCCCAGGTAGCGCATTACATGCTGTTTCAGATATGGAAGAGGTCATTAGTCAGATCTGGGATCACAGATGAGAAAGAGCTCGCAATATGGCTGTTCCCTGGAATCTGGGAACATGTATCTGATTTTCAAAGGAATGAGGGCTACACTAGTGAAAAGCATTCTACAGTTAACAAGACATGCATTGTAACAATGGAGTGTTTTAAATCACAGACCAACATAACCAGAGACCTACACAGTGAAGTGTACAGACAGCCTACTGGAAAGATGCCTTTTAATATAGTATTACACAAACTTTACTATGATAATTAATCTTAACCACACACAGAGCATGTACCCCCTACTCTCACTCCCACACAGTGCTGGAACACCCTCTTGCTAGAACTAGGACAATAGTAACCATGGTAGTACTCTGATTGCAAGCAGTGGGCTCATAAATACACAGAATAGACCACGTTTACATTTAAAATTGTAATTGTAGCTGACAGCCTAGAAATTTAAAGACACACTAGGCCTATTTAAATCTTAAAGCTTCAGTAAAACGAGAGGGAATCTGAAACATGCAAGCAGCTACACTGTTATACTGAAAAGCCTTCCCTCACAAGAGGAAATAGCCAAGAGCTAAGTATTTAGACTGCAGGTTTTTGAAGCTTACCAGTTGACTGACTGAATCATTTATAACAACTAATCTCACTACACCAGCCTCACTGAGCTTCCCTCAACAAGCTAAGCATTTGTTTATGACAGCTAATGTTGCAAGAGGAATCACATGAGCAGGGAATTTTACCTTTAATTATTCGGATGATTTCCAGACATACGTCTTTGGTAGACGCAGTATCTGAAAGAACCTTTTCAAACATAATACAGAACAAAACATAACAGATAAATAGGTAGAATGAGTTGGAGTAAATTCTCAGCCTACAGCAGCCCAGAGTTACCAACAAGAATGCATTGCTTAGTGGACTTTGTGGTCCAGACTTAAAGCAGCATCTTAGGTTTGCAATCACTGCTGGTCTCACATCATGTGTCTCTATCAGCCTGCTTTTGCATGTTATTAAAGGACCTCAATTTCAGAGACTCTGAAAGTGCAGCACAAATGGGGTACTATGTCTATAAACCTGTATAATATGCATGCATGGGTGAGTTTATTTGCATACAGTGGGGTATGGTCTGCATATATTGTGGGGAAGATTTTCTGAAGCTGTTGGAAAATTTGGCCCCAAAGTTTTAATTATTTATTACATATTTGCTCCTTTGTAATTGTTCAACTTAATACAGCATAACTTGATGAATTTGATTAACACCTACTAGTATGAGGCCTCTGGTGGATGACTACCATGATGTCCGCATGATGCAAAGACCATCAAGGTTAGCCAAGGAACTTTATACTAACATCACCCTGATGTTATTGTGAGCGAAATGGAGACAGTGCATTCTCGGTGAGAAGTTAACTATAGAATTTGCTTCTTGCCTCTGTTCAACAAATCTGTTGACTTTCAGATCATGCTGCGAGGCTTCTGCTGGTGAAGATCTGGTGGGAAGAGTGAATTGGTGGGATGTGAAGAGACCTAATTTTATCGGCTGTTGTAACTAAAATATTTGTACTGGTGTCCAGAATGAAGCACAAGCACACATCACAAGAGTAGAAAATGTAAAATAAACACCAGGTTAACGTTTAATAATGACAATCAGTTTTTATCATATGCTACTGTTTTGTTTTATTACTGATTGAATATATGTAACTGACTTATACTTCTTGTTAAGAAATGCTGAATCACTTCCAGACAGGGGTCTGAGGCCAGTGAAGACCACAGTGTTCAGAGACCTGGGTTAACTAATCCATGTGAGTAGTGAAAGGAAGTCACTAGTTCGTGCTGAAACATAAGATTCCAATTCTTTACTTCATGATTTAATGTTTGTGAAAAGAAACTGGTAAAGCCAGCTGTAAGTCCCACAACAACAAGATCTCCTGTGCAACACACCACCTACCTGTGTAAAGTCTATAACATTTTCCAGAACGGTTCCGGCCTGCACGACCTGCTCTCTGATCAGCTGATGCCTTAGATACCGGGACAACCACAAGGCATTCTACTGCTGTTTTTGGATTATAGGCCCGAAGCTTCACAAAGCCACAGTCGATCACAAATGCAATCCCATTAATTGTGATAGATGTCTCAGCAATGTTGGTGGCCACTATCACCTACACGTATCAGAACATAAAGTTATTTTGTGACTTTCCACTTCTATTACTGTTAAAACCTGCAGTCAGTGCAATAGGACTCTGACAGGAACAATTTCGAAATAACTCAGTTAAAGAAGCTAAACGGAATGCACCTGAGAGCAAAAAGAGGTTATACATAGATGAAGCAGTCCACATCACACTAATGAGATATTGACAACTTGAAATCTGTCAATTTTTATGATTTTACAAGCATTTTCCTTTTTAAACTGTTCTCTCCCAACAAAAACACAGGGAAACTGTCGATACAAGTATCAGAGGGTAGCCGTGTTAGTCTGGATCTGTAAAAGCAGCAAAGAATCCTGTGGCACCTTATAGACTAACAGAGGTTTTGGAGCATGAGCTTTCGTGGGTGAATACCCACTTCCTCAGATGCATGTAATGGAAATATCCAGGGGCAGATATATATATGTGTGCTAGCAAGCAAGCTAGAGATAACGAGGTCAGTTCAATCAGGGAGGATGAGGCCCTGTTCTAGCAGTTGAGGTGTGAAAACCAAGAGAGGAGAAACTGGTTCTGTAATTGGCAAGCCATTCACAGTCTTTGTTCAATCCTGAGCTGATGGTGTCAAATTTGCAGATGAACTGAAGCTCAGCAGTTTCTCTTTGAAGTCTGGTCCTGAAGTTTTTTTGCTGCAGGATGGCCACCTTAAGGTCTGCTATAGTGTGGCCAGGGAGGTTGAAGTGCTCTCCTACAGGTTTTTGTATATTGCCATTCCTAATGTCTGATTTGTGTCCATTTATCCTTTTCCGTAGAGACTGTCCAGTTTGGCCGATGTACATAGCAGAGGGGCATTGCTGGCATATGATGGCGTATATTACATTGGTGGATGTGCAGGTGAATGAACCAGTGATGGTGTGGCTGATCTGGTTAGGTCCTGTGATGGTGTCGCTGGTGTAGATATGTGGGCAGAGTTGGCATCGAGGTTTGTTGCATGGATTGGTTCCTGAGCAAGAGTTATTATGGTGTGGTGTGCAGTTGCAGTTGCTAAACTACAATACCCGCACGAGGAAATAAGGAAACAGCTCAACAGAGCCAGACGTGTACCCAGAAGCCTCCTACTGCAAGACAAACCCAAGAGAGAAACCAACAGGACTCCACTGGCCATCACATACAGCCCCCAGCTAAAACCCCTCCAACGCATCATCAAGGATCTACAACCCATCCTGGACAATGATCCCACACTTTCACAGGCCTTGGGTGGCAGGCCAATCCTTGCCCACAGACAACCTGCCAACCTGAAACATATTCTCACCAGCAACTGCACACCACACCATAATAACTCTTGCTCAGGAACCAATCCATGCAACAAACCTCGATGCCAACTCTGCCCACATATCTACACCAGCGACACCATCACAGGACCTAACCAGATCAGCCACACCATCACTGGTTCATTCACCTGCACATCCACCAATGTAATATACGCCATCATATGCCAGCAATGCCCCTCTGCTATGTACATCGGCCAAACTGGACAGTCTCTACGGAAAAGGATAAATGGACATAAATCAGACATTAGGAATGGCAATATACAAAAACCTGTAGGAGAGCACTTCAACCTCCCTGGCCACACTATAGCAGACCTTAAGGTGGCCATCCTGCAGCAAAAAAACTTCAGGACCAGACTTCAAAGAGAAACTGCTGAGCTTCAGTTCATCTGCAAATTTGACACCATCAGCTCAGGACTGAACAAAGACTGTGAATGGCTTGCCAATTACAGAACCAGTTTCTCCTCTCTTGGTTTTCACACCTCAACTGCTAGAACAGGGCCTCATCCTCCCTGATTGAACTGACCTCGTTATCTCTAGCTTGCTTGCTAGCACACATATATATACCTGCCCCTGGATATTTCCATTACATGCATCTGAGGAAGTGGGTATTCACCCACGAAAGCTCATGCTCCAAAACCTCTGTTAGTCTATAAGGTGCCACAGGATTCTTTGCTGCTTTTGTCGATACAAGGAAAATCATGAAATTGACTATATACAAAGTGCTAACAAATAAAAACTGAAAACTGAGAAAAATGTTTCTCTGTAATTTCTGTCTGTTATAATCTCAGGTGTCACTTGTGACAACAACAAAAATGGGGATGGTTGATTTAAGCTGACAGTTTCCCTTTAAAGTTAAACTCGTCACCTTTGATGTAAAGAGCTGCAAGAAAATGCTATAGCAGAGTAAAGAGAAGTTTAATTTTTAGTTCATCTGAAACAGCAAAAATTAAATCCTCGTCGTTTCTGACCAGTATCAGATTCATTAGCAATCAGGGCAACTTTCCAATTGCTCATCTCCCTCCAACAGTGAGTAAATGATATAGCAGTAGGTAAAGCCAAGCAAAGGTAAAAGCTATGATAGCTCACCCCAGGCAGTTCTGCCAATATATCTCAGTTCCAGACATAGGCCTCACCTAAACAGAAAAGCCAATTGTTCCCAATTGCAAGGTAGCTCTGTGATGTGGAAAAGTGTCCATTACAGGCTAACAGGAGTCAAACAAGTGCAAACAAGTTTTAACTAATTTCTTCAGATCCAATTCTAGAGCATTAGCCCAGTGTCCCACCAAGCCTCCTTTTATTACTGACACAGTGTCTCAGCTGTATAAATTGAAGGAAGAAATTCAATTGGAAAAGTATGCAATTGCAGAGTACTTTAAAGAAGAGAATGAGAAGCTTGAAGTGAATGGAGAAACACCTGGGGAGCCAGTGCAAAGACTTAAGGATGGAGAAAGTGATCAGGTGGATGGTAGGGAAAGATTATTATAGCCATCACATTTTGGGAAGACTGAGAAGCTGGAAGAAATAGAGGGAAGCCAGAAGAGTTTGCAGTAGCTGAGCATGAAATGATTCCCTCTATACTGATAGGCAATGATAGCTGGTGCATAAAGACTGCTTAGGGCAAAATCAGAGATTGCTTCATTCTATTAATGGGTGGGCAGTGTCTACACAATCTATGAAGAGCTATGGAATCCTTCTGGATGACAGGCACTATAGCGGTATTATATATGGCAGCCTTACCTTTCTGACACTGTGTGAAACTCTCTCAAACACTTTCATCTGCTCCGAGGAAGGCAGACCAGCATACATTGGAAGAACTCGAAGGTGTTTCTTCATCCCAGAGCGAGAAAGGACTCGAGCCTGTTCTATTAGCATAGAAACTATGGTCTCCACCTCCTCCTAGAACCATATCAAACCAGAAGACAGACCAATAGAGATTAAGCCATAAAATTGCACAACTCACTCCCAGTTGCATAAGAAAAAGGTGCACACAAAGTTTGTTTCTAGTATCTTGTTACTAGATTGTGAAGAACTTCATATTGCAATCATCTCTCTTCTCTCTTTTATGCTTTGATCACGAGTGAAATAGTTAACAATACTGACATCTGAACTGCATTAGCGTCAGATTTTGGATCCAACTGAAATTAATGGCATTTGACTCCTTTCAAAACTTTTGTTTCAGGCTGCCTGCAAACTGAGACAAAACACCACTGCATCAATTAGCTCAGTTTTTCAAAACTTAATTTAGCAACACTAGAGGCTAGATAATTTTTCTTTAACAAAAGCTTGAAATCTGGAGCACAAGATGTCAATCACTACGAAAAGCACCAATTTGCCTTGCTTCTTTGAGTCAGCCCAATTCAACCCCTAAAAGAAAAGCATGTAAACAATCTAAAAAGAAATAAAATGAGATGTAAATGTTACCCATAATGCTTTGCTTGTTCCCTCTATTTACATGGTCAGGAAAAGAAATTGCACTAAACAAGAAATTTGACATTCAAGACAGCAACAGGTTTCCTTCACCTGCAACCTTTCCCACTCTTAACACAGGATAGCTAAACCCAGCAGTGAGCAACCAGTGGGCCGCATGCGGCCCATCAGGGTAATCTGATTGCAGGAGGCAAGACATTTTGCTGACGTTGACCATCCACAGGCATGGCCCCCTGCAGCTCCCAGTGGTTATGGTTAGGGTTCCATTCCCAGCCAATCGGAGGTGAGGGTTAGGGTTGCCTGCAGACGGTCAACGTTAGCAAAATGTCTCGTGGCCTGCAATCAGATTACTCTGATGGGTTAAACACGACCCACAGACCGCAGGTGGCTTACACCTGGCTAAACCACCGTTATTATTATAGTGCATCACAGCACCACATAGAAGACCACCTGAGATCAGGGCACCGTTGGTGCTAAGCGCTTTACAAACACAAGGATAGGACTTGACCACACTTGAAAGTTAATTTCAATGAAGGTAGCATATTAATTTAAAGTACAATAGCTATTCCTGAATAATTCCATTTGTGGACACCTATTCTGCTATTCCTGAATAAATTCATGTGTACATAAACCCCTAGTAAGAGAAAGTCCCTGCCCCAAAGAGCTCATATCTGAAGTAGGAACCTACACTAACAAGATAGCAATAGTTACTGTACAGTCGTTAGCTTTGCAGTCACGTTGCTCCATAGCACCCATATAGAGTAATAAAAAGCTTGTCAGAAGGGGATTAAAATCTATACAACAGCAGGAATTAAAAAGCAAGTTGGAAAATATTTCTTTATCTGAAGTACCAGCTAGGCTGAAATATTACTGGTCAAGTCATTTTAAAGATATTTAACTTAACTGACACAATCTTACAAACTTAAAACCTTAATAGTCATCACAGCTGGAATTTCTACTGATTAATGAGGATTTACTGGCATTTTAATAACTTGGTGAGTTAGACTAGTACGTAAAAGTTTTGCATTGTTTCTCCGGACAGTGAGAATGAAAGTTCACAGTAACATCAAAGGACATAACTCACCATAGCACCAACTGTTTGACTTTGAGAAATCTAATTTACTCTGCAGGCAGGATTTTCAGAAGGGCTCAGTGTTGGCCTAACTCTGCTCCATTCATTTCAGAAATCCCAGTGCCTTTAATGGAAGCAGAGTTATACCAAGGATGAGTGCTTTGAAAACTCCAGCACATATCGAAGTAGCGACTTTAAGCAAAAGAGAACAGAGACCCTTTTGTCTGTACCTGGCCAGTTAGAAATGCCAATATATCTCCATCACTCTCTGTCTGGTGAATTTTCATCACAGTTTCCACAGTTGATTTGACATAATCTGGAACAGGGCTGTGGGAAAAAAAACAAACAACCAAGACTTAAATACATGAATCAATACAATCTTCTCTCTTTAGTAATAAAAGAACAAACTGTTAACTTTGCATAGACACTACAAATCAGTCACGTGTTCATTTAATTCATTCTGTATCTTCATGAAATTAACCAGTCAACCCTTGGGCCTTCCTGTATCCCATATCCGCCAAATCAGAAACATCCCATTTGTTCCCCTGATACTAAGCTTTTACAAAAATGTATGATGCTTTTTATAGTTAAACTATCTATAAAAAGCAATATTTTAAATATTTTTGTTTCCTAACAGATGACAAGCGGCTCACTCAGGTGAAATTCTAGTGCAAATACTATGGGCTAAATTTTCAAACAACGGTGAAACTGTTTACTGCAAATGCACTCACAAAGGCTCCTAAGTCTTGTATGCAAATTTTTTGAAAATCTGGCCATAAGCATTTCCATTTCCTAATATTCTACAGGCTTGATTTTATAGGACCTTTGTAAAATTTGGATATGCTTCCATTTACATGCAGGAAGAGTGACATTTTCCCATACTAAATGTGATAACATGTCAAGGCATATTTGTACAAATGTGAGTTAGCAGGTACTCGAAGAGGGAGGTGCATAAATTACAAGGATCATTTGAACATCTGATCCTAATGGACTGCTATCTGAGTGACCATACTGATACCAAGGGGCTGCTCGGGTTTCCTTTAGAAACATTTTCTCCCCCAGAGGTGTGGAACTCCCCTGTAAAATTTAGACATTATTAAGAAAAGACTTTTTTGTAAGAGGCTAGACACATTTCTTTCAAAGCAAACTGAGGGAAAACCAAAAATCCAGACCCACCAATTTGTCTGTAACTTAGACTGTATGTCTAATCATGGTACCCAGGCCACATTGTGCTCAAGGTGGGGGATGGCCATTAGTTGAATGGGAGATCTTTAGATAAAACCCGAATGCAGCACAAGGGGTGACAATGCTTAGAAGGTGCAGTAGTTCATCCCCAGCATGGTGCATGAAGACATTGTTACCTAGATTTGAGTGGCAATTCCTTTACTTCTTAGATGTTCTTCTCCTTGCAGTTCATTATTATTACTGTTTCATTTTAAGCATCCTCCAGTAGCACCTGGAGCAAACAGCATTGGGCTGAGGGGTACATAACTCACTAGTACATGACAATGTACCAATCACACCCACAGTTCTTTGATCAGCAAAAATGCAAACCGAGCACTGTATACGCATGGGGTAAAAGAGCTGATTGCTGCCATCAGACCTGTCCATCCCATTCTGTGGAGAAGAGGAAGCACGAAGCTTCTGCCAGGTTTGCCCATATCCCTTCTGTGGAGGGAGGAGAGGTAAATAATAAAATAACACTGGGCTTGTGCGTTCAAGGGGAGGAGAAGCATGAAGATGCCACTGAGTCCCTGCAGCACTTGTCTGAAGTCTGCTCCAGAGGAAAAGGGAACAGGGGAAGGTTCCTGGAGCCCTTCTCCACTCAAGTCTGCTCCTGATGCTCACAAAATAGGAGAAAGACACATTCAACTGCAAAACAATTTCAGTTTTACAACCTTAATGTGTTGGTACCAAAACCATGTAGGAATATTTTGAAAGCATGACTGAAGTCCCCTTAATAACTGAATTCCCCCAGAGAACTCCCCAGACACTAACTAGGTAATCTGAAGTAATGGGTGAATATTTCTCTAGTCACCACTTACAAGGATTAAACAGGAACAGACCTCTGTATGTAAAAAATGTCCACCGGAAATGTTCTCCCTTCCACGGTAAGGATCATGCTGGTATCCTTACTGGGGTCATTGGTCTCATTTTGATTGAAGAAATCTCTAAATTTCTTGACAAAGCAAATAAAAAAAATTCCACGTTAAGTCAGTTTTTGAAAGAACTGAGGCAGACCCTAGAGTATACTGAAGAATGTCAAGTTAATGTCACTTGCATCTTTCCAAATCTGATAATTTGTTATTTTAATAAAGTTGAAGTCCTTGTTTTTTAAAAATTAAGGCTAGGGTGTTTGGGCTCAAATCTTATTAAGTCTCAGTGGAAGCTGGGTATTTAAATCACTTGAGACCCTTTGGAAATCCCTGTCTATAACTCTTTTGTGTAGTTAATATGCGCACACTTTTGTACACCTACAGCTGACCTAATAATTTACACACTCAGTCACAGTAACCAAGCACATGCAGACCATGGATCTCTCCTTTTAAAAATCAGAGTTAAAGTGTTTCAGAAAGGAACTGATTTATATTTATTAAAAGATGTTAATTATTAATGGATTAATTTAATATATTAAATTTCTTATATATGTGTTATCAACAAAACATTAAGAACATAAGGGATTCCGTAATTATTGCAGTTAACTACATCTCAAGGTTTCAAAATATATCCATTTAGTAACAAATGTGTAACAAATATACTGTGTGTATATATTATGAGTCACGTATAAACACATGGCTAATATGTCTCTATTTTACCTACAAGATATTTGAAATTCAACACTTTTTTGATAGTATATGACTCCTCAAAGATGTAATGGAGTATTGTAATGATCTCATACTTTTACAAAATATATTACAATGTACATGTAGATTATCACCAAGTATGGCACATTATCGGCACTAACTTAAATTTAAATGCTAAATTAACAATGTATATTTTTGATGCATTAGTCTCACTTTGTGTTTATTTGCTAATTAGCTAAGTTCTATAATTCTCCATGAGCTGTTGAGTTACTAGTGAGAAATAGCAAGGTTCTACTGCAGTAGATCATTTAATAATCTTACATTTTTAATCATCAGTGATTGTATCAATTTGTCATCATCAATATAGGGTTTAAATCTTTTGGTTTTATTAGACAGGAAATAGGCTAGATTAAGCAGCAGGAACATCTTTAAATAAAAACAGCCATTTAGGAAACAAATAGCCACAAATACATGACAGAAACTGATTCATATTAAAATAACCTTCCAAAAAATAAGCTTACATAACAAACAAAACGGCAAAGAAATAGAAACACAGCAATTTCACTACTTGTAGGTTCTTTTTGCCCATCACCACCATTCAGACAATTCTCCAGATAAGCAGACCATGTAGGACGAGATGTATTTACTGCTAGAAGTGAAATTTCCACTTGAGCTCACAATTTTTAAAACAAACTCATAAACTGTACCTCTGCATCTAGTGTGGCTGATGCTACGATCACTCGAAGATCCCCTCGTTTCTTCTGAATCTAAGACAGACAATAAGAAATTAATGGAGAAAAGCCACCGAAACAGACTTACTTTACGTCTATGTGTGATAAAAGAAAAGAGGAGTTATGTGTTGCAGAGGCAACAGGGTGGAACCTGAGCGCCAGCTGGGGAAGGCAGAATGCTGTGTATATAGAAAGGGTTTAGCCCAATAGATGCATTATAAACCTTGGCTCATGAAACTTTTCCCAACAGGGTCACCAAGCCATGCAGCAAGATTAATGGTGAAAATCAAAACAAAAACTAAAAAAGGAAGCTAGTGAGGAATAACCTTTTTTAACAAACCAATGGCAATGTCTGTATACAGGGTTCTTTCATGGGCTTCATCCAGCATGAGGACACTGTTAAAGCAGAAAGACAAGGTTTCAGTAATCAGAACTGACTGCCTTTGGAACCAAGGCATCCTGTCTCAAAATCCCTACACTTTCAGAAAAGTGCCTGGAATTTTAGGCACATCATTCATTAAAGTCAAAGTATGTTTATAACTAAAGTTCTCTCAAAAACAGAAGGAAATGCAGCAAATTACCAGTGATAACATTTTAATTTACTAACTATAACACCAGGCATTTCAAGTAGGGATAGGCAAGCTTAAACTTTCTTGAATATCATGGGTTTGAAAGTTTACTCAGATGTTACTGTTCACATTCTACTTAAGTGAGATTGTGGAGAGAAGAGGAGCAGAGAGAGAAAAAACAATCCTGTGTAGGTGTGTGGGAAGGGAGAATAAAGATTGAAACATGGAATGAAGTGGGGAGGGAAAAGAAACAGGAGGGGGAAACAGAACACATTCTGTATGTTAAGCATCATTGAGGCCAGCTAGTTTTTTGAAGAAGTGCAAGAGGGATTTTTTTCTATCCTTAATACACAATATGGACATTCCTGGAGCTAGGGATTTTGTTTGTTTTTTAGTGATAATCCTGAGGGGAAACGTGGGTCTAAATTAGCAGACAAAATGATTTGCAAACTAATTTAGCAAACCCAAACAAGAGTGAGAAGTTAACAGAACAGCAAATTCCATGAGATTCATTTATCTCTGCTAATAAAGCCCTTGCATCCAAAGATGCTTCTCAACATCATCATCAACATTTATTTTTTCATTAGGAATGTGGTCTGCTGCTTTTCCTCTTTTGATTTTGGTTTTCATTTACACCATCTTCTTATTAGCTCAGTTTATGCAGTGAAAGTGCAGTTCTGCTCTGAAAAGTCACTATATTAAAAACTGCAGCTCTTTAGTCAACCAGCCAAAACAAGTGTTTACTCTTGTTGACCCTGCAGAGCCAGCACAGCTATAAGAGCATGAATTGTATTCTATTCTCGTTTGTGGATAATAAAGATTAACTAAATTTTGGTTGCAAATTATTGTTACTGATGCACGGGCTGCAATGAACCCAGCTTGACTTTCAGATTGAGTCTGTAGGGAGGGCAGCAAGGAAAAAAAATGATTTGAGCTGAAAGAGACTAAAAAAACCCCAAACCTTACACTGAATTCTACCACTGCCTCCCTACTCACCCACAGAAACTTTTTCAAGTACACCCTCGTTGTGAGGTAGGTGTTTTCCCTTTCTACTATAAACCTCATTTTCCAGGGGGCTTATTTCTTGACTCTGCTTAAATGTCTCTGGACTGAAACAAAATGCTCAGAATTGTACTTATGCCAACTCTTTGTTTCATGCACTCCCTTGAATTTAGTGCAAACTTCCTCCCACAGCTCTGCTGCTGGTTCTTGACCTCTTGAAGCAGGCGCTAAGTGGTGCTGTGTTGCATAGTGGTTCTGTGAGGCAGCGATTCAGATACGAGCGAGGGTGCATCTGTCCAATGGCTGCTTGTGACTATAGTCAGAGGAGCAGATGTTCAACTTTAAATGAACAAAAGCAAACCCTCCACTGGGCTAGGTTACCCAGGTTTACTTGGTTACCTTAGAAATCTTCCATTGGTGGGGCACTGTTTGCATGTAAATTATTTCCTATAATTCCCTAATAAGGCTGACATTCAAACGCCAAGATCAGCTTCAGTCTTTGGGATGTTTATTAACTGCATTTTACCGGGAAAAAATTCAGACATTTGCTATGGATCTGCCAGTCATCAGCGAGGATCTGCTCCATGTAACATGTCTTTACCTGTATCTCGTTAATAATGGGTCAGCCATCATCTCCCTCACCAGCATCCCATCGGTCAGAAACTAAAATCAAACACCAAGAAAAATGAGTCATCTATAACCTACCTCCAAGAACAAGCGCAGCTGAATAAGCTATTTATATTATCTGTTTGTAAGAAACTAACAAGTATTCTGGATTACAAAATTCTATTTATTTTGCCTTTGACCCATTTTCTATGTGCCTTTCAATCTGTACAGTGTCAGCTTGTGCTTCCAAACGCTAGTACTGAAAAATAGTAAGAGCTACAAGTATAGGACGCCAAATCAATCCAAGTATAAGCAGATCAAATTTGTGTAAGAAATTCTTATTTAATTTTTTAATAAATTAAGTGAGTTCTTTTGCAAAAACATGGACTGACAGCACTAAAGACAGCAGTTCCTCATTCTGGCCTGCCATCATGCCTCAACCTGCTTTAAAGAATGTCACATGTCGAGTGAAAAGGTTCTTCATTCTCTGTGCCCGCTCAGTCTTCTGCAACTCTAAGGAAACTGCTTAACAAGTGTCAGGTAGCTCAGATGAGAATACAGATGATGTTTTGTGATATGGACATTTTCCTCTGATTAGCTAATGAAACCGCCATCTTTTCACAAAAACCTCTGAGCAGCCAAGAGAGAACAATAAGTTCCAGCTACTCAGGACTTAGAAACAAAACCTTTTCAGTTTACTCATGAGTCGGACACGGCCCTGAGCTAGATATGAACTGATGACTTTGAGGTGAAAGGCTCCATATTTCTCCCCTTACCAATCCCATAAGCACCCAAGTACTAAAAAATATTTAAGAACCGTTTTGTAAATGCACATCTTCCCACTGTTTTATATTGCTTTTTAAAGTTACTTTGAATTAGTCACGCTTTTGACAATAAAGGTAAAGTATTAGATAAATCCCATTCACTGTTGTTATTCCATAGGTAAATAAAGCAAACTCTTCTCCACATAGCACAAATCATTTCAGTATTCCCCAATGGGATAACAGAACAAAGCTGTGAGGGGGAAAGCTACAGCCCACATGAAGTCACCTTCAGCTAGTTTGTTCATTCTCTCAATCTAATTTTATCTTTAAGGTGGCTAGGATAGCCTAGCTTCAATTCATTGCAGCCCTTCCTTTCCACTTCACTGGTATCTCGGGTTACACTAGTGCTGGAGCAATATCTGATCATAACCACCTTGAAAAGCTCCTTTGGGTTTAGAGTGGTGGCGGCTGGTATTAGCCGAACAGAACATAATGTTCTATTCATTTTATTAAGATTTAAATAACCATTTAAACATTTTAAACATATGCAAACACACAAGGAAGGTAGAATCAAGAACCTTAAATAAGCTGACAAAATCCTTAACAAAAAAGCAAAAAAGTGAAAAAGCGAAGTCCTTAGCAAAAATATACAAAATTAAGACTGAAAATTCAAGTTATATCCCTTAAAAAAAAAAAACTCCTTTCAACGAACTAACCCATCATCCCAGAAATTAGGATTATAATAAAGCACTATATCACTTCCTTTATTAAACTTTTAAAGTATTGAAGGCCGTGTGACTAATGACTGTGGCAGGGACCTGGAAGCCTGTTCCTCATTCTTCTACTGACCCACTGTATTATTCTGTGCAATTCACCATTCTATGCCTCAGTTTTACCATATGAAAAATGGGTATAGTACTATCTATCCCACTCACTGGGTGTTACAAAGCTTAGTTAATGTTCACAAATGCACTTTGAGAGCTTTGGCTAACCGTTTCAGGATACCAGCTCTCTGCTTAAGTTTCACCTTAATTCTTGTAGCCTGTGGGTCCGTGCAGTCATCAAATCGAATACAATATCCAACTTCATGACCCAGCACTGCACCCCTTTCTTCAGCCACTCGGCCTGCAACCTAAGAGAAGAGAGGTCATGCAACGCAACAGAAACAGTACAATGGAAACCTGTTGTAAACCACCTCCTTTTTACAGCCTTGTTTAGGAGTGGTGGGTCGGAAATATGAAGTGTGAAAATACTGTTGTTTGCGCTGATTCCACTGGACTCAAATTCTACTCTGTATAGCAATATGTCCTGAACAAACATTCTGTAGTTACTTTAAAAAACATTAGGATTAATTTTTTTTTTAAACAGGACATTTCAGTTTTTCCAAAAGAAATTATTAAAACACCAGATGAAAAAAACAGGATATATAGTCACTTTACTTGTAGATAACAGTGAAATCAACAGCAAACAGATCAGTTTCACTCTGCTTTTGCTTGAGAAAGTTACAGAGCTATCTTCTGTGATAGAGAACTCAAACGGAAAACATGGGAAAGAGAGTGCCCCTCAAGACAGACAGAAAGCTGAGGGAAGGACAGAGTAACAAACACACAGTGCCCATTGCCAAAGCTTGGAGGCAGAGCTTCCTAAACCACCTTGCAGCAGACAGGGCACATAAAATATTTTATTAGATTATTTTAGTTTGAGTAATTTGGCACTTCTAATGGAAAAAACAGGGAAAGGGGAGTCAGAAATCCAAGGTTTGATTACCAGTCCTATGCACTTTGGTAACTGTGCTGCTAATCAAAACACAATCTTTCTCCAGTAATCCTAAAATCACAGCGTTCACTATCAAATTCAAAATAAAGGCACTAAAGAATGGAGGGAAACAACCTTCACTAACCAAAAAAACCACACTTCAATATTTGAAACTGAATTTTTAAAAGTTATTTCAATAGACTGTGCATGAATCCAAGTCAGACAGCCATGAAACAGGAACAAGTCATCACCTGGAAAATCATATGCACATGGACAGCATCTTTACTGTCTTTTTCTGCAAAGACAACTATTTTATGTTTGCAAACATGCTGAGGCAATTAACAGCAACCCTGTCCGGTGCAAACATTTATAACCTCTGAAATATCTGCTTTAGCTGAATTTCCTATTGAGGTAAATGGAAAAATACTTGTAATTTATTGTTTGTGGTAACATTCATGGCTGCTCAACCAGACTTTTTTCCACATGATCAACACTGGTAAATATGGACATGAGGTTTGTCAATATTTTTTCATGTTTTCAGTCAATGTTTTGCAGTAATAATTATTATAAAAGTCTTCATATATTTAAATGGATACTTCCAATTTATAACTTATTTATAACATGCCAATTTCAGAAAATTTCATTGGAGTTGCCAGCAATATTGAGAGAGAGCATGTTCACACGTGTGTATTTATGTATGTAGGAAAGGTGGGCAGGTTCTGCTCTAAAACTACTATTTTAATCAATGGCTGATCTAAGCTGGCCCCAAAACCAAGGGAAGGACTGGAGTGCTCAGTTCTGATACCTAATCTTTTACTGATGAAGACTGAAGACATTAATGTAAGGTTCAAACTTAAAATGTCAAAGTAACCACACCAGAAAATGAGGCTCACATTTGTAAACAGTTTAGACCCATGCCTAATTTGTGCATACAGTTGCTGAAAATGCTTTCTTAAATCTAGAAATCATATTTCCAACTTGTTTAAAAAGGAATACGATCAACTTAAAAAATCATACGTTGTAAGCCAAATTTCTTTATGTATGCTACTAACACCTAAAAAACAAATTTAAAAATCCAATTTACTTATTTATAGACTTTTTGCATTTCTCTCAGCTTGGACAATGAAAATAATCATTTCTGCCCAATTCACTTTTTGTTCACACTCAGTTTCACCTGCAGGTCCTTAGTGCTGTAATGTTTGTGTTTCAAACACTGCAAGGGAATGTTTAATTAAAAACAACTTGCACTGGAATATTACACAAACTGTCAATGCATTTCTATTGGTCTTATATTTTATAAACGCTTTTAAAATAAAATCTTCAAATTAGAACTGAGGCACATTTGTGCTACGTATTGCACACATACCTATAAACAAACAGTCCCTACCCAAGAGAACTTGCAGTCTAAGCTCCCTGTCTGAAAACTGATAGTACGCAGGCAGATTGCAGTGCCCTCACAGGTCCATACGTGTACGGCAGCCTGCTGCACACTATCAATTGCAGGATCAGAGGCCAACAATACAAGTGACAAAAAACGGAAGGAGAGATCTAAGCAAATATGTTTAGTATTATAATTAAATAATTGATTATTCCCATCTGTCCTTCAACTGACCCAGTACTGACTGATTTCTTACAAGATAACAATGTCGCTTTTAAAAAAAAAAAAATCTGAGTATAGAATCTTCTATCCACTGGACAGACAGAGAACAGGAAGAAGTAATTCAAGCTAACCCACTATTGTTTTGCCAATGTGACACAACTAGGAGGACCACTAGTGAGGGAAAAGAGTAGCTCTGTCTTCATGGTCTTTCCAATGGTTGGCCTCTCTCCCAAGACTGTGTACCAATTAGTTTTGATGGCGATTTTGTGATAGTGACACACAGGAAGTGAACTGACTAAATATTTCTTGTGTGTCACTTAATGACTATCAGACGGTAATGACTATGGGACACTACCAACTTGGGCCATTTTGAACCAACAGCCTAGGGATGATAGCGCAAATCTTGATTAATCAGATCCTATTTTATATTATTGGTTTTCTGAACCCAGAGATCTGCTGTCCAACACCTACTTGTAATGAAAAACTAAACAATGTGCATTTTAATCCCATTAATTTGGTCAAAATTACATTGTTTTCAACAGTCATATGAATTACACTCTTTAAATCATTTTGACAGGCTTTAAAAATAATCTCCACATGTGTACATTTGTCTCTGCCCTGCACATAAAAATGAATCTCTCTCAATCGCCCATTTACTCTATTATTCTCTCTTCCATGAATTCCTTCATGAACCCATTACTTCAGATGGGATCTTCTCAGCTCCCTTCCTCTCTCAAACCAAGCATTCAAGCAGATAACCAGGGCTGACAATGCAAAGCTAATTCAAACAGAAGTCCTAAAGTTTCTAAATTATTTCCACTTTATAGCTCTGCAACTTCCTCTTTCCCCTCTGGCAATGTCTATCCTCTAGTGAGGAGAGCAGATGAACAGTCTTCTTTTAAAAAAATCCATTTCAACCAGTCAAAGTAATAAATGACACCAACCATGCCTCCCAAGCCCCTCAAATGGCCAGGCAGTCAGGAGAAATGTCAAGGGTGTTCCCAGCTTGAGGCCCCACTGTGGCAATATGCTAAACTATAATCAAGCAATTTCAGCCTTTGAGTCTTAAAAGGAAAGGGGGTAAAAGCAGAGGTACCATTGAGAACACAGACTATAAATTTTTACAATATACAGAGTCTGTCAGGTACAGAATTACACAGTCAGGTAGGCATATTAGATGGAGGTTGAGAGAGAAAAGATGGAGGCGAGCATCTCTCTTGAAGCACTAGACTCAAGTCACTGCTGGAGGCAGGATGCTGGACTAGATAGTTAAATGATCTGATCCAGTATGAAAATGCAAAAGGAATCCACCAAGCATTTATTTTTCTAAGACAGCGTATTACCATAGGTACAGGTTGACAGGTGGCACATAAAATGTAATGTAAAGAAATTAGGACGGGATATAGAATAGCAAAGAGGTCTGTGTATAAAATGGTCAGAAGCTACAAAACACAGATGAATAAAAGGATTGTGGCTGAGGGGAGAATGCTGCAGTGGACATAAATGCAACATCTGGCAGCAGTTAAGAGAAGAACAAGGGGCATAGCAGAAGAAAAGAGCACAACTCAGTAGAAATGATCATGGAAGCATTATTAAAGGCAGGAGGAGCCCATATTGAGTAATGGGGATATTGCTACAGGAAGGATATTGAATGAAATGATACAGAAAAGGGAAACAAAAACAAAATGTCTCATATTTTATGAGATGTTGTGAAAATTAGGTTTATAGTCATTAGAAAAGAGGACCTCAAGAAGGGAACATGACTGAGGTATTTACAATTCCATGTGGTACAGAGAAAGGGGATGCTACCAAACTAGCAGTGAAGGCAACCAGTTTATACAAGAGAGAATGAAAGAATCCAAGAAAAACAAGTCACTAAAGGATCAAAAAGGCTAACAATGTTAGGAACCATTAGGAAAGGGACAGATAATAAGACAGAAAATATCATAATGCCACTATATAAACCAACGGTACGTCCACATCTGGAGTACTGTGCCAGTTCTGGTCACTCCATCTCAAAAAGGATATAGTGGAACTGGAAAAAGCACAGAGAAGAGCAACAGAAGTTGATCCAATAAAATATATTACCTCACCCACCTTGTCTCTCCACGAGTTTAGTGATGCAGACAAATGGAAACTAATGTTCAGTTATATAACCTGATACAAACAATCAATACATCCATTCAAAGGAAATCGCTAGTAAATTAACCTGAACCAATATGTGGACCAGTAAAAATTTTCTATGGTAAGGCCCGATCTGACACTGTACAATTTTTATTGAATTTAGAACTTTTGAACATTCTGCTTAAGGAGAATCAGTAGAACAATCATTTAAACTTGAAGCTGCAACAATGTTAATTTTTATAGCAAAAAAGAAAAGAACTCACTGAAACAGCAGCAACCCTGCGAGGCTGCGTCACTCCCACTACTCTCCCTTCGGCTGTCCAGCCAGCTTCTGCTAGATACTGCAAACAAACATTGATGACAGGAAATTAATTAGTCATACATGACACAATGTATCCAGCAGTTAAAGCATGGTACTGGATATCAGGGCTTCTAAGATTTATTCCTGGTTCTGACATCAACTCTCTGTGACACCGCAGGTAAAAAAACCAAAGATTTTGTGCATTAGTTGACCCCACTATAAAATACGTATACTACTACTACCCCTATCTAATAGGTACATTAGCATTTAGAAAGCATTTTAAGATACTGAGATGAGAGAAGATTCACAACTGTAAAGTATTTCTTCTTAGTGATTCCTTCCCTTCCTCTCTCATTTACTAGTCTTGTCTCAGGAAAAATGTTTGAACAACATTAATCAAGTACTCATGCTGAAGAAGTTAATATACCTCACTAGTTTTGTAGCCATGTGGCAAGAAGAGCTAATTTTATATACTTAGCTGTTTTTTAGTGACAAGTATTATAAAAAAATAAATAAATCTATATTTGCTAAGTTTCTGTAACTCTTGTACTTCGGATGTGTTGCACATGTTCATTCCACGTTAGGCGTGTGTGTGCCTTGAGTACAGTTGCCGGAAATTTTTCCCTCAGTGATACCCAGTGGGTTGGCTCTAGCACCCTCTGGTGCAGCACGCTCATGGCACCAGTATAAAGGGACCAGCTGACCCTGCACCTCCCTAGGGTGTACCATCAAACATTTTCTTTAGAGCCTCCCACTCCCCCTCCGGTATGTGGCTGGGGCGGGTACAGATGCTGAGGTGTATGGAGGCAGCTGCCTGTGTGTAAAACCCCTGCTTTGTTTCTTCTGAAGGTCATGGAGAGATGGAGGAGCATAGAAACGGGTGCTCTGCTGAGGCCTGAAATGCTTCCTCAAAGGCACTAGGGTGTAGAGGTCCAGGGACTTGAGGGTTACTCTGGAGTCCTTCAGTCCATGGAGCTTTGCATCTTTCTGCTCTGAGAAGAGTGAGGTCCTGTCAAACGGAAGGTCCTGGAGAGACTGCTGGACCTCTGTCAGCAGGTCTAAGGACTGCAGCCAAGAACAGCTGCACACGACCACAGTTGAGGCCATGGATCTAGCTACCAAGTCTGCTGTGTCCAGGGTAGCCTGCAGAGAGGCCCTGACTATCGACTTCCATTCTTCCACCAGTGCAGAGAAGAGCGGCCTAGACTCCTGGGGAAGCAAGTCTCTGAACTCTGACATGGAGTCCCAGACATTAAAATTGTATCTCTCTAATAACACCTGTTGGCTGGATATGCAGAGCTTTAAACCTCCTGTAGAATAAACCTTTTACCAAATAGGTCTCTGAGTCCTTCGCCTTAGAGGTTTCTCCATGCAGCTCCTGTCTCTCCCTTTTGTTGGCCGTTGAGACCACCAGGGACCATGATGTGGGGGGAGTACAAGTACTCATACCCTTGGGCAGGAACAAAATACTTTTTCTCAGCTCTCTTTGAGGTGGATGGCAGGGATTATGGGGTTTGCCACAAGGTTTTAACTGGTCACATGATGGCCTAATTGAGAGGCAGCCATTTTAGACAGCCACACCGCAGCCAAGATGCTGACAAGGCTGTGGGAGGATTCTTTGACTACCTCCACATGCAGTCCTAAGTTCAAGGCCACCTCTTCATCAGCTTCTGATAAGCTCTGAAGTTGTTGGGGGAGGTGGAGGGGAAGGGATGTGACATGCCCGCCTCTGACACTGCCTTGTCCAAGGAGGAACAGGAAGCCTGTACTGGCAAGGGGCCCTCCTCTTCTCCTTCTGCACCGACTGTGTCCCGCTGGTCTAGGTCCTATGGCTCGGTACCAGGATCAGTACCAGAGTCCAGGTCAGGTGCTGTGCGATGGAATGGGATGAAGGAGCGCTTCTCTCCAAAGCCTCCAAATATAAGCATCTGGAATGTGCTCCTGACATCAGGGGAAAACCCCAAGGGTTCCAAAATGACCATTGCATTGACACAGGTCAGTGCCCACTGGATAAAGCACTTGGAGGTACCCCTGCATCCAGGTCTATCACCACATAGGTCTGACCAGAAGGGTACTGACAGCAACCCATCTGTTGTATATCCAACCCCACTTCTGACTCAGACGATGAGCCTTCCTCTGGAGACCATAGCGGCGCAGCACTCATCAGTTCCAGAGATCAGTGCCAAGGTGGAGAGGCCTGCATCGAGGATAGCAGGCACAGTTTCCCCCAGATTGTACCAAGGGGCCAGGTACTGAGCAGCAGCTTGAGGTGACATGCTCCTTTCTGCCCACCTACATCGCCAACACCGGCTCTTGTACTGCGGGCAATGGCAGTACCAATAGCACCAGCAAGTATCTGGCTGCTATGAATGTTTCAAGGGTGGCCAACACTGTGATCACCCCAGAGTCTTGCTGTCCCTCCAGCACCAGCTTATCTGGTATTGGACTCAACAGAGCCTGCAAAGAGGATGGAATCAATGGTACTCACACATGGAGAGGGAGAAAGGCAGTGACCTGACTCATGTCGCACTCCTGCGCTCCCCAGGCTTGGCTTTTTTCTGAGTCGGGGAATGTCCCCTTCTTGGCCAGTTGCTTTTTATGTTTCTTTCTCGGCACCGGGGACAGGGAATGATACTGAGAGTCCTTCATGGTGGGAGGAGCACTCTGCACTGAAGCTGAAGTACTCAGTGCCGAGTCTAACTGGCTTGGCTCCAAAGAGTGTCTGAGTGCCTCTTCCATTAATAGGAATTTCAATCTGGTCTCCTGGTTCTTCTTCATACGAGGATTAAAATCCCGGCAGTTATGACAATAGTCTCAGACATGAGCCTCACCCAAGCACTTTAAGCAACTGGCATGGGGGTCATTCAAAGGCATAGGCTTGGCGCAACGCTTGAAGGCTGGTGACCGAGGCATGCCTTGGAACCAGGGGCAGATTAAAATCTACTAACAACCAAGAAGCTCCAACTCAATTATGTACAAAAGCTATTTATAGTCCAAACAAAAAAATAAATAAGTAGTGAAAAAAGAAACAGGGGACATGGATGAAAAATGAAGACCTCTGAGTACAGCTTGTCGTAGCAAGAAGAGCAGTTCCAGCAACCATCATAGGCAGTAAGAAGGAACTGAGAGAGGCGTTGGGTTGGCCATTCCCTTTTTACCTGCGCCATGAGCGCACGGCACCAGAGAGCACTAGAGGTGACCTGACAGGCACCCCTGAGAGAAAAACGTCCATATACTGTGCTCGAGGCATGCACACACCTAATTTGGAATGGATATGTGCAAGCATTCGAAGAAGGTTAATATTTTAATGGAATAGGAAAAGGTGCCATACAAATATATTTCTCCCATTCATGTTACAATTTTCTGGCAAGGAAGCACAGGAAATAAAGATGGTCACTGTTTGAACAAAGAATTAGAAAGATCCTGATTGAAATGTTTTCTTTACAAATGGTGATGAATTTAAAAGAATTCTGAAGGAGTAATAAATTTAAGAAAAGTTGGCCTCCTACTTGAGCAGGAGCTTTTTGCAGTGGGAATTGTGGACCCAAGTTTGATTCCTGAGTATGGTCCTTTGTTGCATAGGCCAATAAGTTAAGTGGCAGAAGGATTTTATGCTGTTGCAATCATAGAATATCAGGGTTGGAAGGGACCTCAGGAGGTCATCTAGTCCAACCTCCTGCTCAAAGCAGGACCAATCCCCAGCTAAATCATCCCAGCCAGGGTTTTGTCAAGCCTGACCTTAAAAATCTCTTAGGAAGGAGATTCCACCACCTCCCTAGGTAACACATTCCAGTGCTTCACCACCCTCCTAGTGAAAAAGTTTTTCCTAATATGCAACCTAAATCTCCCCCACTGCAACCTGAGACCATTGCTTCTTGTTCTGTCAATGCCAGAACCTGTTGGCTGATAGCAAGGGAGAGGCCAGGTGTAAGGCTCTCTCATACCTCAGTGCATTGCAATATCAGGACTGTGCCTAAGATATCACCCTTGCCCCATAAGGTCTCTACACCATTCCCAAGAGTTGGCTGTCATCCTATGTAAGATCTCTTGGAAGAATACAATTTTGCTAAGTTACATGCATACTCACTTGTGGAATCTGAGTAGTTTTTCCACATCCTGTTTCTCCAACAATCACCAGCGTCTGATAGTTCTCCACCAGATAAAGGATGTGGTTCCTAAGCTGGAAGGGATAAACATATTCAAGTTAGGAGAACAATCTGAACAACAGAATTTTCAACACATTTCTGCAAAGAGCAATGCACATATAGATATACATTCAGTATAAGACATGAATTATTAATTCATTAAACTCCATCAATGCAGTGCACAACATATAATATTTGAACATAAATCCAAATACAGGTTGTAATAAAAAAGAGCAGATTCACTTTTGCCAACATCTATTAAACACAAAGAATAAATTTCATCAAATAAAAGAATGGTGACTTCCATTACATTACTTTCATGTTGCAAAGTGATGTTTAAGAGGGAGGATCAAAAACAATCTATAAAAGAAACACAGCAGGCATGAGATTCAGCATATCAAAAAGTTCTTTCATACCTTAAACACTGGTAACTTTTGTCTCTGTTGTTCAATTGAAAGAGATGCATAGGGATTATAGATGACAGAAACACCAGTACTTTCAGCAGCACTCTGCCTCTCTTCTGTGATACTGACACCAGGACCTTCCGTGCCTACATGACATGAGACAATTATAATAGGAGAATGACAGAAATTTTCCTGGCATATCTCTGTCTAACTCAGACAAATACGTTCTTTAGGAAAAGGAGCTCTGTCTGCCTTCTAACATGTGCCATTAAGCATCTCTAACATAATAATCATAAACATATGTAGTTAATGCTTAAAAACAGGAACTTGTTCCAAATTAAATGTAAATCTCCCTTTTTTAAAGTCTCCTAACATGGCACAATGTATCTGTGTCTTTCAAAGAAAATGTTAAAAATGTATATGAAACATCTATTTCATGAGAAATGTACAAAAGCCTTAACTTTTGGCACCTCTCTTTTTCCTTTTCTTCCGCTTTAAAGAAAGGTTTTTTTTAACATACTCACTGTTTTTCCCAGGAATGCCTCTATTCATTTAAAACCAGGAATAGGCAATAAGAATCAATTTCATCAATACACAATGCTAGAATAGTCTTCTAATGGAACCTTTTTTATTTAGATTAATTTTAAGGTGTACTTTCAACCGTACTTGCTTATGAGCCATGCCACTCACTAAATTGAGCTCATAAATCTGTTTATTCTCAGTATATGTAACTGGGAAACTAATGACAGCTGGAAATGCTCAATCATGGAGATGGGGGCATGGATTTTCTCATCAAGGTAATGCATCATCTGCAGTTTTCTCCTCTGCTATTCAGTTGAGATGTCCCTCATTTTGTAGGATCTGTGTTGCACATTATTGGCCATGTCCACAGAAGAATTTAAACTGTATTTGCTCATTATTCTGCTTTAAAACTGACAGGTCCCATCCACATTCAGCAAACAAACTGTTTACATGTTGTATTAACATAGACCAGTTTAAAGAAAGGTTAAAAATGGTTCCAATAAGAATTTAATCCCCATTGTAGACATAGATTTAAACATCAGTATCATATAACATTTGGATGCCAACTGAAAGATAGGGAATAATTCCTCTGATCATCCATATATCTTCTGTTTCCGCACTCCTGGACATACCCGACAGATAGTTATCTGATTTAAATAAATTAATTCACCTTGCCAAGGCTCATCCATTTGGAGAGAGACTCCCTCACTTTTAGATTAATTTTACAGCAACGTATACATTTCTCAATGTTAATCTTAAGTGTATGAACCAGCTCTTCCCATGTGTTTGTACAGTGACATGCTACAGTGGATTTGGGACACACAGGAAACTTCAGTATATCCCAGGAAATTGATTACTTGAATTCAAAATGTTTCTGCCTCGCTCTCTACTATTAACCAGTCTAAATTCTGGCTCTTCCATGAGCTGATTGTTGCTTTGGGCAAGTGCATTACTGGAACCTCTGGGTGACAGTCAATTGTTTTCAGATCCTCACACAAAACACAGAGCATAAGCACAAGATAGTATAATTATTTCAGGAAGAGTTTTGTGTTTCAGTTAGATTTGCTCTCTACTTTGCTTTTATTATAGAGAAGCTGTAGTGCTGCTATAGTTAAGGTTGGGAATCCTTTGCTTACAAGATGACAAATTCTATTTTATTTTAGAGGTATACATGAATTTAGTGCTGGTGAGAGATGCCTGTTTGATAACCCTGAAGACCCACCACCACATTTATCCACAGGGGAGTTTCAACCCAGGCAGCAGGAGCACAAGCTTCTCGCCCATGCCCCCAACGCAGCCCTGTCAATGTGCCTTTACCCTGCAGCCCAGGGCCCACCCTCAGCTGCACGAGCAGAGCTCAGACTCCGTGACCCATCAACTCTCAGCATCTGTGCTGACCAGAGGCCAGGCAGGAGCAGGGAGAACGGAGGCTCAGATGATGGAGGGGCCCGGACTGTAACCCTGCCAGCTCACGGTGAACCTAAATGCCCCACCACCCTGAGACTCTGGGGAGAGGAGGAATAATGACAGACCATTCAGGGACCAGCTCCTGGTCACTGTGATGGGGAACGGTCAGAAATGAACCGCTTTGTCCCAGCCCGGGCAGCGCCAATACGAGGTGGGACGAGGGGAGGCCCAGAGACTCCTGGCGGGCGGCACGGCCAGGTCCCGGCGAAGGGAAGCTGAGAGGACCAGCACCGGCAATACCTCCCCGGCCTTTGCTCCCCAGGGGCTCCCTCCCTCCAGGACCCGTTCGCCCCCTCACCCGGTTTCCAAAATTTCATCGGTCCCACGGGCGCCGCCATCTTGGGGTGAAAGGTCAAAAAGGAAGTGACGCCCCCGCCCACCGCAAGGGTCGGGGCTGCGTGTCACGTGATCAGCGAGCTATGTGATTGGCCGGCCGTTGCCATAGCATCGGTCCCGCGTGCTTGCAGCAGCAGTTCTTTTCCGTGCTTTTCCCTTCCTAGCCCTCGAGGCGTATGGGGCCCCACTGTGCCTCAGGCAGCTCCCGCGCACCAGAGGAGGCGCCCAGAGACTTGGGTGATGGGCGCCAAGGGAGGAGCCAGAAGGCCCCTCCCCTCAGGGGCAGCCGGGCAGCACCCTAGTGCCCGCAGGAGCAGGGGAGTCGCAGACTCCTTGGACCTTTGTGCATTGATCTTTAATGGGGGCGCGGAAGGGCTTTTAGGGGTAAAATGCAGTAACTGGTGATTTCGCCGTACACAAACCCAGGGGGAAATATTTCAAGCGATAATGATTGAAAGCTACAGCTGGGCCAAGTCAGGAAAACGGGGCTTGAGAACATGTTAGATCAGTGACACGCACTCAGACCTCCTGGTGCAGGAGCCAAATAGGGTTTGGGTCTTTTTCTTGTACAGGTGCCCATTACCCCCCCGTCCTGATTTTTCACACTTGCTGTCTGGTCACCCTAGAGCCAAATCAGCATCGACTGTACCCAAAAGAGTCATAATAGTGTGAATTCATTGTTTCATTTTATTTATTTATATATATTATTCTCACACCAAAGTGGCTGACCAAGTATTATTATTTTTATCAACTATAATTGGTTAATAACATACCAAAAGCATCCTGACTGGTTAATAATTAAATCACACCCTGTTTTAATGTGTGCTGCAAAGAGCCATGCCTGGAGACACATTAAAGAGCCACTTGAGCTCTTGAGCCTCAATTTTAGAGGTTTATTGAAGGAGATTCACCAGATAGATTGTGATATTGACTATTTGTGTAACAGGAAGCTTTAACTTTTTGCATCTCAGTGCCAACTGCTGTTAAATAATTACTGTCTGACCCACCCCCACCCCATAAATTCCCATAACTATGAAAATTTAAAACAATAAAAGAAAAAAGCTTTAAAGTAAATGTTGATATTAGCCATCTCTCTCTGTGTAATCTAAATCAATATCTTTCAAGCCTAATAATAGATGTGGGGCACAGAGGACAATGCTGTACTCAGAAACTCCATGACAAAATATTCCCCATACTGCCAGTTCACAAGTGCTGAGCCCCCAGAATATCATGTGTGATTTAAACAGATGCTATGTCCTGGATTCTAGTTATTTGCCTGCTAATTTCTCAGATCTAGGCTAGGTCTGCACTACAAGTTTTGCTTTCACAGCTATATCAGGCACGGGGTGTGATCTCTGACCAACACAGCTGTGCCAGGAATAGCACCTAGGGTAGACAGTTATTCTGGCAAAACTGCTTTTGACACTATAGTTTATTTCAGAGGGAAGGGCTATCCATAATAAGTTATCCATGCTAAAGTGCAGATTTGCAAGTATATACTGAGTCCACACTAGGAGTGCTTTACAGGTATGCTACAACAGTAGAGCTATATCAGCAAATCCCCCTAGTTCAGATGCAGTTTATACAGTTCTTTTGCTAGTATAACTTAAACCAAAACTAAGCTATGCCAGCAAAAGAACATTTTTGCTAGTATAACTGCATCAGCGTTAGGGCTTTTGCCAGCATAGCTATGTCAGTTAGCAGTGTGATTTTCACACTCCTAATCAACAGTTATGCTAATAAGACTTTCTAGTCTAGACCAAATCCAAGTGTAGGTCTGACCCTAATCTAGACTAGAAAAGGCCAGGGGTTGCATGTGTTTTTATACCAATATCACTACACTGGCAAACCCCCCTAGTGCAGACACAGTTTATACTTGCAAATTGCTAGTATAGCTTTTACCGATTCCCCCAGCAAAACAAGTTACACTAGGGCTTTTGCAGATACAGTATAAAAATGTCATAAAAAATCAACCCGCCCCCACCCAGTATTACTATATTGGCAAAAGTTTTATGTATAGCTCTGGCTTGAGCCTTTAGGGTGCATTTTGATAACGTTTTCAAGATTTCCTCCACAATCAGATAGGCTAGAAACATGCATTACGAAAAAAAGTAATCTCAGATTCACACCTAAGAATTTGCTCCTAGGAGCTGGAGCTTTAAGAAAAATACTATGCATTGGGATACTCATAACGAGAGGGCTGACATTTTGTTGCTTCCCTAGGCTGAGCACTTTGCACACACTAGGGGGTCCTTGCATTTCTCTCTTCCCAGCCACAAGTTCCCTGTGTGCCACCCTCCCTTCCTCCCTTGTTGCAGGGACTCTCTTCAACCCCTTCATCCCTTCCCTCATGCCAAGGTCTCCCTGTCCACCTTCCCTTCAAGCCAGGATCTTTGTCTGTCCCTCATTCTTCCTCCCACCCAGGCAGCTCTGTTTACCCATAGTTCCCCTGGCCCGCGTGCATGGGGCATTGTGTGTCCACATTCTCCCCATGCTCACCATTCCCCAGCAAGAGCTTAGCGTGCCTCCCTATTTCCCCCTCCCCCATACCATTGTCCCCCATTCCTCCCATGCAGGATCTCTGTGTGCCCTCCATGCCATTATCCTCCATGCCAGGGGCTGTGTGCTCCACATCCCATAGCGGAGTTCCTCATTCTTCCTCCTTCTGTTAGTGATTGTGTAGCCCTCATTCCCCTCTCCCTTGGGTTTCCATGGACCCCATGCCAGGACCCCCTGTCCAGGCCAAGGACTGTATATGTATGCCCCAGCCCCCCACCTCCAACCCATTCTTTTTCTTTCTCTCTGGGAAATAAGTAATTCAGGGTGTCAATATGTTTGAACTGTACTAGGAACAGCAGCAGAGCTGAGATTGGGGTATTGCTATGGTGGAAGGCTGCCAACAACAGACAGCTGCAGCGGCAAACAGAGCAGCTAACAGGGGAGTTTCAGTGGGAGTGCTGTTGGAGGAGCAGGTTTTTGTAGTTTGTGGATTGTATTGTGGAGTTTGTGTGTGAGTGAGTGAGTGAGTGTGTGTGCAGGCTGCTAGGGGCTGTGTGCGGGGAGCGAGGCTGAGCCCTGAGTTGGGGGCGGGGCTTACCTGATTAGGGGTCCTATATAAGGAGCCAGGCACTCAGGCAGCGGCACAGGAGGCGGCGAACAGAGCGGCTAACAGGGGAGTTTCAGTGGGAGTTTCCAGGGGAGACCAAGGCAGAGAAACCAGGAAGGCAGACTAGGGAAGAGGCAGGGGTCTGCCAGCAGCCCAGCGCTTGTTGGTGGCCTGCGGTGCAGTGTGAGGCATGGATTGCCAAGCGCAGACTTGGAATGATATGATGGAGGCGGAGGTAGCAGGTGCAGACACACTGAGGATGACCGGATGCGATAGCTGCGGCATGTACATGGTCCTAGAGGGGGCACCTGAAAGGAGTTTCATCTGCATGAAGTGGCACCTGATAGAGCTGCTGGAGGAAAAGGTAAGGGGACTGGAGATGCAAGTGGAAACTCTGGCTGAGTTTAGAAGGGGATTTGAGCAGATGATGGAACACAGACATGGTGAGGCACAGGGGACAAGCTCAGACGAGCGGATAGAAGCAGGACCAAAGGACTCTGAGGAGGGGCTGCTGGGTGAGGAAAGTGGACGGTGGAAGCATGTGACTAGGAGAACCAGGCAGAGGAAAAGACGGGCCAGCGATGGAGAAATAGAACTCAGGAACAGGTTTGCTGAGTTGGAAAACGAAGATGGAGCACAGCAGGCTGCTGAAGGAGAAAGGGCGAGGAAGAAGAGGCGAGCAGCTAGTCCTGCAGAAGGAGGGGAGGAGTCAATGGAGGCGACACCAAGTACAAGCCCTAGGAGGATTGTAAGGGCGAATACAAATCGAGAGGAATTGCAGCCAGCTGCTGTGGGGGATAGACCGCAGAATCGCACTGTCCCCAGGAAAAGGCAAGTCTACGTGATTGGAGACTCTTTACTGAGAAGAGTAGACAGGCCTGTAACTAGACTTGATCGGGAGAACAGAAGGGTGTGCTGTCCGCCAGGGGCTAAGATACAGGATGTGGACCTGAGGCTGAATACGATCTTAGCGGGAGCGGGAAAGAATCCGTTGATTATCCTTCATGTGGGAATGAATGATACGGCTAGTTACTCGCTGGACTGTATCAAGGAGGACTATGCCAGACTGGGGAAGACGCTCAAAGAAATCGAGGCTCAGGTGATCTTCAGTGGGATTCTGCCAGTTCCTAGAGCGGGGCAACGAAGGAGTGACAAGATTATGGCAATCAACAGATGGCTCAGGCAGTGGTGTTATAAGGAGGGCTTTGGGATGTACGGTCACTGGGAAGCGTTTATGGATAGACGACTGTTCGCTCAGGATGGACTTCATCTAAGTAAGGAGGGAAATAGAATTCTAGGATGGAGGCTCGCCAACCTCATCAAGAGAGCTTTAAACTAGGAAGTTGGGGGAGATGGTTGGGAGATGTTCGGGAGATCTCCACGCCGGAATATAACCTGGAGAGGGAAGTAAACAAAGTGAGAGGGGATACCCTTGCGGTCCAAAGAATTGATCCAAGGAGGAATAGTGGCGTAGAAACCAGAGTAACGGGTGATGCTGGTGGTAGAAGGTCTGTGCACGACGGGGGAAAGAATGTCACTGACGCCAAACGCCGAAAATTAAAATGTCTGTACACTAATGCGAGGAGCCTAGGTAACAAGATGGAGGAACTGGAGCTACTGGTGCAGAAAGTGAAACCGGATATTATAGGGATAACCGAAACCTGGTGGAATAGTACTCATGACTGGAGCACGGGTATTGAAGGCTATGTGCTGTTTAGAAAAGACAGGAAGAAAGGCAAAGGTGGTGGAGTAGCCTTGTACATCAATGATGAAATTAACTGTAGCGAAATAAGAAGCTATGGAATGGATAAGACAGAGTCTGTCTGGGCAAAAATCACACTGGGTAAAAAAGCAACTAGAGCTTCCTCTGAGATAGTGCTTGGGGTGTGCTATAGACCGCCGGGATCTGATTTGGATATGGATAGAGACCTCTTTAATGTCTTTAATGAAGTAAACACAAAGGGGAAATGTGTGATTATGGGGGACTTCAACTTCCCGGATATAGACTGGAGGACGAGCGCTTGCAAGAATAATAGGGGTCAGATTTTTCTGGATGTGATAGCGGATGGATTTCTTCATCAAGTAGTTGAAGTACCTACAAGAGGGGATGCCATTTTAGATTTGGTGTTGGTGAGCAGTGAGGACCTCGTAGAAGAAATGGTGGTAGGGGAGAACCTTGGTTCGAGTGATCATGAGCTGATTCAGTTCAAACTAGATGGAAGGATAAACAAATGTAGATCTGGGATTAGGGTTTTCGACTTCTCGAGGGCTAATTTTAAAGAGTTAAGGAAATTAGTTAGGGAAGTAGATTGGATGGAGGAACTAGTGGATTTAAATGCGGAGGAGGCCTGGAATTACTTTAAGTCACAGCTGCGGAGACTGTCGGAAGCCTGCATCCCAAGAAAAGGGAAAAAAACCATGGGCAGGAGTTGTAGGCCAAACTGGATGAGCAAGCAACTCAGAGAGGGGATTAGAAAAAAGCAGAAAGCTTACAGGGAGTGGAAGAAAGGCAGGATCAGTAAGGGAAGCTACCTTGGTGAGGTCAGAACATGTAGGGATAAAGTGAGGAAGGCTAAAAGCCGCATTGAACTGGACCTTGCAAAGGGAATCAAAACCAATAGTAAAAGGTTCTACAGCCACATAAATAAGAAGAAAAGAAAGAAGAAGTGGGGCCGCTATACACTGAGGATGGAATGGAGGTTAAGGATAACCTAGGCATGGCTCAACATCTAAACAAGTACTTTGCCACAGTTTTTAATAAGACTAGTGAGGAGTCTAGCGATGATGGAGGGATGATAAACGGGAATGTGGATATGGAAGTGGATATTACCGCAACTGAGGTAGAGGCCGTACTTGAACAGCTCAATGGGACGAAGTCGGAGGGCCTGGACAATCTCCATCCGAGGATATTAAAGGAACTGGCGCGTGAAATTGCGAGCCCGTTAGCGAGAATTTTTAAGCAATCGATAAACTCGGGGGTTGTGCCATATGACTGGAGGATTGCTAATGTAGTTCCTATTTTTAAGAAAGGGAATAAAAGAGATCCGGGTAATTATAGGCCTGTTAGCTTGACGTCTGTAGTATGTAAGGTCTTGGAAAAAATTTTAAGGGAGAAAGTAGTTAAGGACATAGAGGTCAATGGTAATTGGGATGAATTGCAACACGGATTTACTAAAGGTAGATCGTGTCAAACCAATCTGATCTCCTTCTTTGAGAAGGTGACGGATTACTTAGATAAAGGAAATGCGGTAGATATAATTTACCTAGATTTCAGTAAGGCATTTGACACGGTTCCGCATGGGGAACTGTTAGTTAAATTGGAAAAGATGGGGATGAATATGAAAGTTGTAAGGTGGATAAGGAACTGGTTAAAGGGGAGACTCCAGTGGGTCGTATTGAAAGGTGGACTGTCAGGCTGGAAGGAGGTCACTAGTGGAGTCCCTCAAGGATCGGTTTTGGGACCGATCTTGTTTAACCTTTTTATTACTGACCTTGGCACAAAGAGCGGGAATGTGCTAATAAAGTTTGCGGATGACACAAAGCTGGGGGGTATTGCTAACACGGAGAAGGACAGGGATACTATTCAGGAAGATCTGAACCACTTTGTAAACTGGAGTAATAGAAATAGGATGAAATACAATAGTGAAAAGTGCAAGGTCATGCACTTAGGAATTAATAATAAGAATTTTAGATATACGTTGGGGGCGCATCAGTTGGAAGCAACAGAGGAGGAGAAGGACCTTGGGGTATTGGTTGATAGCAGGATGACTATGAGTCGCCAATGAGATACGGCTGTTAAAAAAGCAAATGCGATTTTGGGATGCATCAGGCGGGGTATTTCCAGCAAGGATAAGGAGGTGTTAGTACCGTTATATAAGGCGTTGGTGAGACCCCATCTGGAATACTGTGTGCAGTTCTGGTGTCCCATGTTCAAGAAGGATGAATTCAAACTGGAACAGGTTCAGAGACGGGCTACTAGGATGATCCGAGGAATGGAAAAACTGCCTTATGAAAGGAGACTCAAAGAGCTTGGCTTGTTTAGCCTGGCCAAAAGAAGGCTGCGGGGGGATATGCTCGCTCTATATAAATATATCAGGGGGATTAACGTTAGGGAGGGAGAGGAATTATTTAAGTTTAGTACTAATGTAGGCACGAGGACGAATGGGTACAAACTGGATATTAGGAAGTTTAGACTTGAAATTAGACGAAGGTTTCTAACCATTAGGGGAGTGAAGTTCTGGAACAGCCTCCCGAGGGAAGTAGTAGGGGCAAAAGACTTTTCTGGCTTTAAGACAAGGCTTGATAAGTATATGGAGGGGATGTTATGATAGGATCGTTAATTTGGGCAATTGATCTTGGATTACCACCAGATAGGTCTGCTCAATGGTCTGCGGGGAGATGTTGGATGGGATGGGAACTGAGTTACTGCAGAGAATTCCTTCTTGGGTGCTGGCTGGTGAGTCTTGCCCACATGCTCAGGGTTTAGCTGATCGCCATATTTGGGGTCGGGAAGGAATTTTCCTCCAGGGCGGATTGGCAGAGGCCCTGGAGGTTTTTCACCTTCCCCTGCAGCGTGGGGCACGGGTCGCTTGCTGGTGGATTCTCTGCAGCTTGAGGTCTTCAAACCAATTTTGAGGATTTCAATAACTCAGTCCTGGGTTAGGGGTTGTTATAAAATTGGATGGGTGGGGTTCTGTGGCCTGCCTTGTGCAGGAGGTCAGACTAGATGATCATATTGGTCCCTTCTGACCTATGAGTCTATGAGTCTACAGCCACAGTCGTTGGATGAAGTTGCTCAGTCTGCTAACCAGATGCCAGAGGATCTGTGCACCCCCCATTTCTCCCTGCTGGTTTTTTGATTTTCATCCAAAGCAACAGGGTTCTGCCCACTGCTACCTGCAACAGTCCCTGAAATTTAGGAGTTGATCAAATGCAGCATTCAAAAATTATTGCATTGCAGACAAGCACAGAAAATGCCACAGCACTGAGTGCAAGATTTCATTTCACCTGGATAACTAGGAAAGGAGGTTGAGTTTAGGTTGACCTTAGCTATCGCATGTTAGCTAAGCCCTACCTAAATTAGTCTTGACTAGAAAAAAGATCAAATAGTCAACATTGCTCCTTATATTTGATCTCACTTGTTATGTCTTTAAAATGAATTCAGCAGTGCACGGTAAAAAGGCAGGGAAGCAATAGCAAAGTGGCTGCTGCTGTGACCATTTGTATTATGGACAGCATTGGAAGGGAATCACCCTTTGGTGACTGGCAAGCATACTGGATGCAATTTGAGGCAGCCCCAGCACAGGAAAAATCAGAGGCAGAACAGGATGGATAGGGCTGCTCAAGGCCCAGTTTAGGCACAGACCCAAAGCTTGACTTGTGAAAAGTTTCCTTAAATTCACAGAAGAAAAAAACAAAAACCAGAAGTACGATGCAAGCCATAATCCCTTGCATGACTCATTAGTCCTAGCCAAGCCTTAAGAAAACCCTCTGACAGCGGTTCTCAAACTGTTGGTCAGGACCCCAAAGTGGGTTGGGACTCCATTTTAATGGGGTCGCTAGGGCTGGCTTGGACTTGCTAGGGCCCAGGCCTGAAGCCCAAGGACTTCAGCCCTGAGCAGCAGGAGCTCAGGTTACAGGCTCCCCGCCTTGGGCTGAAGCCCTTGAGCTTTGGCTTTGTCCCCCTCTACCCAGAGTGTGGGGCTTGGGCTTTGTCAGAGGGGGACATGGTGCAATAAAGTTTGAGAGCCTCTGCTCTAGGATAAGATAAGGCAGCACAGGCTGTATTTGAGGTGGTGGCTCAACCTAAGGAGAACCACAGGATCTTTGTCCAACAGCTTCAATAAAGAATCCATATTATATTCATTACAACCAGGTCAAGTTTCCGCCCTACCATGAGTGTAGATACCACAAGGATATATGCACCAAAATCACTGCACTTGATACCAGGCAGCTGATGGTTTGGGAAAAGAATCACCAGACAATTAAGTTCAATTACCCTGATGCTTTATTAAATCTTTGACAGAGAGGGTGAAAAACTCACAGAACCACAAAATCCCCAGTCACATTTCACTGGCTTCTTAATCTCTAGCACTCTTTATCATGCACATAAATAATGTGACAGAGCAGCACTATGACTATTGTAATTAATCTTAAGTGATGCTTTTATACAACATTACCTGGTTAATATAATCTTGCAATTGATTTTTATTTATTATCTAATAATTTTCTCCAAAAGAGTTTGTGAAACAACTATGTCTTTGATTGTATGTAATCTTAAAATCATGGCTGTTTATTTGGATACATTTTGAAATTACAAATAATACAAAAGATCTGAGTGGTTTGAGCACTGGCCTGCTAAGCCCAGGTTTGGGAGTTCAATCCTTGAAGGGGCCATTTAGGGATCTGAGGCAAAAATCTGTCTCGGAATTGGTCCTGCTTTGAGCAGGGGGTTGGACAGATGACCTCCTGAGGTCCCTTCCAACCCTGACATTCTATGATTCTTTGTAAATGTTGCTTTTTTCAATCACAGCAACATTAGCTCATACAGGAAACACTGTTACAGTAAACTTAGAATCCTTTGCATAAAAGAGGGAAAATCTCATTCAAGAGAAAAGTCCATCATCAATTTTGAACACACAAATATACAAAACACTTACAAATTCTGAAAGAATTTGTTAGCCTGACAGGAACATTCTGCATGGATCACAAAATCGGCATTAAGAGGATTATTGCATTTAAGAGAGACATATCACAGCAAAGGACAAACCCACACTTAAGGTACTAGTACAAGGATAAAAAACCATCATGGACATTTACAATTATTCAGTGTTCTTGAATCAGGCCAATTGGAAGGGTTAAGTTTCAGTTACAATAAATGCAGAAGATAAATTATGTTATACATTCAGTTTGTCATGTTTTAATCTTAGTGTTATCTTTATTGCACATAAGAGTTTTTCTTGTTTGTTTTGTATAACAAATATACAGGCTATATGAAGTGCTAATTAATGTTGATCTAGAATATTAAATTTTTCCTGGATTTAAAACAGCCTTAATGCAACAATAGGGTTGCCTCAAGTTGTGTGTCTTTTTTGTTAATTGCCATGCTTAATAACATACAATAACACGTCACCTAATGTTGTAGTTACGTTCCTGAAAAATGCTACTTTAAGTGAAATGATGTTAAGCAAATCCAATTGCCCCATAAGAATTAATGTAAAGGGGGGGAGTTAAGTTCTGGGGAAATTGTTTTCACCAGACAAAAACCTATTATACACACAGACACACATATACACAGTATAAGTTTTAAACAGTTTAATACTGTACACAGCAGTGATGATTGTGAAGCTTGGTTGAGGTGGTGAAGTCAGAGGGTGGGATATTTCCCAAGGAATGCCTTACTGCTAAACGATAAACTAACATGCGGCTGAGCCCTCAAGGGTTAACACATTGTTAATGAAGCCTCACACTCTGCAAGGCAGCACACGTGGAGGGAGAAGACACAGACGTGTGTGTGTGCGTGTGTGTGTGTGAGTGAGAGTGAGAGAGATGTGCATTGCCCCTTTAAGTACACTGACCCCACTCTAAGTACACTGCCTTTTTAAGTAGATCAGCAAGTTGAGACAACAGCTGCTGCTAGCGAGGTCCCTCTGTCCTAAGCCCTGTCCTGTCCCACCCCTGCTCTGTGGAGATGGGGTAAAGGAGCACGGTGGAGGAGGGCAGAAGGACACCCTGACATTAGCACTCCTCTTCTCTCTCTCTTCCCCCCCTCCCCACCACAGCAAGCAGGAGGGTCCCAGGAGCAGCTACAAGGCAGAGGGCAGGAGCAGCACATGGCACTGGGGGGAGGGACTGCTGAACTGCCTGGCAGTTGGTAGCCTGCTGGGTGGCTACACCACAGGGAACTTAGGGGAGCTGATAGGTGGGCTGCTGGTCCACCCTGGTTCCGAGCCCCAGCTAGCTCCAACGGGCTGCTCTTTCTGTAAGCAGTGGACAAAGCGGGTGGCTGCCAAACAACGCTATAAGGGAGTACTGTGCAACTTTAAACGAGCACATTCCCTAATTGATCAACAATGTAACAACGAAACGTTAACCGAGATGACGTTAGCTGAGGAGTTACTGTACATAACTCCTCAATTAGCTTTAGATGTTCAGGCCTCAGACCCAGACTCAGTAAAGCACTTACACCCATGCCTAGATGCTCTGCTGAATCAGGGCCTCAATGAATGAAGTAGGATAAGATTAAGTTCCTACTTTACTGCAGATACCACTGTTGATTGAAGAGAAGTTTCTACAAGGCTGAATTATTGGGATCACAGGGCAAGAATATATGTTGCAATTATTATTTTTGCAACAGTAAAGGTTAGATTTGTTTTAGATGAGAGCTTTGAATTTGTATGAAGACCTTAAAATGGCAGGATATTTTGATTTTTTTTTTTTTTTTGCACATATGATCTGATTTTGGGGAAATGTGTGCAGTGGGGGGAGGAGATTTTGCATTTCAAAATCTCTCATAAAACTTGTCCCAGGAATAAACTGAAAGCAACTTCCCCTGTGCCTGTCAGGCAAGGTATGGAGAACGTACAATGATTTAACCAAGTAGGGCTTCATTTGGTTCTGCAAAAGCAAATAGGGAAAGCTTCAGCATAGAAAAAAAAAGTTTTCTAGAGAAATGAACACCTAAAAAAGATTTTTTATAATCTTTTTGCAACCTTATCAATACTTAATTACAAAACAAAAAGGATATTGTACATTTAAAATCATGCAATTTGTTCAAAAAAATAGCAAATTAAGGCACATCTATGTTTTAATGCTTCAAGTACTTCACTGTGCATTGTGTAATAAGTTGCCTAGGAAGAACCCCAACAGTGCTCTATATAAGCTTGAAAAGCATGTCTCTTTCACCAACAGAAGTTGATCCAATAAAAGATTTTACCTCACCCACCTTGTCTGTCTTATATCCTGAGACCAACATGGCCACAACAACACCAGTGCTTCAAAGCAGCTGATGCACTAACTTGCTCCACCTAGCTGCGGCCATTCATTTGAAAGAAGAGTGTGATGTCTGAGGCCCAGTAGGCTGACATAGATCTTTTTCCATCTAGTTGAGGTTATATGTTATGTTTGGCTATCCAGGTCACTTTTCAGTCAAATGTCCCTGGCTGGAGAGATTGCCAAACACAAGATTGAGCTTGGACCTGATTTCAGAGCAGAAGAGTGCCCCTCTCTATTTATTTTTCAGAAGGAGATCTTTAAGCAGTGTTCTTTTCAGTAGCTAGAATCTTTGGAATAACCAGAGCCGTTGAGTTAAGATGATACTGATCTAGTAGAGGATGGGAAAGTACAGGAGAATGACTGAAAACTAGAAGAAATTAACAAGAGTTATCCACATGCTGGAGGCAGAGACAATACCAGTCTTATGTTTGTTGGCCTGAGTTGTAGTGGTCTTCAGTAGAACCACTGTTTGAGTATTGCCTTCTCTCAATTTGAGGTTTGTTTTCCAGTGGCTACCATTACAACATTGGTTTGCAAGGAAGCATTGGATATGGACACAGTGGGCTCTTCTCATCTTTCAAGTTGAGGGACAGTGCTTACCTCTCTATGCTCCAACGTGGTCTCATGACTGCAGAGACATTCCTCTCAGTCAACGGTGGAGATGCTTGCATGATGATATTTGACTTACACTTTGCCTCCCTGGAGGCATACAAGAAACTCTGTTTCCTTCTCACGTTTCCTACAAATGCTCTAAGGTAGAAAAAATCCATTCTCAAGAAGTTTTCCTTCATCAAGTCACTGGGAACCTTTGTTCTCCTAATCAGCTGATTAAACATTCCACTCTTCTTGCAACTGGATGACAGTTTGGGGTTGATGGGCTTTGACTGTGCAAAAAGAATCCGGAATTCCAGGTCAAAATGTGCGACTGCTGGGCCCGACAGAATCAAGATGTTACTGCTGCTCAGTTTCCCATCAGTCCATGTGAAACTTAATAATGAGAAAATTCACAATGATGTTAAATAATACACCCACACAAAGGGTGAAATAGTGCCAATACATGTTCTCTTTCAATACAAGAAACTAGATTGTTACTGTACTACGGATAGTTAGTAACATTTTTTAGTGCAAACATCACATATGATCAACAGCTCATAAGAAAAAAAAACAGTTTTGTACTATTACCCTTCACCCCACAATCCAAAGAAGTCATAGTCATAGGAGACAAGGACATGAAAAGAAATAGGGTACTTGCCTGTAGGAACCTGTTGTCACTCTTATGCCATCAACCAAGATAAACTTTTCTTGGACCTTCCCCACAATTTTGACTCCTGACCTTGTGCAATAAGTGTTTCCCGATATAGTTCGAACTCTCATCAGCTGTTTGAAAGAGAAAAAACTTATTTAGGTTTCGACATATCAAAAGAAAAATGATTCCACCTAAGAGGGAAACTTACAAACATTAATGATAAAACAGAGTCCGAAGACCACTGTTGATCAGTTAACACAGGATGCTGCTGAGTGACATAAGATTCTCTCTCCTAAGGAGTCAAATGACCATTCAAAGGGGTTCTTGTGGCTTAGGGAGCAAAACATGAAGTCAACATCTGAACCAGAATTTAGGCTCCCTCATTATAAAGCAGTGAACCTTGATACTGTTGGACTAACGAGACCACTCAACGTATTTGTCCTTCAGGGATTAAGAAATGGACCAAACTGAACTAAAACCTCCTTTGCGTCCTTACAAAAGAGTGACTAAAATATAGTGGATTATGTGTTTACCCAGTCCCCTCCCCCTTTAAATAATTTATGTTTGTGGGAAGAGAACCTCTCTTCCAACAGATTTCCTAGAAGAAAGAAAAAAATTTAATCATCTGGGCCAGAAACATTAAGACATTCATCAGAAAGATTCCCAATTCTAAGGAAAGTCAATTTACTTTATGAGACGGCCAGAAAATTAAGGTTCAAGCTACAGCTATTTAAACAAAGAAAAGAGCATCTGCAGTGCTTTCAGCAATCCCACAACAAGTGTTAAAGACAAAAATCACTTCAATACATGGGTGTTACTGCACCTCTACAGACATCATTGTTTGTGCAGTTAGTGCCTTGTTTTTCAAGATCAGTTAAAACTTACAAAAAAAGAGCAAGAGCTACATAGATCCTATTTCTTTTGAAAACTCAGATGTTATGGTTGCAACAGGGCCAATAACCAAATATTTGTTGCCATAAGTATCACAGTGCCTACCTTCTCCTGCTCAAGATCAACTCCTAGATTTCTGCACATTTTCAGGAAGTGGGGAAATGAAGCACGATCTAAAAGGATGTACACACTAACTTTCTGCTTGCTACAGGCTTCCTGAAGGTCTTTGAAGATATCAATGTCTGTGAAGGTATCCATAACCACAGCAATAACCTGCAACAAATACAGAAGAAACCATTAGTTCAAGAAAACCTTGTGACCTATGTCTTATTTTTCTCAGCACGCCAGGGGAGATTTAGAAGGGGCAGAGGGGTGTATGAATCAATTTAGTTTCCAAATTAAGTAGTCCCCTGGTTGGTTTCCTTTTATCGATACCATATTCCCTAGACAAGTTTCCATTTTCCTTGCTACTTTTTTAAGTGTTATTTTATTGTGACATAGTCAACCTGTTCTGTCATTCTTAGCAGCATTCCACAAATGTGTCAAGTACTGGATAATTTAGATATCCAGGGGCTGGTGCAGCTACAACATTACATATTAGAGAGATAAGGTGGATGATGTAATATCTTTTATTGAACCAACTTGTTGATGACAGACAAATCCCTGGCTGAATCAGAGCCGTATGTGCAGGCTCTACAGTGGGAAAGCTTTTTATATTGCTCTGCATCAGAGGTGAGAGAGGACACCATGATACTGAGGGATGGAAGGGTAAGGAAATGGGTTTAGGTTAAACTAACAGCATTTCAAAGGGAAAACATATGGGTATTGCACAAATATGTTGCTTCACAGCACACCTAAAGTATATGGGTACCCATTATAATCAATCTCTGCATATCATCGCTTCCACAAAGTCATACATAGTAAAATGGAAACATAGATATTGAACTCGTAGGATGATGGCAGCCTGCTTCTTAGAGTATTCATTCTGTCCTTGACACTTACCATTTGATAACATATAAAAAGAAAGTACATTTAAGATTCTTTGCTACACCATCCACGCGGTTTCCTTTTGTACACCTGGAATTGCAATAGCAGGAACTAGAGAGTTTGTGAATAGAGACTACATCTCTTTGGTTCATAGAGTGCAAACGACACAATTAAATAGCTGAAGGCAGGTAACTGAATTGGGAAAGAGAGATTGCTGGCTGTCAGTCCTTTCTGCCAATGCATAAGTTACTCAGGAAAAGGAATCTTATATACTTTCAGAATCAAGTACTGAATCATCACTTATCAGGGAACACTATCTCCATTTGTCATTTGCTCAGCAGCATCTTGCTCACTGTTTAATTATATTTGTATTCTATGTTCCCTCTTGCGTATTGCATGACTTCACCCACAAGGCTGAAGCACACAGGTCTTAAGGTTCCTTCATTTCCCCCACCTCTAAATTGATCCCAAGACCCACCAGGGCAGGCAGGGACTACAGGCTGCTCTCCAACACCAGATGAATGGGCTAGTAAGAAGCTTACTTAGAAACATTTTTTTAGAGATAGGCGTTTCACCACCAGCCTTCCACAACCAAATAGTTGACCTTTGATACCATTCAACCACTTAATAAACGGAGATATGGGAATGGGGAGTAAATATCCAGTCCAAAACAGAACTTTGGCAAGATGGTTAATTCTTAGCTTGAAGTTTCTTACACTGAAGTACCCTAAGTTGGAGATGCAACACAAACGCAAGCCATTTTGATAGACATGCAGAGTTTGTGGGATTGTGTCCTCTTCCTGTAAAATGTATTGCTTGAAGAGAAGGACTTTTTCAGTCCCAAAACTTGGAAAGGATCACTGACTTCACCAGTGATATCTGCAAACGGTTCGAGTATGCAAGGAAAAGAAACTTCTCAGCACAGCAAATATCTTCACGGGTGTGAACTGGTTTCCCCTTTACTATCATTTCTTTAGATGAGAAGAAATGCTGAGGATCCTTACTGTATTGTCATTAGTAAGGCTGTCAAGTGATTAAAAAAAATCACAATTAATCACGATTAAAAAAATCATCATGATTAATCGCACAATAAAATACCATTTATTTACATATTTTGTATGTTTTCTACATTTTCAAATATATTGATTTCAATTACAACATAGATCAGAGTACAGTGCTCACTTTATTTTTATTACAAATATTTGTGCTGAAAAAAATATTTTTCAATTCACTTCATACAAGTACTGTAATGCAATCTCTTTATCATGAAAGTTGAACTTACAAATGTAGAATGATGTACAAAAAACTAACTGCATTAAAAAATAAAACAATGTAAAACCTTAGAGACTACAAGCCCATGGAATCCTACTTCTTGTTCAGCCAATCGCTCAGACAAACAAGTTTGTTTACATTTGCAGGAGATAATGCTGCCCGCTTCTTGATTACAATGTCACCTGAAAGTGAGAACAGGTGTGCACATAGCACTTTTGTAGCTGGCACTGCAAGGTATTTACATGCTGTCATAAACTGATAGTTAAGAGTTAATGGAACAGAAGTACTTCATATCTCTTTTGTCTGTAAACGGTTAACAAGATCAGTGAGCCTGGCTGTCACCTGACCAGAGGACCAATCAGGGGACAGGATACTTTCAAATCTTGAGGGAGGGAAGTTTTTGTGCTGTGCTGTTAGTTTTTGGTTGTTGTTCACTCTGGGGGCTCAGAGGGACCAGACGTGCAACCAGGTTTCTCTCCAATCTCTCAGATACAGGCTCTTATAAGTTCAGAACAGTGAGTACTAGATAGATAAGGCGAGTTAGGTTATGTTTGTTTTCTTTATTTGCGGATGTGTATTTGGCTGGAAGGAGTTCAAATGTGTATTTTGCTGAAAGGATTTTAATTTGTACTTGTATACTTAGGCTGGGAGGGTATTCCCAGTGTCTATAGCTGAAAGACCCTGTAACATATTCCATTTAAAATTTACAAAGATAATTTTTACTGTTTTTCTCTCTTTAATTAAAAGCTTTTTTTGTTTAAGAACCTGATTGTTTTTTTATTCTGGTGTGAGACCCCAGAGGACAGGGTCTGGATTCACCAGGGAATTGGTGGGGAGAAAGGAGGGAAGGGGGAGAGAGAGGCTAGTTTCTCTCTGCGTTAGGATTACTGTCTCTTTCAGGGAGAGTCTGGGAGGGGGAGAGAGAAGGAGGGGGGGAAGGTGTATTTTCCTCTCTGTTTAAGATTCAAGGAGTTTGAATCACAGTAATCTTCCAGGGTAACCCAGGGAGGGGAATCCTGGGAGAGGCAACGGTGGGGGAAAAGGGTTTACTTTACTTGTGGTAAGATCCAGAGGGTCTGGGTCTTGGGGTTCCCCAGTAGAGGTCTTGAGGGGACCAGAGTGTACCAGGCACTGAAATTCCTGGTTGGTGGCAGTGCTACAGGTTCTAAGCAGGTAATTGAGCTTAGATGAATTCATGCTGGTACCCCATCTTTTGGACGCTAAGGTTCGGAGTGGGGACTTATACCATGACACATGCCAAATATGCTAAACATTTGTATGCCCCTTCATGTTTCAATCATCATCCCAGAGGACATGCGTCCATGCTGATGGCAGGTTCTGCTCGATAACAGTGCAGACTGGCGCATGTTAACTTTCATCATCTGAGTCAGATGCCACCAGCAGACTTTTTTTTTTCATAGTTCAAGTTATGTAGTTTCCAGATTGGAGTGCTGCTCTTTTAAGACTTCTGAAAGCATGCTCCACACCTTGTCCCTCTCAGATTTTGGAAGGCACTTCAGATTATTAAACCTTGGGTCGAGTGCTGTAGCTATCTTTAGAAATCTAACATTGCACTTTCTTTGTGTTTTGTCAAATCTGCAGTGATAGTGTTCTTAAAATAAAAAACATGTGCTGGTTCATCATCGGAGACTTCTATAACATGAAATATATTGCTGAATGCAGGTAAAACAGCAGGAGACTACTGTTCACTCCCCTCACCCCCCCGGGGAACTCAGTCAAAATTTAATTAATGCATTTTTTTTTAAACAAGTGTCACCAGCATGGATGCATGTTCTCTAGAATGGTGGACAAAGCATGAAAGGGCTTATGTATGTTTAGCATATCTGACATGTAAATACCTTGCAATGCTGGCTACAAAATTGCCATGCGAATGCTAGTTCTTATTTACAATGTCACCTAAAGTGAGAGGCAGGCAGCATTACCTCCTGAAAATGTTGTATGTCTTAGCAATTGATTGAACAAGAAGCAGGACTGAGTGGACTTATAGACTTAAAGTTTTACATTGTTTTGTTTTTGAGGGCAGTTATGGAACAAACAAACAAAAAATGCATTTGTAAATTGAACTTTCACAACAAAAGTGATTGCATTATGGTACTCATATGAGGTGAATTGAAAATTACTATTTTTCTTTTTTTTATAATGTTTACAGCGCAAATATTTGTAATCAAAATAATATAAAGTGAGCACTGTAGACTCTATTCTGTGTTGTATTTAAAATCAATATATTTTAAAATGTAGAAAAAATCCAAAAATATTTAATAAACTTCAATTAGTATTCTATTGTTTAATAATGTGATTAAAACTGCAATTAATCTTAATTCATTTTTTTTAGTTAATTGCATGAGTTAACTGTGATTAATAGACAGCTCTAATCATTAGGGATCCCATGACATTTTGAACAAAGGAAGCATTATTAGTCTAGATGGTCTGGCCAAGATCCAGCTTGGATAATTACACTCTGCCTTCATAGCTGATATCATAGGGAGAAATCTAAGTAGAGATGTTCTTCAGTTCTCCTCTGAAAAACTTAAGTGGGACTAACTTGGTTTGAGCATTGGCCTGCTAAACCCAGGGTTGTGAACTCAATCCTTGAGGGGGCGATTTGGGGATTGGTCCTGCTTAGAGCAGGGGGTTGGACTAGATGATCTCTTGAGGTCCCTTCCAACCCTAATAATCTATGATTCTAACTTAAGTCAGCCTCACTTCAGGCCCCGGCAAAATCACAGAGCAGGTCCTCAAGGAATTCATTTTGAAGAAGTTGGAGAAGAGGAAGGTGATCAGGAACATTCAACATCGATTCATCAAGGGCAAGTCATGCCTGACCAACCTGATTGCCTTCAGTGATGAGATAACTGGCTCTGTGGATATGGGGAAAGCGGTGGATGTGATATAGCTTGACTGTAGCAAAGCTTTTCATACAGTCTCCCACAGTATTCTTGCCAGCAAGTTAAAGAAATATGGATTGGATGAATGGACTATAAGGTGGATAGAAAGCTGGCTGGATTATCAGACTCAATGGGTAATGATCAATGGCTCAATGTCTAGTTGGCAGCCGGTATTAAGCAGAGTGCCCAGGGGTCAGTCCTGGGGTCGGTTTTGTTCAACATCTTTATTTATGATCTGTATGATGGGATGGATTGCACCCTCAGCAAGTTCGCAGATGACACTAAAATGGAGGGAAAAGGTAGATTAGCTAGAGTGTAGGGATAGGATCTAGAGTGACCTAGACAAATTGGAGGATTGGGCCAAAAGAAATCTGATGAGGTTCAATAAGGACAAATGCAGAGTCCTGCACTTAGGAAGGAAGAATCCCATGGACCACTACAGGCTGGGGACGGACTGGCTAAGCAGCAGTTCTGCAGAAAAGGACTTGGGGATTACAATGGATGAGAAGCTGGATATGAGTCAGTAGTGTGCCCTTGTTGCCAAGAAGGCCAATGGCATGTTGGGCTGTATTAGTATGAGAACTGCCAGCAGATCAAGGGAAGTGATTATTCCCTTCTATTTGGCACTGGTGAGGCCACATCTGGAGTATTGCATTCAGTTTTGGTCCCCCCTTCCCCCCCACTACAGAAGGGATGTGGACAAATTGGAAAGAGTCCAGCAGAGGGCAACGAAAATTATTAGAAGCCCAGGGCACATGACTTACGGAGAGTGAGGTGGGATTTGTCAGGTGTCCCCCTTCCCCCTGCATTCTGCTTACCCTATCTCCATACAGCAGGGGTGACACGGAAGGGAGCTAGCTGGCAGCAGCTGCTGTCTCCACTTGCTGATCTACTTTAAAAGGCAGTGTACTTAGAGTGGGGTTGGCATATTAAATGGGGCAATGCACATCTCTCTCTCACACACACACAGGGTATGTATCTCTGTCTGCCATGCTGTCTTCCCTTCCTCCATTTGTGCTGCCTTGTAGAGCATGAAGCTACATTAACAACAATGTATTAACCCTTGAGGACTCAGCCAAGTGCTAGATCATTTAGCAGTAAGGCATTCCCTAGGAAATATCCCACCCTCTTCCTCCACCACCTCAACCAAGTTTCACAATCACCATTGCAGTGTACAATGTTAAATTGTCTGTTTAAAACTTAAATACTGTGTGTGTATATATAGTCTTGTCTGGTGAAAAAAATTCCCTTGAACCTAATCTCCCCAAATTTACATTAATTCTTATGGGGAAATTGGGTTCACTTAACATCGTTTTGCATAAAGTCACATTTTTCAGGAACAATACGACAACATTAACCGAGGAGTTACTGTACAAGCAGAAGGCTGCAATATTCCATCCTAGAGGTGGCATGAGTGATCTCTAGGTGAATTATGTACATAGCACCCATTGTGCGTTAAGACAAAAGTTATCAGGTTTTACTTAAAAGACACACTGTGCGATGGTGTGATACTAAGGTGCTACAAAAGTATTTTGGGATGACCACATTACTCGTAATTGCCGAGGTCCCAAGTGAACTAACCAAGACCAATGAGTGTCCATAAGCACACTACACTATCATTTATTCTGCATAGAACACATAGGTTGCCGAAAGACTAGTTTCTAAAGTATGATAGATTTTATCCCAAAGCAGACAGGATCCCTGCCCTGAGGAGCTTCTCTCTTCCTTCATTCTGCTGCAGGATGTCACATGTTTTTGCAAGACCAAACATTAAAGTGGTGATTTAAAAAAAATGCAATAAATAATAATGCGAAGGTGCAGATTTCAGAATTTAATCCTGGCTGGCTGGAGTTTAGGGACCAAAGCCAGGGGGTCATTAGTGCAACACTGGCGCCCAGGCTCCTAGTTCCCCCGGCACGGAAGAGCGCTGGCAGCGCAGTATCCCCCGGGCTTTCCCTGGGCGCCCGGAGGAGGAGGCGGCTCAGGCAGGGGACTCACCTCCCTGGCCGAGCGGATCTGCCTGCGCACCGCCTCCTTGCAGCTGTAGATGGTCTCCCCGAAGCTGGGCTGGAAAAGCGCCTCCACGCGGGTGAGGCCGCGGTACGAGCCGCTGGAGAATCCCGGCCAGCCCAGCTCCAGCACGGGCGGCTCCACGTCCGACTGCTCGGGGAAGTAGGTGAGCGAGGAGCAGTCCAGCGAGGCGCTGAGCGAGGGCTCGGCCGCCCCGTCCTCTGCCCCGGCGGGCGGCGCGGCCGCCTGGAGGATGGCCTGGATCTCGGGCTCCGAGAGGAAGCCGGGCACCTTCTCCCGGCGCAGGAAAGCGCGGAACGCGGCCCGGCCGCCCGCCACCAGCTCCTCCAGCGCCAGCCGCTGCGCCTCGCTGTAGAGCTCGGGCGAGCTCGGCTCCCCGGGGGGCCAGCGGCCCGGCGCGTCCTCCAGGCACTGGGACTGGTTCGCCATAGGGAGCCGCGGCCGCCGCTGCCAGCCCGCAAGTGGCGCGGCCACTAAACTAGGCCTTTTATGGGGAGTTTTAAACCCAGCCAACGCCCCCTCACCCCGATTCTCCTCCACCTCCCACCCAGCGCGGGGCCCTGCCTCCTCCTCTTGCACCTTCCCAGGCTGAAGGGAGCGACGGTCGTTGAGTTCAAGCGGCTGGTAGCCGGCTCCCTGATGCCCCAGCTCACCTTGGTAGGAGATGCCCTAACTCAAGCTGAGCAGCTGCTGGAGCGGGCCAGGGAGAAGCAATGGCGAGTCTCTAACTCTACCGGTCCCTGCTTTCTTCCCACGCTCCCTACCTAGCAATCCCTTGTGTAACCCAATCAGCTCTGGGAATGGCTACCCTGCCCCAGGGGGCTGCCAATGAATGATTGAAAATAGTTGTAGAAAGAGAGCACATTCAGCACAGGAGACCTGCTACCACAATAACTGCACCTGTCTTGTTCTTGCCTGTAATCACTAAAATTGCATTTACAGACCTGCATGGGGAGGGTCATTTTGTTTACTCTGATTTCTCATCCTCTTAGCATGAAAGAGCCCTTCCAGACATGCATCTGACAAAGTGAGTATTCACCCACTAAAGCTTATGTTCCAATACATCTGTTAGTCCATAAGGTGCCACAGGACTCTTTGTCGCTTTTTACAACACCAGACTAACAGGGCTACCCCACTGATACTTCCAGAAGGTGGTGAACTCCTACTGCCCAGGTAGCAAGTAGCCAAAATAAAAGCAAGGCATTAGCCTACTCCACCCCCTTTTGCCAAAAGCTGTCTGGATGAAAGCTAAAGCTTCAGAGGCCACAGCTGTAAGTCATGTTAACAGTCATTCTACCCCTTTTCTTCAGAATAAACCATATCAGAGGAATGTTTGAAACTGCAAGAATAAACCCAGGGTCTCTTCCACAGCACTGTTGTTTCCCCAAAAGAAGTCTAGTGTCTAGAGAATAGGCTATTATGAAGAGTAGAATAGGTATGCTACATCTTGACAACATTTGACTTCTTCCATGTGCTGTTTATGGTGGTTAATAGCACTAGAATTAATTCCCGCCTCTCCCCCTAGCTGGAAAATATAATCCAGATAGAAAATGCTTATTAAGTGAAGAAGAGTCAAAATCCCAAGTAGAAGGAAAGAAACGAAGATAAGGAAAAGTCATAATTAAGAAAACGCACACTGCAAATTCATTGTTTAAATTAATTTGTGAAGTAAAATACTTTCTGCTGATGGGAAAATACTGTATAGCAGTATAATGTAACATTGTAAAGAGGACATGAAAGAAGGAAGGTTTTCAAATAGAGTTTAAAAAGGAGAAAAGTGCTACTATACATGAAGCATGGAATAAATCCCTCACATGGCTACTAAAGTGTTCATTGACTAGCTCTCTGCAACCTCTGCAGTGGCTGATGAGGGGATTTCTCACCACTGAGCCACTTTTTTTTTTACTGGTTTAAACAGTGCTAGTGCAGCCAGGGCTTTAAAGCCAGATCCTCCTCTCCTCACAGTTGCATGGTAGCATAAAACAATGAACTGTCACCTTTTCCCATGTAAGGAGGTTGAAATGCACAAAGTAGCCACTTTTGCGCATAGGTATGAGTACCACTACCAACAAGAAACATAGAACAGATGCTGACATTACTAGAGAAATGTTACTGCATTTAACCAGCTTGTGTTGTAGACAAGTTAGATATAGGATACCATATACCTTTCGACTCACTGGCATAGAGGAGAGGGTCCAGTAAGAAAGCTGGCTTGTTCCACCCATTGCACACAAACTCACTGAAAGTGAGAACTCTGTAGTATATTTATGAGACCTGAAGTTACAGTTTTACAAAAGTGGAAATCAGACTGGCCAGTGAAGGTTCTGTCCATGCAGCTATCAGCTATTGTAGCTTGCTGAGAATAAACATCCTGGTAGAGGGCTTATTCCTTCACCCTCTCGCTTCCCTGGTCCTTCTCGCATGAATGAGAGCAACAATACCCGAAGTCCAAAGGTGCAAACACTTTGATGTTTTTTGGGATGAACTTCCAGCAAGCATGATTCCAGTTTCCTTCCTCAGTGTCCCACTTCCCAGCTCTGGCAGCACAGAGCCTTGCCTGTGTCCCTGTTCCCATTCCCCTCCCCTTAGCAAAACATGATTTCAATTCCCCCATCCCCATTTCCTCCTTACTTCCCGATTGACTGCAGACTGTATAGTAAAACTTGAGTTCTGCTTAGCTATACCTTAACCAATCATTTTACTGAAATTTAACTAACCAATCCTAACACATTGTAACATGGTTATTTAACCAATTATATCCCATCATCTTAATTGGTTTACACCCAAAAGAATTAATTCTACAGCAGACAGAAACAATCACAGAACCAGACAGAGATTATACAGACCAAAAAATAGGAAAGTGGAGACTACAGTGATAGAACAATACAGAAAAGAGGATTTCACATCCCAGCTATTGATAAGTGAGTTCTTGCCAGACAGGATGCTATCAAACTAAGTATCCTTTTACATCTTCTAGGCTTGTCCCTTTCTCTGGAGGTGACAGGAATATCAGGACAGGATTGTATTCCTAACAGCCCAATAGCACCTTATTTCAATGTGACTAGTTTGGAATGTAAGGATGTGGCCATATACTTCCCAGTTTATGGCTGCCTCTGCTGGTTGGCCGAAGGCCTTAGCTTAAGAACAGGGCCTCAGACTCTCACAGTAAGAGAAGGCCCTTAAACCAGCAGACAGTGATTTTGATTCTTCCTTTTATACTTCTATAACTAGCTAAGTGATAAGAATACACCTAAATTCTTAAAGTATAGGCCTTTGCAGACAGGCCTGAATATCTATATCCTAACATCCCACAGTAGGTTAGAAGGATTTAGCTTCCTCCATCTCAGCATCTCTCTAGGTGATCAAGATAGATCAGAATTAGTAACCGTTCCTCACTTCTGAAAGATTTATGGAATACAGGTAATCTCTGAAATAGAGGCAGCAGTGTTAGAGGTATGGTACTTGCAAGGATTATACTTCCCCCGCAACCCTCTACCAATTGTTGTAGGTTTCTAATTTTTTTTAAAAATGTTTCTCTCTGCTTCTTGGTAAGAGAAAGACACACAAACAGGAAAACTATAGTGGAGAAAACAATGGAACTGCAATAGACAAAGTGCTATCAGTTACCACACTTAAAAGAAATTGTTTTCCTTGTATTTTTCCTACTTAATTATTTATAACAGTAGGTAGCACATCTTCACACAAATTTAATTAAGATGATGGCATCCACTTGTTGCAACCTACACATTTAGATTACATGAATGTAAAGATTATGCAATGTCATTGTGTGAAGAAGTCACTGCTGTGCAGGGCTGTCAGCTAGATATTAGGATAGATGACAGAGCAACTGCTGCAATCATTTATATTGCCCCACTGCCACCCCCATATCAGTGCTTCTCAACCAGGGATCTGTGGCCCCCTGGAGATCCACGCGGCCCCACGGCTGAATCCCTGATCCCTGGTGCCCTCCACGAGGCTGAAGCCAGGAGGTACAGGGCTGAAGACCCAATCCCCGACACCCCCAGGGGGCTGAAGCCAGGAGGTGGGTGTGACATTGCACTCCCTACGTTTATGGAAATATGCTTATGAGTGTGAATATAATGTAACTAGAATATGCTTTATGCAAAAGGTCTCTTGTAAGGTATCATTACAAAGCTTATAACATACTGAATGTGTTTAACCTATTTGTATGAATGTATCATTCTTGTATCTGAAGCCCTATTGTAATTATGCAAAGTGTGTGTGGTCCATTAACGGTGTCTTGGAATCTTGATGGCTCCCATTGACTAGGGCAATTGGTTGTAAATGGCTCTGTTTAGTTGCAAGTCTTCCTGTGTGTCAGGCCAAGAAGAATGAATGCTTGGGGTCTCACAGGACATGTGATCGTGTCACCTGGTAGACTCCATCTTAAACCTGGTGCTTTTCCATTTAGGAGGAAGGGTGCGGACCCAGAGAGAAAAGATTCCCCACTTGTGCCAAAGCTATAAAAGGGGGTGGAACAAAACAAAGGGGGCTGCCAGTCATCAGAAATCCCTGAGTTACCATCTGAGCTGGAATTAACAAGGACTGTACCAAGGGAAAGGATTGGGCCAAGACTTAGGAGTCTAGTCTGTGAAAGTAGCTTATTGGAACATCGCTGAGGGTGAGATTTACCTGTATTCAGTTTCTTAATGTATTAAGCTTAGACTTGTAACTTACTTTGTTCTAGCAGCAAAGAATCCTGTGGCACCTTATAGACTAACAGACGTTTTGGAGCATGAGCTTTTGTGGGTGAATACCCACTTCCTCAGATGCATGTAATGGAAATATCCAGGGGCAGGTATATATATATGTGTGCTAGCAAGCAAGCTAGAGATAACGAGGTCAGTTCAATCAGGGAGGATGAGGCCCTGTTCTAGCAGCTGAGGTGTGAAAACCAAGAGAGGAGAAACTGGTTCTGTAATTGGCAAGCCATTCACAGTCTTTGTTCAATCCTGAGCTGATGGTGTCAAATTTGTAGATGAACTGAAGCTCAGCAGTTTCTCTTGTACCCAGAAGCCTCCTACTGCAAGACAAACCCAAGAGAGAAACCAACAGGACTCCACTGGCCATCACATACAGCCCCCAGCTAAAACCCCTCCAACGCATCATCAAGGATCTACAACCCATCCTGGACAATGATCCCACACTTTCACAGGCCTTGGGTGGCAGGCCAATCCTTGCCCACAGACAACCTGCCAACCTGAAACATATTCTCACCAGTAACTGCACACCACACCATAATAACTCTTGCTCAGGAACCAATCCATGCAACAAACCTCAATGCCAACTCTGCCCACATATCTACACCAGCGACACCATCACAGGACCTAACCAGATCAGCCACACCATCACTGGTTCATTCACCTGCACATCCACCAATGTAATATACGCCATCATATGCCAGCAATGCCCCTCTGCTATGTACATCGGCCAAACTGGACAGTCTCTACGGAAAAGGATAAATGGACACAAATCAGACATTAGGAATGGCAATATACAAAAACCTGTAGGAGAGCACTTCAACCTCCCTGGCCACAATATAGCAGACCTTAAGGTGGCCATCCTGCAGCAAAAAAACTTCAGGACCAGACTTCAAAGAGAAACTGCTGAGCTTCAGTTCATCTGCAAATTTGACACCATCAGCTCAGGATTGAACAAAGACTGTGAATGGCTTGCCAATTACAGAACCAGTTTCTCCTCTCTTGGTTTTCACACCTCAACTGCTAGAACAGGGCCTCATCCTCTCTGATTGAACTGACCTCGTTATCTCTAGCTTGCTTGCTAGCACACATATATATACCTGCCCCTGGATATTTCCATTACATGCATCTGAGGAAGTGGGTATTCACCCACAAAAGCTCATGCTCCAAAACGTCTGTTAGTCTATAAGGTGCCACAGGATTCTTTGCTGCTTTTACAGATCCAGACTAACACGGCTACCCTCTGATATTTTACTTTGTTCTGTTATTACTTGAAATCACTTAAATCCTACTTTTTATACTTAATAAAGTCACTTTTATTAATTAACCCCGAGTAAGTGATTAATACCCGGGGGAGCAAACAGCTGTGCATCTCTATTAGTGTTATAGGGTGTGGTAAATTTATGAGTTTACTCTGTATAGGCTTTATACAGAGTAAAATGGATTTATTTGGGGTTTGGATCCCAGTGGGAGCTGAGTGTCTGGGTGCTGGAGACAGGAGTACTCGCTGAGCTGTTTTCAGTTAAGTCTGGAGCTTTGAGGGCATGGTTCAGACCCTGTTGCAGCAAGCTAGTGTGTCTGGCTCAACAAGACAGGGTTCTGAAGTCCCAAGCTGGCAGGGAAAATGGGCTCAGAGGTAGTTTCAGCACATGAGGTGATAGTCCCAAGGGGGTCTCTGTGACTGAACCTGTCACAGCAGGTCCTGAATCCCAGAGCCCCGAGGCTCCCTGTGTGGCAGAAGCCAAGAGCACAGTAGTCCCAGGGGCAGCGCTACACCTCTCCCTGCTTAGGTTGGAGGTGGGAAGCCAGAACCAGGCAATGCGGGGGCAGCAACTACTCTGGCTGGTGGCCTAGGTTGAAGGTGCTCCTCAGCTCCCAGCCCCCTTTGCTTCTGCAGAGGCAGTTTGTAAGAACCGCTCAGGTGGGGATACCTGGGTCTCTGGCTGGCAACCCCCTCTGCGAACAGGGACCGCAGGGGAACCCTGTGAGCATATAGCTCCTAGTCCCCCTCTCCCTGCATCCTGAGCTACCCCCTGCCCTCAACACAGCCCCATGTCCTATATGATACCTTATAGAGAAGAAAGTCACTAGACTGTTTACAGGCACATTGAAATATGGCCTACACCAGCAACGCTTCCCTAGTGCAGAAGTAGCTTATACCGACCAGTTCTTTTGCCCTTATAACTTACACCAGTTACCTGAACAAAATGAACTAGACTGCCAAGAGGACTGTTTTGCTGGTACAACTGCCTCTACAGTAAGGCTTTTTGCTGGTATAAAAACATGGTAAATAATCATACCCCTGTCATTATTGCACTAGAAACTTTTGCCAGTGCAGGCCAGGGCTGCCATTGCTAGGAGATTCCCTTGATTTAATATAATCAGATGCGTATTTATCAGGAATAATTTCCTTCTGAGGGGCAACTACAGAGTGTGGTAATAAGGACATATTCTTCTTCCTAACCGCAGTAACTGTTTTTCAGCAAAATATCCCTGTAACGGGTTGGGGCTCACCACCTAGCACCTCCCACTGGTAACTCCGGGAATTAGCACTGTCCGGCAGAGCGCCCCCTCCTGGTGGTGTCCCATCCGTCTTTCTGTCCTCCGTTGGCATCGCTGGACCTGCGTTGCTCCCTGCTCGGCAGTGTCCTCTTCGAGGCCATTGCCCTCTAGCAGTGCCCCTTAGTCCATCTGCACCCCGTTCCAGGGGTCAGTGATCAGCAGTCCCACACCCCAGCCACCATGTCCAACCGCCCTCTGAGTCCAATCCCTCTTGTCAGGGATCTGGCATAGTACAATGGCCGCTCCGTACGGCCAATGGCTGGGTGTACTGCAAGGAAGGGGCGGGGGGAGGACCCAGGCCTGCCCTCTACTCTGGGTCCCAGCCCAGGGACCCTCTCCTCTCATCTGTCTGCTTCCCTGGGCCGCTTCCCCTATGGCCCCTTGCACCCACTAGGCCCTCCCCTTCAGGGCCTGCAGCTATGGGCTCAAGCTCTCTAGCCTCCCAGAGCCTGACCGCCACTGCGCTGTCCGCGGTGCTAGTCTCCACCCTTGGAGACTGACCTTCTCTTCTCAAAGGCCTGGGACAGACTGACTGCTCCTGCTCTAGGAAGCCTTTATATGTGGCTGAGCGTGGCCATGATTGGCTCACAATAAGCCCTTCTCTAACTGGCTCCCTGTCTGCGCAGGCACCCTAGCCTGCCGCAGCCCACGCTCTCAGGGAGTGGGGCAGTCCGTCCACCCATTGCCCAGATACCCAATAGGTACAATCCCACAAAGAAAAAATGTAAGGTAATACATACTTATTGGTTTTTCTGCCCCACATGATCACTTTTTGTAGCATAGACCCTGAAAAGGCCTTAAAGCTTGGGCAGACTTATGAGAGTTCTCCCAAAAGATGGGGGTTATACTCTGTAGTGTAGAGTGGGTGTTCATCAGGGTTGTTTACTAGGTTATTAAAGAAGCTTGGTTTTATAGAAAACAAAATGTGCAAAAGAAAGATGAGGCTGGAAGATTCACTGAGTGGTACCTAACTAGTCAGTTTCATTAGTTTGGAGTTAAACAGAGGGGATATAATCAAACACAAAAACACTCATAAGCTCTTATCTAGAGTTTTTAGGACTATCATGCAAGAGTGATAAACCCATAATATATCTAAATTGATCATTGAAGTCAGATTAGGAACAAAGTTAGCCTTGTTTATTACAGATGTGAAGCGATTTCCCCACATTATTTTGAAAATAAAACAACTTTAAAAAACCAAAGTTATAATAAAACCCAATATTAAAATAGTTCATGTTAGTGAGTGGAAGTCAGAATAAAATCTCAGAACCCAGTTTGAACAGAATCATTTTAACAACTTTTCTAAATATAAATAAGTTAAAACCATAAAGTTGACAGCACTACAAAGCACTAGCTAGTATATTTTGCCGGTGACGGTCTAACAAGGAATTGAGGGGGTAAACATCCATAGATAGAATGAATTGTACTGTTATTACATATTTAAAAAGCAAGTGGAGGCATTTATGGCATTAAAAATAGTTCAGTGCATTGTTTAACAAGTTGTATAGAACGAGACTACAGTGCTGGCAAGTTACCAGCCCCTACACACATGGTACCAGGATGGACTATAAGGATCAGCAGCTATTAAAAGGACCGTGCAGTGAGCCTGGTGCTCTTGGTGCTTATAGCCAACTCAGTCACTTATTTGAACACTGAAACATCTCTGAGGCTGAGTAAGCTGGTGCTGATCTCACGCCTCTGTTTTACATCGCAGCTTACCACGTGGCAGCTTGTATAGTTTTCAGGCACGCGTCCCCTTCGGGAGAGGATAGCAACCATATGGTTAAGTTTGGACCTGATAACAGAGTAGTGGAACTGCCTCTCTTTATGCAGTTTTTGGAAGTACTCTACCTTGTGGTTGCCAGAGTACTCAATGGACCTCAGAGAGGACAGTGAGCTGGTAGAGCTTGCCAGAGAGCACTGGGAAGATGATGATGAAGAAAGTGACCGTAGACTAGAAGAAGTTGATGTGGACTTTTCAGATGAAGGAGATCCTTCTTTCGATTGTTGTCTCGGCAGTAGATGCTCTTCCACACACTCCTTCTTGTCTGTCTGAGTCATAGCTGTCTTCTGTGGCACTACTGTTTGAGTGCCAGCCATTGTAACAGCAACAGAGGTTTGGGTTCCAGATGCTACCATTACAACACTGGTTTGCGTGACAGCATTAGAGAAAGTCACTGTGGGCTTCTCTTCCCATGGTTCAGTTTGAGTAGACATGCTGTTCACCTCCTTTGGTTCCACTATGGCCTCCTGACTTCCAAACCACTCCTCTGTGCCAATGTAAGAAGGACCCAGGTTATAGGATTTGCTTCCTTCAGTGTTGTTAGCCAAATCTGTTTTTTTCAGTGGTTTCTTGGGAGTGCTTGACAGTCTGGCCAACTCTGCTCTCAAGAGGTTTCCCACAGTGTAGTCTTTAGGTGATTTTGTTCCACTGACCAGGTGATCAAATATTCCACTGCTCCGGCAGCTGGATGGCAGCTTAGGGCTGATCGGTTTTGACTGTGCATAAAGGATCCTGAACTCCAGGTCAAAGTGTTCAGCCACTTGGCCTGACAGCAGCAACAAGTTACTGCTATTCAATTTCCCATCAGTCCATGTGAAGCTATTGAAAACAAATCGAGATTCACAGTTAATCTCACTTTCATTGGTACATTAGAATGAATAGTACAGCTATACACACCGAGTGACAAGTACTCATTAGGAGGGTTATGTGTTTAGGTGAGGTGTAACGTTCCATTAGGGCTATCCATATCCAGTCCTTATGCAATCGATGACACTTTATGCCATAGTCATCTACTCTTGCAATTAAATATACAGAAGCCTGGTGAGCTAATGCAGTGACTGTCAACCTTTCCAGACTACTGTACCCCTTTCAGGAGTCTAATTTGTCTTTTGTATCCTCAAGTTATACCTCACTTCAAAAACTACTTGCTTACAAAAATCAGACAAAGCGTCACTGCACACTATCACTGAAAAATTGCTCACTTTCTCATTTATACCATATTACAAAATAAATCAACTAGAATATAAATATTGTACTTATATTTCAGTGTATAGTATATAGAGCAGTATAAACAAGTCATTGTCTATATGAAATTTTAGTTTGTACTGACTTTGCTAGTGCTTTTTATGTAAGCTATTATAAAACCAAGCAAACATCTAGATGAGTTGATGTACCCCCGGAAGACCTCTGTGTACCTCTAGGGGTATGCGTACCCCTGGTGGAGAACCATTGAGCTAATGTATGATCATGTGGTTGTGCACTGGTTTTCAGGAACCCACCATGCAACTAGGTTTCATCTCTGATGCAGCAACAAAAACTAAGGGAGAAATATGTTTGCCCTTGCACAACTGGCTGTAGGTGTTTGAATAATACAAATGATGGCAGTTACAGGAAATAGCGTACTAGGGACCATAGCCTGCCAGAAACGGAAGCAAGGAGACAAATGTTTTCCTCCCCATGATCCTTCTCTATGGATCCGAGTGCTCAATTGAAATGCAACCACTCAATTTCCCAACGTTATTCAAGGCTGATTCAGATTCTAAAAGTTCACGTACCATTAGATAGATGAACCACCAATATTGCTTTTGAGCCAATCCTATATCTTTCAAGTTGGTTTTCACTTCTTGCAGAAATCTCCTCCCCACAAAGGCCTAAAGAAATGCAAAGGACCCCAGAACTTGCCTGTAGGAGCCTGTCGTCACTCTAATGCCATCAATTAACATGAACTTCTCATGGACTTTCCCAACAATTTTAGCTCCTGACCTTGTGTAGTAAGTGTTCCCAGTTATGGTTCGAACTCTCATCAGCTGTTTAAAAGAAAAAAAAAAAAAGAAAGATTTTTGTAAGAGAGTCAACAATTCTCTTCAACATATAAACCACACAGTGTAGGAAAGAGGAATGAAACTGACTTGCTTAATACCACTTACTGTCCAGAAAGTGATAATACTAAGTGACACTATTATTAATTTGTGCTAACCACTATAGAGATAAATGTGGTTGAAGTCCTTGTCTTTACACAGCTTCCATTCTAGATCAGAGATGTCAGACTCAATCTGCAGAGATGGCCCAATTCCATTTTAATTATTGGTCATTAGTCAGGGCATAGGTTAGGACTACAAAGAAACTCCCACTGTTGTCAATTGGAGGTTTGCCCAAAACCTTCTCTGTAATAATTTAATTTTTAATCATTAGCGATTTAGTACCAGATTTTCACATTCAGCAACACTCATTGGGAAAATAGCCTCATCTTTGGGGATACCATTATGTCTTCCCTACCTTTGTCCCCACCATCCTTTTTGCCCCTCTGCATTTCCTGCCCTGCAGGAACTTCCAAATCCTACCCTCACCCTTATTCTGTCCCCTGAATGTCATCACTGGGCTTTAGCACCAACCTCTCAGTAAGAGTATATCAGGGGCAGGGGAGTTCACACTTCAAGATATCTGAAAACTTAAGGCAACACTGCATAGCTTTACACTTGGGAGATTCCTCAACCATGACAGCTAGAATTTTTTTTTTTTATTATTCATAATTAAAACGTTGATTCTGAAGAACTGGAATATGTCAGATGACCTATGTGACTACATCAGGTGGGTCTGACATTTGACACTTCATTTAAAAAGAAATGTGTATTATGAGGAGGGGGAGGAGAGAACAGACTATAAAAGCCAAGTGCTTTAGAACGCATGCTCCTCCGAACAAGAACAGTCTCTTCCTATACGTATCTATGGCACTCGGAACAATAGGGCTGCTCACTACAACTGTGGCCTCTGAACAGTATTGCAATACAATACATACAAATTGCGATACGGGCCAGTATGCTGCTTCTACATGGCTCTTGCTGGTTTTGGGAACCTATCATCTTGGGTTAATGCAGAGCCCACATTCAAATCCTGCAGCATAAATCCCCAATCTTTGGGATACACAGAGGCTTCCAAGCAAACATAAAAGAGTATCTAAAATGTTCAACTATAGGCAGCATGTGGAATACTGGTGTGTCTTTCAAAGGCAATGCTATAATTTACCATAGAAAACTCCTCTAATACTTACACCTTCCTGCTCAGGGCAGACTCCCAGACTCCTGCACATTTCCATGAAGTGGGGTAGAAAATCTTGGTCCAGAAGGATGTAGACCGGAATCTTCCGCTTTCTATAGGCTTCCTGAAGATCACTGAAGATATCAATATCTGTGAAGGAATCCATAACCAGAGCGATCACCTGCAGAAACAGAAGACGCCATGAGGCCCACAGCCTGACTCCCATTACACAAGTAAGCATGACTTTGCCTGTCTAGATCAGTAGCTCCCTTAGTCAGTTCTCATTCACAAACATGTCTGGCTGTATAGCACTTTCATGCTGCTTTTTGTTGTTTGGCAAAATGATCGTATTCTGTTCCCAAAATTTAGTCAAACTTATTATGCCCTGGAGTATACAGGATGATCCCAGATGGACATTTCCCACACCCGTTAATGCTCTGACATGTTGTCATTATGCAAGGTTGTGCAGAAAAGCAAACCACATCTTATTTCAGCACCCGAGGAGCTGGCTTGGCACAGTCAGCAGTCTTGCAGAGTTGGCTCCACTCCCTTGCTCCCAGATACTCTAGGCTGAACACCTCCTGCTGCAAGGGTTTGTTTTAGCCCTACAGTTGCTCATCAGTTCACTGCGGCTCAAGAGAGTTTTAGATATAAAAGCTCCTATCTATACTGGACTACAGGTCTGTCGCATCTTAGGTGCATTTAACATGTGCGATTTCAGCTTTACGCGGTCGGCAAAAACAAGGAAGAAAAAGAGAAAAGCAACAATTTAAATACTGTTTCTGTAGTGCGGGCGATTCCGCCCGCCACTACACTCAATGTAATTTTGACTATACATGATTTTTGTTTTACGCGCTAACTGCGGAACGTAACCCCAGCGTAAGATGAGACAGACCTGTATCTAACATGTCTTCCATCCCTGTAGTATCTGAGCATCTCACAAGCTTTAATGAATTTATCCTCACAACACCCATGTGGTAGGGATGCATCATCATCACCCTCATGCACATAGAGATTAAACTGCTTATCCACCATCACAAAGAGAGTCTTGGGCAGAGCTGGGAACTGAACCCTGATAGAGCCAGGTATTAATAGTTTGAGTCCCAGTCCAGCTCCTTCACCAAAAGATCTTTCCACCAGCATTAGCATCATTGTATGCTTTCTGCTAATAATTCCTCTAGTGTAGACAGGGCCCAAGACAGGAGGATCCCTCTCTTCCAAGCCACTAAGAACTAGGACCACAGCCATGTGTGTTCTAGCAACCCACCTAGCTGACTCCAAATGTCATCACAGAGCTAGAGATCTAGCCCTTCATCATTCAGAAGAAGTGCATCTGGGTTGGGGATGATGGAGATGGGTAAAAAAAATTCGATTTGATGGCGTGTTTCCCCATATTCCAAAGTATTGGCACATCAAATGAGAGTGGCTATACAAGTAATGCAGGTATATGGGAGCTGCACTTATCAGGTGTGACCCAGCCCCAGGTGTGTACAGGTACACTGCATAACCACTACTTGTGTGGTATTGCTCACACAAAGTTATTTCCCACAAGTACAGAGATTTACTTTTTTGTTCACCATTGTACCCTGTTCCAAAGCACTGGTAATTAGAGTCTGCAGAAATACTCAGATGTTTTTAAACAGATTTGCTTATGGCATGTGTCCTAACAAGAGTTTACTGTAGAAAGCATTTGCAGAATCCACAACTTAAGTAGACATTAGAAAATATCCACTGAACGTAGATTTGGAGTTGAAAACTCCACATTTTCACAAGAATCCCAATTCTAAAAGTCATGCATATCAAATCAAGGAAGATAAGCAGTACCTGTGATTTAGGTGTCCAGTGAAAGTTAAATAGTCTGAATTTTAGCTCTCGAGCACTTTCAACAAGCTACCCTCCAAGAATTATTCACAGAAGTTTGGCGAATAATTTGAAGAAACAATACGCTGTTGTTGTGACAATGCACAGCCAGAAGAGGGAGGCTAAAGGTATTTAGCAAAAGCATTCAGTTTTGGTCCACTTCTACTCCCATTAAATCAATGCTAGAAAACTTCTGTTTAATTCAAGGGGAGCAGTTAGACCAACAATGGCCGCTATTGAAACGCTCATACTAAATCGGTCAAACAAGTTATTGACTGCACTTTATCCACCTAGTCGTAATCCCACCAATACTTGCAATATGAAAGGCATCATTAGTGAAGGTGCTTCTAAGGGCATGTCTACACTGCAATTAAAAACCCATGTCTGACCCATGCCAGGTGACTTAGGCTTGCGGGGCTCAGACTAAGGCGTGGTATAGACATTAGGGCTTGGGCTGTGCCATGGGGCCGGCAATCCCATGGGCCAGATTCAAAGCCCTGAGAGGCCGGATCCGGCCCGTGGGCTGTAGTTTGCCCACCCCTGGTGTAGACATAAAGCAGGGGTGGCCAACCTGAGCCTGAGAAGGAGCCAGAATT